>NC_059116.1:21193980-21493980 GCF_020740685.1 Jaculus jaculus | reverse complement strand
TTTTTCATTGAATTTTTAAAACTTTTTATTAACAACTTTTATACATAATCATAAAATATTTTGATCATCATCAGCTCCCGTTACTTTCTTTTGTCCCACACCCCATCCCTCTTCTAATGAACCCCTTCTTTCCAACTAGACTCATTGATGTTTCTTTTGAAAAACTAGTTAATTGAAGTAAGTGTAGTCATGTTTTAGTAAAAAATTCTGCTTTTTTTTTTAATAGCTAGAAGAAGCCAATGACTTACTTAGGACAGAATCAGACACAGCTGTAAGATTAAGGAAGAGTCACACAGAGATGAGCAAATCCATTAGTCAGCTCGAGTCCCTGAACAGAGAGCTGCAGGAGAGAAACAGAATTTTGGAGAATTCCAAGTCACAAACAGATAAAGATTACTACCAGCTCCAGGCTGTATTGGAAGCTGAACGAAGAGACAGAGGTCATGATTCTGAGATGATTGGAGACCTTCAAGGTAATATTTTTTCTTACTTTGGTAAAATATACATAACATAAAATTTTAGTTTGTCTATGTGTGTGATATTGCACACGTGTGTGTGTGTGTGTGTGTGTGTGTGTGTGTATCAGTCAGTCCACATGTGTGCATGGAGACCAGAGATGGATGGCATGTGCCCTGTTCAGCCACTTGCCCACCTTATTCTTTAAGACAACAGTTCTTGTTTGAATCTAGAGCTCACCAGTTCAGCTGGCCCACCCAACGAGCCCCAAGGGTTCCTCGTCTGCCGCGTCAGCCTTGGGATTACAGGAGTACACTGCCGCATCACTGCGTCTGGCATTTTTACACGGATATTGGAGATCCAAACCCATGTCCTCATGCTTGCATGGCAAACACTTTACCCACCTTGCCTTCTCCCCAGCCCTTTTAGCAAACTTTTTTTTTTTTTTTTTACGTTTTTCAAGTTAGGGTCTCACTCTAGCCTAGGCTGACCTGGAATTCACTATGTAGTCTCAGGGTGGCCTCGAACTCATGGCAATCCACCTACCTCTTCCTCCCGAGTACTGGGATTAAAGGCGTGCGCTACCACGCCCGGCCTTTGTTTTTCTTCCTTTTCTCTTTTTTGTATTTCAAGGTAATATTTTGCTTCTAGTACAGCTGACCTGGAATTCACTATGTAGTCTCAGGGTGGCCTCGAACTCATGGCAACTTACCTACCTCTGCCTCTCAAGTGCTGGGATTAAAGGCGTGTGCCACCACGCCCAGCTTCAGCATTCTTAAGCATACACTTCTGTAGTGTCAAGCACATTAACATTGTTTTGCATATTACTGCTGTGCATCTCCAGTACTTTTTTGTCATCCCAAATTAAAGTTGTACCTAATAAACAATAACTTTGCATTCTCTTCTCCCCCAGCACTGAGTAACTTTCTATGTCTATGAACTTTACCACTCGAAGTTTTTCATACAAGTTCAGTGTCTGTCCTTTGCTTTTTTGTTGTCAATTTTATAAATTTATTTCCATTTTCTTACAGTAGTAGGTATCAAACATAGGGCTTGGTACATGATAAACTACCACTGAGTTACATCTCCCTAGTCCTGTGTCTTCTTTCTCTCTTTCTTTGTTTTGTTGTATTGAGGTAGGGTCTCACTCTAACTCAGGCTGACCTGGAATACACTGTAGTCTCAGGGTAACCTCGAACTCACAGAGATCCTCCTACCTCTGCCTCCCAAGTGCTGGAATTAAAGGCATTAGCCATGCCCAGCCTATGTCCTGTTTATAATTGTGTTTAAGAACAGTATACCAATCCAGCAGTGGTGGTGCACACCTTTAATCCCAGCACTCAGGCAGCAGAGGTAGAAGGATCACCTTATGTTCAAGGTGACCCTGAGACTACATAGTGAGTTCCAGTCTGAGCTAGAGTGAGACCCTACCTCAATAAACCAGAAACAAACAAACAAAAAATGGTGTACCATTTAACCTTTTATTAATTAATTAGTTAATTATTTATTTGGCAGGGAAAGAGAGACAGAGAGAATGGGCATGCCAGGGCTTCCAGCCACTGCAAATGAACTCCAGATGCATGTGTCCCCTTGGGCATCTGCTTTACGTGGGTCCTGGGGACTGTGATTCCTTTGGCTTTTCAGGAAAACACCTTAACCACTAAGCCATCCCTCCAGCCCCCTTTAACCATTTTTTAATAAGGCAATATTTTAAAATTTTATTACCCTTATAAAAATGACTTTGGGGGCTATAGAAATGGCTTAGCAGTTAAGGTGCTTGCCAGCAAAGCCAAATGACCTAGGTTAAATTCCCCATTGCCCACGTAAGCCATATGCACAAAGTGGCACATGTGTCTGGAGTTCATTTGCAGTGGCTGGAGGCCCTGGCATGCCCATTCTGTCTCACTCTCTCCATAAATAAATAAATTAATTATTTAAAAATTACTTTGGTGGGCTGGGGTATGGCTCAGTGTTTAAAGGCTTGCTTGCAAAGCTTGCCAACCCCAGTTCAAATTCCTAGTACCCACATACAGCCAGATGCACAAAGTTGCACATGTTTGTAGCAGCACGAGACCCTGATATACCCATTCTCATTCAAAGGAACAACTTCGGTGAAGCAAGAAACAGTTATTCTGTCTCTTTCAAATAATGCCTACATTTGTATCGCTTTGTAATTCCTGTATTCCCACGTGCATTCTTGTAAGGCATTTAGTGTGGCTGTGCTCCAGTGACTGCAGCCAAGTTAACTGAATACTTAGTTGAAAAGCATGTCTACTCTTTTTTATTTATGTATTTATTTTTATTTACTTATTTGAGAGCAACAGACAGAAAGAGGCAGAGAGAGAAAGAGAGAGAAAGACTGGGTGCGCCAGGGCTTTCAGCCACTGCAAACAAACTCCAGACACGTGCACCCCCTTGTGCATCTGGCTAACCACTAAGCCATCTCTCCAGCCCAATATCTACTCTTTTTATCATGTATTTGTATATAATAGTTCATCCAGACTTGTATCAAAATAACCCGGGCAGAGAGGATATCACTATTAAATGCTGAGAATTCCTCACTTGTAGGTGGTTAGGAATAGAGTTACTAGTATTCTTTGTGAATCTAGAAGACAACCAATTAAATGCAAGTAATAACACATAAAGGAGCAGTTTTAAAATGGAAAGTCCAGGGCTGAAGAGCTGGCTTAGCAGTTAAGTGCTTGCCTGTGAAGTCTAAGGACCTCAGTTCGAGGCTCGATTCCCCAGGACCCATGTTAGCCAGATATATGCACAAGGGGGGGCACGCATCTGGAGTTTGTTTGCAGTGGCTGGAGGCCCTGGCGTGCCCATTCTCTCTCTCTCTCTTTCTCTCTCTGCCACTTTTTCTCTGTCTGTCGCTCTCAAATAAATAAATCAAAGTATATTAAAAAAAAAAAAAAAGTAAAGTCCAGCATGGTGGTGAGCATCTTTAATCCCAGCACCGAGGAGGCAGAGGTGGGAGGATCGCTGTCACTTCAAGGTCATCCTGGGACAACAGAGTGAGTGCCAGGTCAGCCTGGGCTGAAGTAAGGCCCTGCTTCGGAAACAGTAAAACAAACACATAAATGTTAAGTTTGTTTTCAAAAGATATCTAGTTCACTTACTTGCCACACACTTCATTTTCCACCCCTGTTTGATGGCAGCATTCATACTTCTGCTCTAAACAGCCACGCAAAGAAGTTTCCAGGCCCCTCAGGAGAAGCTGGTGTTGTGCGGGGGTTTGTTTGAGCCTTAGTTACAGACGGGGACATACTTTGGTCCTCATGGGGCTTGGTGATTAGCTGTAATTCTGCACAGAGAGGTCAGGGTCAGTTCTTGTGACTATAGAAACAGAAACAGGGATCTCCCATTGGCTCATAGCTGAGGAGAGCTGTGCAGTCTTACTCTCTGACACCAGGCTGAAAATGGTCTTCACAAAGGCAAGAGAGCAGCCCGGGGAATGTACCGGAACGCTTCACTCTCGCTCCATCTACCCCCAAGGTTGGAGGGGATTTTTTGTTCATTGTCTTCCACTTTAGACCAAGCTTTGAGTCCCTGGCTTCCAAAGTAGAGGCCATCACCCATGTGCTCAGTAGTCGTCGTTTAAATAGTATTTTACATCTTGGTGAAAGTTCAAGGCATGATCTATTTTCAGCTTATCCTTTTCCAATGGTTTGTAATTTTTTTTGCATATGTGTATAGATATACATGAATGTATTTGTGCATGTTCATATGCTTGTGGGTGTGCATGTGTGTGGAGGCCAGTGGTTGACATCAGGTGTCTTTCTCGGTCACTCCACTCATTTTTATACTGAGGCAGTATGTCTCCCTGGAACTCAGACCTCACTAACTCGGCTCCCCACTTGCTCTGAGGATTCCCTACCTGCACCTCGCAAGCACTCGGAGTCCCTGTGGGTCACCATGACCGCGCAGCATTTACGTAGGTCCTGGGTCTGAACCCCAGTTCTTACATTTGCATGGCACATGCTTTTCCACTGAGGCCTCTGCACAGCCTCTCAGTGTTCATCTTGTGTAGTCTTTTGTGGGTTTTTTTTGCCTGTGGAATTTTTTTACTATGAATTTTGCTGATTTATACATTGGCTCCCCCTCCCCCAATAATGCATTAAATTGGAAATTGGCCCTAGAAGCTTGGTCTGTCTAAGGATGTGGTCTGTTTCAGGTAGGACTTGGGCGAGAATACTTAAGTTATAATGACTAAGCTCAAGGAAGCACATAAGATATGACTGGCTGTTTTTCGTTAGTAGCCTTTGGTGATTGTCCAAATTCTTTTTCTCTAAGCATTTGCAAGATGGTAACCATCTATTTTCGTTCTTCTCTCATTTAGTAAATTCAAAGTGTTCTACAACTGTCTCTATATAGATTTAAAACCTCATTACCCCCCCCCCCCCGCAAACTCTGTAACCCACTAAGCTGTGCCTCCCTGTTTGCTCCTCCACCAAGCCCCAGCAGCCATCAGATGTCTACTGCTGAATTTATTTGGATGGATGTTTCCTATAATTGACATCATCTGATACATGGCATTTTGTGATAGGCATTTTGAATGCATTGTAATGTTCTTAAGGTTCATCCATATTGTAGCATGTATTCATACTTTATTGGTGGCTGAACATTATTTTGTTGTTATATTTTACATGGCCAGTCTACCATTTTGTGAAGTTTTTGGTTATTTTCGCCTTTTTGTTCTTACAAATAATAATGTTGTGAGCATTTATTTACAAGTGTTTGTTTGGATACCTGTTTTGTATTCTTTTGGGTATGTATCTAAGTGTGGGATTACCGGGTCATGTTGTAATTTTGTGTTTGACTCCTGTGTTCAGGAGCAGTTTTGTTGAACACTTTTCAGTGTCTGGCACATTCTCAGCATTTACCTGATACCCTAAGGGGTATTTATGAAGGATGTGTCACCTTCAGCAGGATAGCAAAGGATGCCCAAGAAGGACTTGAGGTTGACTTCTACCCATACTCTGGCTTCATTGCTTTGGCCACTTAAAAAATAAAGAATATACATTAGATTGGCCTGGTGTGGTGGTGCACACCTTTAATCCCAGCACTTGGGAGACAGAGGTAGGAGGATTGCCGTGAGTTTGAGGCCACCGTGAGACTCCATAGTGAATTCCATGTAAGCCTGTGCTAGAGTGAGTCCAACCTCAAAAAACAGAAGAATATGCATTAGATGGTACCAGTTCCCATTGATAGTCTTACAGCTATGTGTTGTGTTTATTGTATGCACTCCATAAAAACACTTAATAAGTTCTAGCTGATCTGAAAATTTCATACTTTTTGTGGGGGGACAGGTTTCGAAGTAGGGTCTCGCTTTAGCCCAAGCTTCAATACATTTTTTAGTCTTTTTTTTTTTTTTTTTTTGGATTTTCAAGGTAGAGTCTCACTCTAGCCCAGGCTGACCTGGAATTCACTATGTAGTCTCAGGGTGGCCTCGAACTCACGTCGATCCTCCTACCTCTGCCTCCCAAGTGCTGGGATTAAAGGTGTGCGCCATCACACCCGGCCATTTTTTAGTCTTAATCTGCCTGATGAGGACTTTCCTTTCTATGACAATGAATTTTTAACGTTTCCTCACTTGATAGCTCGAATTACG
Source organism: Jaculus jaculus (assembly GCF_020740685.1). Lineage (NCBI taxonomy): Eukaryota > Metazoa > Chordata > Mammalia > Rodentia > Dipodidae > Jaculus > Jaculus jaculus. The sequence continues at coordinate 21,487,907 of NC_059116.1, read as the reverse complement.
TCATTACAAGAGGAGGTGAAGCATCTCAAACATAGTCTTGAAAAAGTGGAAGAAGAACGGAAAGAGGCTCAAGACATGCTTAATCACTCAGAAAAGGTGAGGGGCTCAGTGTGCGCCGAGGATGACACAGTGTTGATGCTTATCAAAGGCACACAGAGGTTATATCAAACAGCCTTCGTTCTTAATGTTATGTAGCTACATTTCTAGTCATTTTTTTTAATATTTGGTTTCTTGGTTGGAGGGGATGTTTGTCTTAATAATACCTTTTTTGTTTGTTTGTCTTTTGGTTTTTCGAAGTAGGGTCTCACTCTAGCCCAGGCTGACCTGGAATTCACTACGGAGCCTCAGGGTGGCCTCAAACTCACGGCAGTCCTCCTACCTCTGCCTCCCAAGTACTGGGATTAAAGGCCTGCACCACCACACCTAGCTTATTTTATTGTTTTTGTTGATACACTTTTTAAAAAATATACTTATTTATGTGTGTGTGTGTGTGTGAGAGAGAGAGAGAGAGAGAGAGAGAGAGAGAGAGAGAGAGAATGGGCGTACCAGGGCCTCCAGCCACTGCAAGCAAATTCAACACATACACCCCCTTGCGCATCTGGCTTATGTAGGTCCTGGAGATTTGAACCAAGATCCTTTCTTTGGCTTTGTAGGCAAACACCTTAACTGCCAAGCAATCTCTCCAGCCCAACTTTTGTTGATACTCTTAAAGCATTGAACGTTTAGTGCTAACAGATCATCATAATTACATCAGTTTGCAAATAAGGAATTTTTTCCTAGTTTCTTTGTACATGGGTAAGAAGTAGGGACTGATCCTTACTCTATAAAGTCATATGAAGTAAAGGATTAGAATACAGTATGCCATGCATACTGACTGTATTTGACTAGTAGGCGGAATTAGCAAAATAGAAAAGACAAGTGATTGGGGCTGGAGAGATGGCTTAGAGGTTAAGGCACTTTTCTACAAGGCCAAAGGACCCAGGTTCAATTCCCCAGGACCTATGTAAGCCAGATGCACAAGGTGGTACATGCATTTGGAGTTCATTTGCAGTGGCTAAAGGCCCTGGCGCGCCCATTCTCTCTCCTTTCCTCTCCTCTCTTTTCTCTTCTCTCTGTATCAAGTAAATAAGTAATAAATAAATAAATAAAAAGAGAAAGACAAGTGATTGGCATTTGCATTAATAATTTTCTATTAAGCAGTTTATTTGTTGTTCACTGTTGCTAAGGAAACAATCTGGGTGTCACCAGTGTTTCTTTAAAGCGTTGTAGGTGAAGTAGATGCTCAGAAAACCATCAGAACAGCCTGTACTTACCTGTGTTTGATGTTGTTCTGTCACAAAGTAGTGGGTCTGTCGTGTTTTTCTTTTGTTGTTGTTGGTGGTGTTTTGAGGTAGGGTCTCGCTGTAGCCCAGGCTACCTAGAATTCACTATGTAGTCTCAGAGTGGCCTCAGACTCGTGGCGATCCTCCTACCTCTGCCTCCCAAGTGCTCAGATTAAAGGTTGTGCCACCACGCCCAGCCCACAAAGTAGTTTTCAGATGGCCAAGCTGATATAAATGCGAAACTAGGGCAAAATAAGGAGAAATGGAAGTAGATAAATAGCAGTGATACTCATTCTTACTTGTTGCTCCCTATGTCAGTATCCCTGCCACTGGGATGCTTTTGTCAAGATTCAGTGACTGTGAATGTAGAAATGCGTGCAGATGAGGTTCTGCCTTCCTAAGAGGGGTGGTGGGCCAGTGTACTGAGGTAGCATACTGAGGTAGGAGGATCACTGAGTTCAAAGCAAGCCTGGGCTACAGCCTGCATTCCAGGTCCTCCTGGGCTCCAGTAAGACCCTGCCTCAGAAAAGCAAATAAGCAAGTAAGTAAATAATTAATTAAAATGGTTGCTATAATTGAAAAGTACTTTGTATCCATTGTGGTTAATGCTTCAGATGGGAAAGGAAGAGATAAAGAAAAGAAAAACTCTGCTTTGAGAGAGGACAAAAGATAATGGGAGGGGATTTTGATCATGTGTGAAAACTGTCAATAAAAAGTTGTTAAAACTTGAGACAGTCATATTAGAGAATACCAAAAAAGGTGAGGCTTAATCATGTGCATGTCACACAGTGCATTACATGGCTCTCGTTCCAATTTTACAGGAAAAGAATAATCTGGAGATAGATTTAAACTACAAGCTCAAATCGTTACAGCAGCGGTTAGAACAGGAAGTAAATGAACACAAGGTGACCAAAGCCCGTCTCACTGACAAGCATCAGTCTATCGAAGAGGCCAAGTCGGCCGCCATGTTTGGTAAGTGCCACTTGTATTAGTTTGTACGAATAATGCTTGCAAAAATTAGGTTTTTTAAAAAATATTTTATTTTTATTTATTTATTTGAGAGAGAGAGAAAAGAGTGGGCACACCAGGGCATCCAGCCACTGCAGACAAACTACAGATGCATGTGCCACCGTCAGCATCTGGCTTACATGGGTCCTGGGGAAGCAAACCTGGGTCCTTTGGTTTTATAGGCAAGTGCCTTAACTACCAAGCCATCTCTCTAGTCCCCAAAATTAGTTTTTGATCAGAACTTTATTTTTACCATAGATACCAGACAGTATAACTTGTCATGTAAGAAAAAAAATATTTTAAAAAAATCACAATTTTGCCTTCTAGTTCCCTGTGCTTCTTTACTGTAAAAGTTAGTGAAACTGTTCTGCCCATGTGGCACACACCTGCTAAGGCATGGCAGTTGTGCGTTCACATTTGGACTGGCCTTCATAGATAGATGCTATGCCTGAAACAAAACAAAACTTAGTGGGGGTGGGGCCCGGGAGGATTGCTTCTCAGTTAAGGGGTCTGCCTATAAAGCCTAATAACTCTGGTTTGATTCCCTGGAACCCGCATACGGCTAGGGGCACAAAGTGGTGGTGCATGTGTCTGGAGTTCATTTGCAGCGGCTTAGAGACCCTGGTCTCTCCATACTGTCTATCTTTCTTTCTATTTCTGTCTGCTTGCAAATAAATAAATAAAAATACTTTAAAAATTAGTAGGATCTCTTCCCTCTCAGGTTTTCAGTTGTTTCTTAATTTTTTTTCTTCTTCTTGATCCATTATGGGCCTCATTGTTAAATCACCTGCTTTTTTGCCTCAATTTTTTCATTCCTTTGTAATTCTACTTTATGCCTCCCAACATCATTCTAGTTCAGATCAACCACCTACCTTTTTTTTTTCTTTCTCGAGGTAGGGTCTCACACTAGTCCAGGCTGACCTGGAACTTACTATGTAGTCTCAGGGTGGCCTGAAACTCAGGGTGATCCACCTACCTCTGCCTCCCAAGTGCTAGGATTAAAGGTGTGCACCACCATGCCCAGCTAATCAGCTACCTTAAAAAAAAAAAATAAAAACCTCAAATAGGGGCTGGAGAGATGGCTCAACAAGTGGCTAAGGCATTTGCCTACAAAGCCTAAGGACCCAGGTTCTATTCCCCAGGACCCACATAAACCAGATGCACAAGGTGGCACATGTGTCTGGAGTTCATTTGAGGTGGCTAGACCCTGTTACAGCCATTCTCTCTCACCTGCCTCCCCTCAAATAAATAAATAAGTAAATAAATTAAAAAAAAAACAACAACAACCTCAAATAGGGCCTGGAGAGATGGCTTACTGGTTAAGGTCCTTGCCTGTGAAGCCTAAGAACTCATCTTCGAATCTCCAGGTCCTACATAGCCAGACGCATAGTAATGCAAGCATGCAGTGTCTCATATGCACACAAGGGGGCGTACGTGTCTGGAGTTCTTTCTCAGCTGCTATGGCCCTGGTGCTGCTCATTCTTTCTCTCTTCTGCCTCTTTCTCAAATAAATAAATAAAATAAATAACTTCAAATAGTACTTTAGATCAGTGTATTTTCTCCAACCCCAGTTCTGATTTATGCTCTTTAAAGACTACTCTCGATGCCATCTGGAGAATTTCAAGAGAGAACAGTGAAAAGAGAGGGATCGACTAGAAAGTTACAGGATATACACACTAATGGTAACAGAAGTGGAAAGAAGTGGGAATACAAAGGCCAAGAACTGTGATGCATTAGACAGACAGAAGAAAAAGGACCAAGGAAGAGCGGGGTTGAGTGCGAGCAGCTGGGTGGTCATAGGCCACGCTGAGCTCGACAGGAGTGCCACAGCAGACTGGGAGAGGCGAAGGCGTCTGTCTAGCCGTATGTGGGGTTAGGGGCATGTAGCTCAGTGGCAGAGACACGTGCTTAGCCTGCTTGAGGTCCTGAGTCCAAACGGCAGCAACTCACCCTGAAATATATTAACTTTGGTAATATTATTAGGTATCTAGGTGGGGATTTAAGTCTGGAGCCCCAGGGAGAGGCAGTTAGAACCCAAACACAGGAGCGTCAGTTTCTGTTAGCGAGAAAGGACTTGGAGGGCGATGGTACTGTGCAGCTGTGCCTGAGACCACCTCTCACCCCAGCCGTCTCTGTTCCGTCACCAAGGTTTTCTAAGTCGTGCAACTTAGTTGCATGACTGTGGAAATGTGAAATAGCCCATTATAGCCCATGCAAAGTGAAAAAATATTAAGGTCCTCTTTAAATGTATATTTGTCACTTTTTTTCTGCCATAGAGATGGAAAAAAAGCTGAAGGAAGAAAGAGAAGCCCGAGAGAAGGCTGAGAACCGAGTTGTTCAGATTGAGAAACAGTGTTCTATGCTCGATGTTGATCTGAAACAGTCTCAGCAGAAGCTGGAGCACCTGACTGAAAACAAAGAAAGGATGGAGGATGAAGTAAGGAAAATGTGACTGAGTTTGCTCGTCTTATACAAGTTGTGATTGGAGAGCATTGTCTGCCATTTAAACGCCATGGGGAAGATTTCAGTGAAATAGCGCGCATGTATCTATGTTCATTGCGGCTATATGCACTTGTCCTTTTCATTTCAGAGTCACTAAACATTCACTCCACACGTTCTGGTCCATTTCCCATCACAGGGCACTTGCAGCTTTATCTGGATAAGTTAGTTCCTTCCCAAAGAAACTGGCTATCTGCTTAAAAAACAAGTTCTGTTTTAAGGTGTCCTGTGTTCTCACCATGAAAAAGCATTGCTTTTGTATTTAAAAGAAGAAAAAAAAGTTGATCTGCAGCCCTAAGTGCTTTAGATATATAGAAAGTACAGACTGTGTGTTTATGATGCTGCTAATAAAATGGAGGGATGGGGATGGCTCAGGTGATAAAGTATTTACCATGCAAGCCTGAGGGTGTGAACTTGATGCCCACTGTTCATAAAGGGAAGGTGAGCGTGGGCATCCTGGGATTAAAGGCGTGCGCCACCACACTCAGCTGAGAACATTTTTTTAGGAAAATAATCCAGCATTGGTATGCACAGTTGACTAAAAGAAGAGCAATTAGAGGTGCATATTAGAGCTAGAAAGCAGGAGGAAGATATTTATTGAAAATTTAAAAGATACTAGGTTACTTTGGGGTATAGTGATAAGCCTGAGCATCTTGCAGTCTGCATCTCCAGTAAGGGGCCAAGAAAAGGACCAGCCTGTGCGAGAGCTCAGGTGAAGGAGTTGGTATTGGATGATCATTCAGAATAATACAACCAGTGATGGGGAAGCAGACAGAGGAAACCATGTGCATATTGTGAATGAATTCCATTTTCCAAAATTTCCTGTTTGGGTGGCATAGAAAGAAAACTGAGAAAGAAACAAAAAAAATCCTTTTCTTTAGATTGCATGTCTAAAATGTAGGTATTGATTTAACAATCTGCAGTAATATAGAGACCAGCTAGAATATTGACATTCTTATGTTCCCAAGACTTGATTAGTGTTCTTGTAAATGTCTAATACATTACTAATAAGATCTAAGTTACTAGTTGTTTTTATCATTCATAGGTTAAGAATCTAACCCTGCAGCTGGAGCAGGAATCAAATAAGCGACTGTTGTTGCAAAGTGAACTGAAGAGTCAAGCGTTCGAAGCGGACAATTTAAAGGGTCTAGAAAAGCAGATGAAACAGGAAATAAACACTCTGTTGGAAGCAAAGAGATTGTTAGAATTTGAATTAGCTCAGCTTACAAAGTAAGTCTTAAAAGTACCATTGTGATTTCTTTTTTCTTTAAAAAAATTTTTTTTGTTACTTTATTTGAGAGCGCAGATAGAGAAAGAGAATGGGTGCGCCAGAGCCTCCAGCCACTGCAAACGAACTCCAGACACGTGCGCCCCCTTGTGCATCTGGCTAACGTGGGTCCTGGGGAATCGAGCCTCGAACCGGGGTCCTTAGGCTTCACAGGCAAGCACTTAACTGCTAAGCCATCTCTCCAGCCCTCTTTTGTGGTTTTCATTGGCATGTGTGTTTGCTGTTTTGTGTGTTCAGATTATGTGCTCAGAGTTTGTGAAAAGAAGACAAACCATGTTTGAGAAGGGAATGCACTTGCAAAGCGGGTTTGCAGGAGTGCTCAGGTTTTGGGAGAAAAGACTCATTAAGCTAAAAATACTGCTGCCCTGGGTTCTATACCCTAGTATCCATGTAAAGGAAGATGCACAAAGTGGCACATGCATTTGGAGTTTATATGTAGCAACAGGAGGCCCTGGTGCACCCATTCTCTCTCTGTGTGTCTGACTGACTTGAAAATAATATGTTTTTAAAATACATGTATTAAAAGGGAGAAAAATGGATGGTAATCAAGACTGCTTACTTTACAATGAGTCTGTTTGTAATGGAATACCATGGTTTTCTCATAATTTTCATATCCATGAACTTATCACATTTCTTCAGACTAAAACAAGTCAAGGATGCTTTTTTTTTTTTCCTCCCTTAAGACTGTTCTACTTGGCATGAAATGTTCAAGATTTCATTATTTTGGAGGCTAGTATTAGGCATGTCCTTGGGGGTGAGGTGGCTTGTTTCTTTGGTTCATCTTAGAGTGTGGAGTCTATTTTTCTATTACGGTTAAGATGGGGGTGCCTGCTTGTTGAACACAAGACAGAGCAAGGTGTCATTGCTTTCAGAATTTCTGCAGGCATGTTGTAAAATGCAGCAGGAAATACTGTACAAATCATAATACCTTTTCTTGCTGATTTCAGTGTTTCTGGGACAAAATTGTCAGTTTTTATTAAGTTGGCTTTATCTTGGTAAAATTACTTTTTTTCTTTTAGAGTCACGATTTTCATTAATTACTTTCTTTTCCCAAGCAACTGTGACTCAGCATTGAGTGGACATTTTTTAGACCCTGACACTATAAAGCAGTAGCTAGCTAACACTGGAGCAGGCACGCAGCCTCATTCAGTTACTGACCTTGGATGTCTTGGTCTTTGAGTCCGCTCTCCACGTGACGCATGCGTGTGTGATGCAGACTGCTGCTGCCTGCGCTCTGTCTCGGGCCTGTTGGCTTATTGCCTCACTTTGTTTTCATCTCCCTTACCAATGACTCATCCCCATACCCATTCTCAGCCAGAATATGGAATGCTGAATTTGTATACATTTAAATACCTGGGACCTCTTTTATATGAGAAATTTAAAGCATATCCCTGTAACTGCTTTTTTCTACCAAAAAAAAAAAAAAGCCCATTAAGTTCTGATTTTATTTTTATGGTTTGGAGAGATTTCCAATTAATGTTCTTCAAAAAGTGGCCTTCATTAGGAAAAGGTTTCCTCTGCCTCTCATGGCATCGTTTTATAAGGAGCAAGATGGAAGGAAGCAGGCAGTGTGGCCTGACCAAATTAATTAGCAAAATAACCCAAGTACACTATTTTTTTAATGTTTTATTTATTTATTCATTTGAGAGAGAAGGGGTCAGATAGAAAAAGAATGGATACACTATGGCCTCCAGCCACTGCAAATGAAATGCCACCTTATACATCTGGCTGACGTGGGTACTGGGGAGTTGAACCTGGGTCCTTAGGCTTTACAGCCAAGAACCTTAACTGCTACACCATCTCTCCAGCCCCAAGTATACAATTTTAAAAATGAGTTGTTTGACCTTTTTTATTTTCACAATTTAAACTAAGAATAATGCCAACTCTAGGAAATAAGAGCACTTATTTACTGTTTTCCTTTGATCCCAAGACAGTACAGAGGAAATGAAGGACAGATGCGGGAGCTGCAGGATCAGCTTGAAGCTGAGCAATACTTCTCGGTAAGTGAGAGTCGTTTTTAATCGAGAGACTTTTAAAAACTAAAAATAAGGGATTCAGATTTTGTTTTTCTGCACGTTCATCCCTTCAATGATCATGGTCTGTTTAAATTGTGCAAAAACCTGACCATTTTCTGCAAGCATTTTAGGAATTGACATGAAATTAGAGCTATAAATAAGACTGCTGCTCATAATTTTGTTATTTAAAATCAGAAGAAGGCTGGGCACTTTTAATCTCAGCACTTAGGAGGCAGAGGTAAGAGGATCATAATGAGTTTGAGGCCACTCTTAGACTACATTGTGAATTCCAGGTCAGACTGGACTAGAGGGAGACCCTACCTCAAAAAAAAAAAAAAAAGCCAAAAACAAAAATCAGAAGAGATGAGACTCTAGTTCCTAAAGGCAAGATATGGAGTGTTTAGTTTAGAAATTATCAACACTTAACCTAAAATAAACCCTCCCCTTTGCTTCATTTAAATTTTTCCTTTGCGAAGTGTTACTTATTAGGTGAATAATTAAGAATACAATAATACAGTATAAAAGGAGTTCCCCATAGCTACTTGCTGGTCCTTAATATGCTCCCTCTTACCTTTTAAATTAAAAGGGATAGTTTATGGGCTGGAGAGATGGCTCAGCAATTAAGGTGCTAGCCTGCAGGATTTAGCAACACAGGTTCAGTTTCCCAGTACCCACGTAAAAAGATAGACGAAGTGGCACATGAATCTCTTTCTGCTTGCAGATATTTTTTTTTAAGGGCACTTTAAGTCAGGTGTGATAGCACACTCTAATCCCAGCACTCGGGCAGCAGAGGTAGGAAAAAAAAAAAAAAACGAAAGAAAAAGGTAAAAAGGAAGAAAAGGGGCACTTTACCTGGGCATGGTGTATTACACACCTGTAGTCCATGCACTTGGGAAGTGGCAGCAGAAGGGTCAGCCCTTCATGGTTATCCTCGGCATGTAGTGAGTTCAAGTCCAGCTTGGGGTGCTTGTTCAAACAAACACACATACACACATGCATACAATTTTTAAAAATGTAATAAAGAAAGAAGCAGACATCAGAACTGACATTCCCTCCATACTGAAGCACCTAGCCTAGCATGGGTCTTATCTGTTAAGAATGTTCTCATGGAGCTGGGAAAACCCTAATCATTCTTCTATGATAGTGTGAGATATTTTTATGTTGGTGTTCCTTCCACCTACGTGCCTCTGCACTCCCTTTTCTACCTGCCTCACCCAAAAGGGAATTGGTTTTTATTTATTTATTTGTTTTATTTTTTGTTGTTGTTGTTTGAGGTAGGGTCTCACTTTAGCCCAGGCTGACCTGGAATTCACTATGTATTCTCAAGGTGGCCTCCAACTCAGGGCGATCATCCTAGCTCTGCCTCTCAACTGCTGCGATTAAGGGCACATGCCACCACGCCCGGCTGGGAGTTTCTTTTCAATGTTTTCTCAAATCAATATAATTAGCAATATGCTTTATTAGGAATAATTTATCTATAATAAATTATATTCCTTTAAGTGTGCAGGGCAATAAGTGTTTTGTTGTTGTTTGTTTGTTTTGTTTTGTTTTGTTTTGGTGTTTTGAGGTAGGTTTTGGCTCTAGCCCAGGCTAACCTGGAATTCACTATGTAGTCTCAGGGTGGCCAGGAACTCACGATGATCCTCCTACCTTTGCCTCCCAAGTGTGGGAATTAAAGGTGTGCGCCACCACGCCCTGCTAAGGTCAATAAGTTTTGAAAGACTTACACACTCCTTGACCTCCACTCAGTCAACATGTATGTGCTCTTCCCATGGAAAGCTTCCTTGTATCCCTTCTGCCCCCAGCCTGCCCCACCCACCTCTGTCTGCCACAAAATGATGTGCTTTCCATCATTTCTGATTTTTCACACCCATCCTGGAATTGCATATTTATAAAATCAGATAGTCCATACTCTCGCACCTGGTTCTTCTACTCAGCATTGTATCTTTCAGATTTGTGATGTATGTATGAATTATAGTAATGAATTCGTGTAGTCATGAATGAATGAATGAATTGCTTCTAGTTATTGGAGCTTCTGTGACTAATGCTATAATGAAAATTCATGTGTGATGTCATGTGTGGACATAATTTGCATCTGCCTTGAATAACTAGAAGGAAATGTTAGGCCACATGTTACTTGTTTAACTTCTAACTATTCTCACTTATTCCAACTAACCCCAAACACTTCTTACCACTTGTTTTGCAGACACTTTATAAAACCCAGGTAAAGGAACTTAAAGAAGAAATTGAAGAAAAAAACCGAGAAAATTTAAAGAAGATACAGGAGCTACAAAGTGAAAAGTATGTCCGTTTTGTTTCAGAACAAGAATCGGTATTACAGCAAGGCATTATTAAATTCAAGTTTAAAGATAGTGACCATCGTTTTGTTGGAAATAATAGAACACATTTTTTTTTCCTCCTTGAGATAGTATCTCACTCTAGCCCAGGCTGACCTGGAATTCACTCTGCAGTCTCAGGGTGGCCTCAAACTCACGGTGATCCTCCTACCTCTGCCTCCCAAGTGCTGGTATTAAAGGCGTGGGCCACCATGCCTAACTTAAATATCTGTTCTTTTGCTTTTTTGGGTTTTTTTGTTCGTTTGTTTTTTGTTTTTCCTTTGGTTTTTCAAGGTAGGCTGTCACTCTAACCACGACTGACCTGGAATTCACTGTGGAGCTGGCCTTAAACTCATGGCGATCCTCCTACCTATGCCTCCCGACTGCTGAGATTAAAGGAAGTGCCACTGTGCATGGCTGTTTTATTTTTTGGGTGAGGGTATAATGTAGCCAAGGCTGGCTTTATGCTCCCAATTCTGCCTTTACCTTCCAAATGCTGGGGAATTACTGTCATGAACTACCATACCCAGCCAATTGTGAAGAGTGATTTCCAGCAAGCATTTCTAAATCATTTACAGTGGTTTGTAAGTATGCCTGTTTGTAGAATCTCCCTGAGTTTCAGAATCAGAGTGGGACTCACAGATAGCTTAGTTTCACCCTTTTTTTATAGACTTGCATTTCCACCCAATTAGAGATGGGCGTAATTAGTGGTGGGAATAGGGGTCTGGTGACTTCCCCACTTTGCCATCAGATCTTACATTCCAAACCCACGGCAAAGGCCTTCCTAAAAGTAGATGGCTTGAGAAGTTAGATTGAATACTTTTACAGAAAGTTTGCGGTGGATTTAAAGTATCTTTTACGCAATAAAATACTTAGTTTCTTGTAGTGATTCAGAGATAATTTTATGGAGCTTTTGCTTGGCTTTCAGACAGTGTCACTATGTTGCCAGGCAGGCTAGCCTACTCCCCGTCCCTCCACTTCAGCCTCCCAGGGCTGCGTTACACGTGGCAATTGCTGTGGTCATCCGGATGATTGTATTTTAAAGCAGGTGATTAAATTGAGAGAATGAACCAAGCTTGATTTCTTAACATTTCCCTTACAACTGTTTCAGGGAAACCCTTTCTACTCAGCTGGATCTAGCAGAGACGAAAGCCGAGTCTGAGCAGTTGGCCCGAGGACTTCTGGAAGAACAGTATTTTGAATTGTCCCAAGAAAGCAAGAAAGCTGCTTCAAGAAACAGGCAAGAGATTACAGATAAAGATCACACTGTCAGTCGGGTAAGTGTGACTCAAATTGATTAAATGAAATCAGGTCACATTTGAATATTAGTGTGAGAGTGTGTGTGTGTGTGCACGCACGTGTATGCAGATTTAGTTGCTTGTTATACATAAGTGACCTTTCTAGAGTTGGATATTAAGTAGTTTATTTAATCAAAAACAGTTGCTAATGATGGCAAATCTTATTTAATATACTGGACCTTTCCCCAGACTATATAGATATATTATTTGTAATATTTTATGTGGAAAAAATAATCTTAGAGTCCCCTGTTGCTCTCTACATTGTAACTGACTTTATGAGCCAGAATTCTTTGAAATTTGGAGAAACTATTTTCAGATAAGAAATTACTTGTCTGGGGCTGGAGAGATGGCTTAGCGGTTGAACGCTTGCCTGTGAAGCCTAAGAACCCCAGTTCGAGGCTCAGTTCCCCAGTACTCACGTAAGCCAAGTGCATAAGGTAGCATATGCATCTGGAGTTCGTTTGCAGTGGCTGGAGGCCCTGATGCACCCGTTCATTCTCATTCTCTCTCTCTCTCTCTCTGTCATAAATAAATAAAAATAAACAAACTTTTAAAAAAAGAAATTACTTGTCTATCAATCCATTATGCATACTCCCATGCTACACTTAGCTATTCCTAACGTGTTCTGTAGTTCGTATAGAATTATGGAGCCAAAAATGGGAGGCAGAGAAGTTTTTCTTCTTTGGAAGTTAGTAAGTGCTGTGATGTGAGCAGGCCTGGCTTCAAATCACAGCTGTGTCACTAAAAAGTGACAGGATCTTGGTAGGTTGCTTTAATTTCTCTAAGCCTCAGATACTTTGTCTATAAAATAGAAAAAATAAGTCAGGGGTGATTGTGTCTGGCTGAATCTCAGCCCTTGGGAAGCTAAGCAAGGAGGGTCACCAAGTTCAAGGCTAGCCCGGGCAACATAGCTAGAGCCCGTCTCAGAGTCTGCTCCAAAACATAACCCCATGAACTGGTGCTCCTTCCATATGATCGTTACATGCAAACAGTATGTATGAACTGGACAATAAAGGGTAAACGTAACATTTTCATCATCTTCACACAAGGAAACTGAGGCATAGAAGAATGGTGATTTGCCTAGGTTGTACATATGTTTGCACTAGCAGAGCTCAAACTAAGTATGAACTTCCTGGCTGCAGTCGACTTGCCTATACATTATTCTTTTGTCTTCATTTCATATGTATATATGTATGAGATAAAGATAAATAACTTCTGGCTTATTTTTAAAATATTTAGAATGTAAATGTACTCGTGTATTTTAGCCCAGGTGTTTTCTTTTTTTGATATTTTTATTTATTTATGAGAGGGAAAAAGAGAAAGAAGAGAATGAATATGGGTGTGCCAGGATCTGTAGCCACTGCAATCACTGGGGAATTGAACCGGGGTCCTTTAGCTTTGCCGGCAAGTGCCTCAACCCCTAAGCCATCTCTCCAGCCCAACCCAAACATTTTCTATAAGGAAGCAGTGGTTGACATGCTGTCATCTATGGAAGATGTGAAATGTTAGTATTTTAAAGGTTGTAAGTTTAGACATTTATCCTACCTATAACTGTGGGCTAACTCCAGAATGCATAACCCATATACTTCAACACAGAGGGGCCAAGGGGAGGTAGTAGGTAATGGATGAGCCTAATAATGGTAGCAAATTGACTATGTTCACTGAGGACAAAACTAATTAATAAAAAAATAAATAAATAAAAAGGTCTTAAGTTTAATATGAGAACAGAGAGGCTGTAGCTTAACCTTTGTATGTTTTGTTTAGCTTGAAGAAACAAACAGTATGCTAACCAAAGATGTTGAATTATTACGAAAGGAAAATGAAGACTTGACCGAAAAAATGAGGAAGGCAGAAGAAGGTACGCAGTTTTTCCTTAAAAAATGCTATTGAAAGCCGGTCATGGTGCTTTAATCCCAGCACTCGGGAGGCAGAGGTAGGAGGATTGCCATGAGTTTGAGGTTACCCTGAGACTATAGTGAATTCCAGGTCAACCTGAGCTAGAGCAAGACGCTACCTCGAAAAATAACAAAAACAAGGGCTGGAGAGATGGCTTAGCGGTTAAGCGCTTGCCTGTGAAGCCTGTGGACCCCGGTTCGAGGCTCAATTCCCCAGGTCCCACGTTAGCCAGATGCACAAGGGGGCGCACGCGTCTGGAGTTCGTTTGCAGTGGCTGGAGGCCCTGGCGCGCCCATTCTCTCTCTCTCTCTCTCTGCCTCTTTCGCTCTCTGTCGCTCTCAAATAAATAAATAAAAATGAACAAAAAAATTAAAAAAAAAAAACAAACAAACAAACAAAAAAATCCGTTGATCAAATTGATACTTAGTTGGTTAGTTGTGCATTAGGTTTTCAAATGTGTTTTCATATATTAATTAGCTCCTGTAGCCTTCTATAATTCCAGCACATGGTAGTGGGTTGGAGGCAGGGCAATCAAAAATTAAAAGGCAAGTTTGGCTCAATGAGACTGTCTCAAAAAAAGGGAGGGCTACACTACCTCCACAAGACCTCATAATAGGAGGAAAAGATGATAACATCAAAATAAAGGAGATACTGATGGGGGGCCATCGTGGAGTTTGGAGTTGTGAAGCAGAAGATGAGGGGGAAGGAATTATCATGGTTTATTGTCTGTAATTATGGAAGTTGTCAATAAAAATAATTTTAAGGGGAGGGCTGAGGAGATGGCTCAGTGGAGAAAGGTATTTGTTCCACAAGCCTGCCAACTGGAGCTTGGATCTACAGCCCCCGATGCACAGGGCACATGCATTTGAATCCCCGGGCGCCTACGGTGATGGGAGCAGTCAAGACAATGGGAAGCTCATAGGCCAGCTAGTCGGGCCCTCCCATGGCAAACAGCTGTAAGAGAGACAGTTCCTCACACGCCGTAGAAAACCAGCACCCCAAGGTGCTCCCACATGTCACACACATTCCCGTACACTAGCACACATCATGTGAACACATTCACAGTCACTGTGTAATATATGGTAATTGGAATAATTGACACTGGAATGCAGATTGTGTAGTGTTGTACAGTGACATTTTACGTAATTGGTTGGCAGAATTTAAGTTGAAGAAAGAGGAAGAGATCAATAATCTTAAGGCAACCTTTGAAAAGAACATCAGTACCGAACGAACCCTTAAGACACAGGTAGGTGTCCTCTCAGCCTTTCCCCTGAAAGGCTGTAATTGAATTTCTGTCATAAGTCAGAGGTAATTACTGTTCTATATACATCATTTCCTAAAGTTGAGCTCTTTAGAATGAATAAGGCAAACTCTCGCTGAGTAAATATTAGAAGACGTCTGTGGGAAATAGGATTTCAATAGACAGTTAGTTCATCTGGTAAATGCTCTAGTAATAGAGTATGATTTGGATTGTTTTGAAAACCTTTGGCCAGAAAAACATGAAGAGAAACCATTTGACTGAAAGCCAGAGAGGTGGTTAGAAAAAAAGTAAGAACCTCTAGGAATGGCAACGTCATGTTGCTGTGTATTGGATTGTCTAGCAGAACTGTCTATTAAAACTTGATATTTTGGGCTGGAGAGATGGCTTAGCGGTTAAGCGCTTGCCTGTGAAGCCTAAGGACCCCGGTTCGAGGCTCAACTCCCCAGCCACGTTAGCCAGATGCACAAGGGGGCGCATGCATCTGGAGTTCGTTTGCAGTGGCTGGAGGTCCTGGCGTGCTCATTCTCTCTCCCTCTCTCTATCTGCCTCTTTCTGTCTCTCTCAAATAAATAAAAATTTAAAAGAAAAATTTAAAAAAAGAAAAAAACTTAAAAAAAAACTTGATATTTTGACGTGAGACCCTACCTTAGGCAGGGAGAAAAAGGAAACTTTGTTATCATTAAGTTACCCAGGAATTCATAAACTAATAACTAGTTCAGTTGTTGGCCATAGATGATGGCATACACAGGGCAGATTGAAGGAAACACAGAAAGCTTCCATAGCAGTGGTCTTGAGTGTCTTGTTACATTGACTTTTCATATACTTCCTAATAGCGTCCTGAATTTATTTTTAAATAAATGTGTTAGATTTACTATTAAAAAATCCAAATATGTGTCAGAATTGCTCAGGGGATCCTCATCCTAAATGGTACCTAGTCTATGTGGAAACGATTGATTGTCATTTGTGAGGGGGTTCTGGCTTAATGGAGGAGAAGGAATCTGTTACTTTATTTATTTATTTATTTATTTTTTCCTGCTGAAAAGTAAACCATACGTTTGTTGGATACTTTATCTTATGTAGCTGGCCTAAGAGCCTGTCTCATTTTGAATGTACTTCTTTCCTTCTGGTCGCCAACAACATGCACTTGCTTTTTCATTTTCAGGAGGGTCTTTCAGTCAGGGCCTTGTCCCCGTGCTTCCTCCTCCTCTAGACGGTAGATTTCTCTGTGGTTTTCTCCCCTACTTGTGATGCTAGCCCTGCCGGCCCTCTACCACGCCATTTCCTGTTGGTCATCGTTCACTTCGTTGTCATAAACTAAGAAAAAAGTGGGGGGCTGGAGAGATGGCTCAGCAGTTAAAAGTGCTTGCCTGGAAAACCTAATGACCCAGGTTCTACTCCCCAGTACTCACATAAAGCCAGATGCAAAAAGTGGCACATGCATCTGGCGTTCCTTTGCAGTGACTATAGAGGCCCTGGCACACCCATTTCCTCTGTCTCTCTCTGCTTGCAATAAATAAATAAATAGTTAACGGAAAATAGGCACATATTCACTTCTCCGATTCCCTTTTGGCTATTCCCGTAACACTCCTGCCTGCCTCTTTGTGAACTGCATAGCTTATGCATCTGTCGCCTCTACTGGATTGCAGTTAGGATGTCTTTGGAGCATAATTGTTTCCCTTTTTGTATTTGGTGCTCAATAAAGTACCTTCAATATAGTAAGTACTGTATAACTATCAAATAGTGAATGCATTTGGAAAACCCAGTTCTTGTGTTGGAAGACTAAGTCAAGCCTAGTTCCTTGTACCTCCAGTTGTGTCCCAGCCTCCATTAGTTTGCCCTCATCTCGCACAAACAATCCTGCTTCCTGATTTTGAAAACAAATTCATTTTAATAGAGATTTAAATTGAATGCTTTTACTAATATGATTTTGATATTTGAATAGGCTGTTAACAAATTGGCAGAAATAATGAATCGCAAAGATTTTAAAATTGATAGAAAGAAAGCTAATACACAAGACTTGAGAAAAAAAGAAAAGGAGAATCGAAAGCTACAACTGGAACTTAACCAAGAAAGAGAGAAGTTTAACCAGATGGTAGTGAAACATCAGAAGGAGCTGAATGACATGCAAGCGGTAAGGTTTATGCATGCACGCACATGCGGGAAAGGCTCCTTTCCTAATGTGTTTGCGCTGTATTTACTGTGTACTGATTTATCTTACTTAGATTGGATTTTCTTAAATAAAAGTTTATATTTTAGAAGTTATACTCTTCAGAATTTGATCATTATTACTCTAATTTGACCATTTATCTTGAGAAAACTAGAAAGATGTTCTATTTACCTCTCAGTTTTCCTAGTTTAGGTAATTTCTGCCACTTAGCAGCTGGGTGATCAGAAGCCCTGCATTAAGGAAGACAATTCAAAGACTTTTATTATTTCTTTGTTTCCAATTGATTTTAGAATATGGCTATTATTATGTTGATTATTTTAGGGTCAAGATTTTGAAGTATTTATTTCTCTAGTGAAGACTTCTGGAATCAGAACATCAAGCTTAATTTTTTGATGCTTCTAGCATATTAATAATATAAAATTATGAATGTGGGCTTGTGGTGTAAGACAGTTCTGTATCCAAGCTGTGACTCTGTTCTTGATAGTTTATCATTCTGAAAAGTTGTCTATACCTTTTAATTGTTTTCCCCCCCAAGATAATGTCTCACTCTAGTCCAGGCTAACCTAGAATTCACTATGTAGTCCTAGGGTGGTCTTGAACTCCTGATGATCCTCCTACCTCTGCCTCTCGAATGCTGGGACTAAAGGCGTGCGCCACCATGCCCGGCTTGTCTGTACCTTTTAAACTAATTCATTTGTAGCCCGAAATTCTGTCCTAATGTTTGAAGCACTTTGTTTATGCCTTATGTTAAAAAGAAAAGAAAGGGAAGGCCCTCATAGAATGCAAGGAGAAGAGGACTGCTTCACTACTGGGAAAGAATTGACTTTCCTGCAGGAGGTCAGAGTCAGAGGTGGTGGCCCTTGTAAGAGTAGCTCACAGCAGGAGTCCCATTTACTAGGGAACCAGTCAGGAAGAGTGACTGGTGGAGCCCAGCAATCTGGGCTAGCCGGGGTAACCCTGGTTTTGAAGGAAAACAAAATCTGTAGTGGTGAGCATTCATGGATTAGTTCCAGATCATAGTCACATAAGCGTTTTAGATGTGGAAAGTTATTTGAGTTTGATGATTTTGTTATCTTGGTGTTTTCCTAAAATAGCAATTGGTAGAAGAATGTACCCATAAAAATGAACTGCAGATGCAGCTGGCAAGCAAGGAGAGTGACATTGAGCAACTGCGTGCAAAACTGTTGGACCTTTCGGATTCCACGAGCGTTGCGAGCTTCCCCAGTGCTGATGAAACTGACGGGAGCCTTCCAGGTAAGAATTCCATCCCAGCCTTCAGCGTGACTCCAGTGCTGTGGAAATTCCCAGTTGTTTTCATGTAGAGTCTTACCTTTGTCATTTTGTCCATGAGTTTTTAAAGAAGGAATTGTTGTTCATATCTAAGACATAAGCTGGTTGTAAACTAGGTATGTTTTATGGAACAAAACCCTGGAACAAAACCAATCATAAGGAATCTTAGGCTATTAAAACACAGTCCAGAAGCTATCTCCAAATAAAAATTGAGCACCTTAACTCCCTGACAAAAGTTGAAACCAGGACTTGGAGGGCTTCGCAGTTAAAGGTGCTTGGCTGTAAAGCCAAAGGACTCAGGTTCGGTTCCCCACATAAGCCTGATGCTCACAGTGGCACATGCATCTGGAGTTCCTTTGCAGTCACTAGAGGCGCTCCCTCCCCCCTTGCCATATAAATAAACCAAAAAAGTTGAAAGTTGAAACCACAGCTTCAACCCCTCACTAGTTTAAGAAAATCTTGTTTTGTGAGTAGCAGCTGGTGGATGCTTTATCATTTTGGTGCTGCAGCTAGGAATTGTACTTAATAAGCAAAATCACAGCAGCTATATACTGCCTGCCTATGAGTTAGTCATGTGCTTTCACTAGACTTTGTCAAGTTTTCAGTGTGAAGAAGTAGATTAAAAGCACTGGGAAGGCCCCCGTGGTGGCATGCTCAGGAGACAGAGGTTAGATCACGGTGAGTTCGAGGCCACCCTGAGACTCCATAGTGAATTCCAGGTCAGCCTGGGCTAGAGTGAAACACCTCGAAAAACAAGCAAACAAACAGAAAAGTTAATAAGGATCTTAGCTTAACAGAAGATACTACTTACTTTTTTTAAAGTTTCTTATAAGAAATTTGGTTGTGTATAGGGATTTTTTCTTGGTCAGGAAAGTGGGACTCAACATGGGAACCAAAGAAATTCCTATTTACACTCCATGTGTTCCCTCCGCTCATGCTGTGGTGTTTTTACTTCTGCAAAACCAGGGGTCGGGGAGGGGAAGAAGGACTGTTTCCTGTTCTAATGGTAAAGGAATTCCTTCTGTTTTCCACCTTCTGCCTCTCTCAGGCCACCTGCCTCTTGAAATTTGTAGGTGTTCCTTGTTGTAGGGAGATCAGTTGGGATTTAGTTGTCAACTGCCTAACCATCTGTCTGAAGTTAATCTTACCAGCAAGAATATGACTTTTAGAGGTCTTTGGCTATATTGATTCAGTTTTTTTTTAAACTGAAATTACAGTTTAATTCCATCTTTGTCAACTCTCAGATACTTCTGGAGTAAAGGGATCCTTTGTTGTCAATAAAAATCTTGAACATATCTTTTCTGTTTCATCCATTTCCAATTTACTTTATTTCTAATATCTTACACACACCTCAACTTTTTAATTAAGTATAATTTTTTTAAAATTATATATAATTTAAACTATGTATAGTTGGTATATCAGAGACATACCAGTGAATGAACTTTATTAGGAGTTTTTTTTGTTGTTCTTCTTTTTTTTGTTGTTGTTGTTGTTGTTTGTTTGTTTGTTTTTTTTTGGTTTTTTTTTTTGGTTTTTCGAGGTAGAGTCTCACTCTACCCAAGCTGACCTCAAATTCACTATGGAGTCTCTGGGTGGCCTCAAACTCACAGTGATCCCCCTACCTCTGCCTCCCAAGTGCTGGGATTAAAAGCCTGGCTTTCTCACACCATTTTTTTGTTTTGTTTTCTTTTGTTTTGATCAGGAGATTTTAATAGAAATAGACCTCTAGAGAGAAGGCAATGAGCTCTATCCTCCGTCCTGGTTTCCTCAGGAAGGCTTCCAAATCTGTTGGTGGTTT
The DNA here is from genome assembly GCF_020740685.1 of Jaculus jaculus. Lineage (NCBI taxonomy): Eukaryota > Metazoa > Chordata > Mammalia > Rodentia > Dipodidae > Jaculus > Jaculus jaculus. The sequence goes on along the minus strand of NC_059116.1, from coordinate 21,467,729 downwards.
GATTTCAGAACTCTAACTTATTTGAACTTAGACATCAGTTAGCAAATAGATTTGTGCTTTTACTGGCTCTATTTTGAATTTAATATTTACTTATTTACTCGTAAGCAGAGACTTAGAATTTTGGTGTGTTTTCAGGAATTTTGTTTCTAAAGTTTTCAAACCTCAAAGTACTTGTGGCCATTCTCCATTTGTATAAAAAGAGATTGATTGGGTATCTCTCTCTCCCTATCACTGTTTTGTTAGTGTTGAAGTTCACAAAGATCATAACAACCTTGAGTCTTAATTTTCCTATTGGCAATAGAAATTAATGAGTAATCTTTATCAAAATTATTTTCTTTCTGCAGTAGATATTATTCAGATGTCTAAGCTTTCTTGAATATCATGACTATTGATTTTTACTTAAGTTTAGAACATTAACAAACCAATTTGCATATGAAAAGAACCCTGAGTGGATATTTACTCGATAATTAAAATAATGGTTTTTTTGAAATACAGATTTTTTTAAAAGCTTAGTGATATGGCTTTCTTGGTGGTTGTCTACATGAACTGATACTGCCTTTTTATTATTTCTCTGAACTTTCTTCATTTAATGTAAAAGCTCTAATTTAACTTTCTCAAATGTCTAGAGCTCAGCCTCTCATCTTTCTCATTGGGTATCTTGTCATTAATTAGATTAGTTCTCTCCTAAATTTCTCGTTTCTTTTTTTTTAAACTTTTTTGGTTTATTTTTATTTATTTATTTGAGAGCAACAGACAGAGAACGAGGCAAAGAGAATGGGCGCGCCAGGGCTTCCAGCCACTGCAGACGAATCCCAGATGCGTGCGCCCCCTTGTGCATCTCACTAACGTGGGTCCTGGGGAATCAAGCCTCGAACCGGGGTCCTTAGGCTTTACAGGCAAGCGCTTAACCGCTAAGCCATCTCTCCAGCCCTCATTTATTTCTTTTTTAAATTTTATTTATTTATTTATTTATTTGAGAGAGAGAGGAAGAATCAGAGAGAAAGAATGGGCATACCTTGGCCTGTAGCCACTGCAAATGAACTCCAGACATATGTGCCACCTTGTGCATCTGGCTTATGTGGGTACGGGGAATCAAACCTTGGTCCTTAGGCTTTGCAGGCAAGTGCCTTAACCATTAAGCAATTCCTCCAGCCCTAAATTTCTCATTTCTACAATTTTTTGTTTTAGTTCATTTCTGTCTTCAGCCTTCTTTGACAGTGCCATGTCAATACAGAAATTTTCCTGAGGGCTGTAGTTGGCCTTCTGCCTGAATGAAACTTCTAATGGATGATGGTCTTCTTAGTCTCTCCTTCCTCCTGTTATTGTTGAACTAGTTGTCTGAAGAGAATGTAGAAGATTAGATATTAAGACTTGCTGTCAACACTCCATTAATATGTTCATTATCTCTTAGGAATTTTCTGCATCATCCTTTTGTCTCATCCACCATTATCTCAGGCTCATAACTGAAACTTGAGAGCGGTGGATTGCTGGAGTGTTTCCAAGTCCGTGATTGAATGAGGGTTTCTGACTTACCCTCTCAGTGATTTTTAGATAATGTATTACAGTTATTGAGCAGTAACTGGTTTCATTTTCTTTCTTGAGTCACTTTTGTATATAACAAAAATACTTTAAGCTGGGCCTGTCTCTCTCAAGCTGTATGTGATATGTGAAAGTGAACCTTGATAGTCTTGAGAGATGAGCTTTGATGTTTAAACGCAGTATCAGCTGTCAGTGTTCATCTGATTAGCTACTCTCTCTTTAGGTAGCAGGATCTGTTGACATGTCTGTAGCTAAAATTGCTCTACAAGTATAGAGCAATTAAAGTCAGAGCCAGGTGGCTTTTGTACATCATAGCAAATTGTTGGTGATAGTCTAGAGTTAGAAGTTCTCCATCTCAGTTTCTCTTGTTTTTTTGAAGATCATGTGTGTGTGTGTGATGTGAAAGCTGGAATTTATCCCATTTTTCTGTCACATTGCCACCTTAGGTCACAAGTGGTTTTAGAGCGACTCTTCGTGCGTAAGAGCTAATAGGGTGTGTCAGCATGCCCTGCGCACCGTTACATAGGAGTAAGGAGGAGAGGAAGAGAGGCTGTAGTGTTTCAAAGCCGGTTCTCATTGAGCTTAGTTAAATTCCTACCGGGCATGGAACCAGAAAGCATGACATTTGGGCACACATGCTAAGAGAAACTGGAGGGGTTGGGGTACTTTGAAATACAGAATTTTGTACAAATGTCAAGATTTCTCAGCATTTGTTTTCAGTCACTAGTATTAGACAGTCCTAATTTTTTCATTAATGACTATTTTTCCTTGTTACAAATCTTGATGTTTTCCAAACGACACTATAAAAGCAGAGCATCAGCTGTTTTTTTTTTTTGCAACATTAATAATGTTAATAATAACATTAATTCTAAACAATATTTTTCTCTTTGTAAGGTAAAAATACCTTTCTTTCTTTTTTTTTTTTTTTGGTTTTCCGAGGTAGGGTCTCACTCTAGCCCAGGCTGACCTGGAATTCACTATGTAGTCTCAGGGTGGCCTTGAACCCACAGCAATCCTCCTACCTTTGCCTCGAGAGTGCTGGGGGTAAAATGCTTTTGTATGATCAGATCAGTATATACTCAGTATCCTTCTGTTACTATTTAATGTAAAAGGGGTTAATTAAATTGTAACCACTATTTACAACTAATGGCTTTAATTCAGAAAAAGGTAAAACCAGCAAGTAATCAGCAAATGTTTATCAGATGTACATTTTATGTGTTAGATGCCATAGGGTATATGAAGCAGGTGTTAGGGTAGGGTCTCTGCTCTCACAGACTTAAAAGGAACTACGTAAGGAAGTAATAATAGCATTATTGATGAAGCATATAGTAGTCATTGAAAAAACAGCTAGGAGAGAAACCACTAGGTTTTGGGTTTTTTTTACTTAATTTCTTATTTCCTCTACTTAACCTTGTTTTTATAAGAAGGCCTCACAAAAGCACAGAGGCATAAAATACTCAGGAGAAGTAGAAACAAGAGGAAGATTACAAACTAGCTCATTATAGTCTAGAAACATGAGCTCAAAAAGTAAACAGTCTGAGTTTGACCCCTAGAGCTTTTACACACAGGTGAGTAGCAAGTCAGTCACCTTCCTATGCCTTACTGTCTTCATTTGTAAAAGGAAGGTTGGAGCCGGGCGTGGTGGCGCACGCCTTTAAGCCCAGCACTCAGGAGGCAGAGGTAGGAGGATTGCTGTGGGTTCAAGGCCACCCTGAGACTCCATAGTGAATTCCAGGTCAGCCTGGGTTAAAGTGAGACCCTACCTCGAAAAACCAAAAAAAAAAAAAGGAAGGTGATAGTGGAACCTGACCTGTATTCCCAAGAATATGATAGCCTATATTCTGGGACTGAACAAAAGGTGAATATGAGCCGGCCATGGTGGCGCACACCTTTAATCCTCACACTTGGGAGGATGAGGTTGGAGGATCGCTGTGAGTTTGAGGCCATCCTGAGACTACATAGTAAATTCCAGGTCAGCCTGAGACCCTGATTCAAAAAACAAAAGGTGAGTATGGGATGTCACTTGTGAAGCACTGGCAGTCAGTGGTCAGCAATGTCCTTCATGGTTACTGTTGCCTGTAAGACGGGGCTCTTAACTTTTAAGTTGTGTGAAAAAGAAAACCTGATCCATTAGGATCATAATCTGAGCCATGGCATAATCTGGGGATCTGAACTAAGGTACTCAGAATTACTTTTTTGTTCTTTTATGTTTTAAATATAAGCAGGTTGATAATGGAAGAACTTAATTTGAGTTTTCTTATCTTCAATCTGACATAATCATTTCCAGGGTTTGGTTTTTTGTTTTTTTTGTTTTTTTTTGAGGTAGGTTCTCACTCTTATCTAGCCCAGGCTAGGTAGTCTTATGTAGTCTTAGGGTGGCCTCAAACTTATGGTGATCTATCTACCTTTTCCTCCCGAGTGCTAGGGTTAAAGGCATGTTGCCACCACGCCTGGCTGAATAATATATTTCTAAATGTAATTGATACGAGTTTCTTTTTGACAGACTTATTCTAGCAAATGAGTTTTTCACTGCAAACAAACTCCAGATACCACCTTATGCAACTGGCTTATGTGGGTACTGAGGAATTGAACCTGGGTCCTTAGGCTTCACAAGCAAATGCCTTAGCCACTAAGCCATCTTTCTAGCCCCTGTTATAATAATTTCTAATGGGTCATCTTTATTCCTCAGATAATTTCTTTTTTAAAAAGTATATTTGTATATTTTTTATTTATTTATTTGAGCGTGACAGAGAGAGAGAGACAGAGAATGGACATGTCAGGACCTCCAGCCACTGCAAATGAACTCCAGATGTGTGCACCACCTTGTGCATCTGGCTTACGTGGGTCCTGGGGAATCGAGCCTCAAACCAGGGTCCTTAGGCTTCACAGGCAAGCACTTAACCGCTAAGCCATCTCTCCAGCCCCTCAGACATTTTTAATAAACACAAGTTGCATTTAGCCAGGTATGGAAGCACACACCAGTGAGCCCAGAACTCAGGAGGTTGAGGCAGGAAGACCTCGAGTCTGAAACCAGCTTGAAGCTACATAGGTTCAATGGCCAACCTGAGGTATACACTGAGACTGTCTTCTCAAAATGTGAGGGCTGGTAATGTAACTCCATGCTAGAACACTTACCTAGCATGCCCAAGGTCCTGGGTTTAATATGAACACCACAAATAATCATGTTTAAGCCGTAGTGATAATTGTTATAAAAGAACTTGATTATAATGGCAAAGCAATGTGTCTGATACATACAAACTGGTTTAGATATTAGCAGTTGACCAACTGACTTTTGTGTCTTTTTCTGTTCATTAAATTATGATATTCTAAACTTAAAATAGTTTATAAGTTGGACTTGTATTTTAATTTTATTATATTTAGTCTAATTGGCTAGTTTATAGAATTAAGTGTCCCAGCAAAATTTGAGCAATTTTAATGGAATTGTTGAGTGTTTTACCAAAGTTTATCAAAATATTGTACTGAGAAACCAAATAAAATGCTTGTCTCTTATTCTTTATATCTAGTTGATTCTGCCTGCATTCCTTATTTATTTCTCTCCTATTCTTGTCTTCTGTGAGTAATAGGATACTTCTGTACTTTGCTTGCTCTTTCTTGTGTAAATCATGGCTCGGATTTGTTCCACTTGCTGCATCTTTTTTTTTTTTTCATTTTTTTTCTTTTTGCCAAGTATTTTTATATGAATGTTAAGTGATATTTAAAGTTTTCTATATTGTCTCCCATTTAAGCTGCAATCCATTCAGTCTTGCCTGGCTCTTAAAGACATTGTTACTTCAGACTTTTTAACTGGGTATTTAACGTTACTTTTATGGGGAAAGTGGCTTGGGATTTTTTTGTGCAATATTTGTATGGCCATTAAAGTTGATTTGTGTGATTGAAGCATGGACGAGCAAATTGTAGCGTTTATTCATGTAGCTGTTTTCTGTTGCCTGTTGCTGCATGCTGTCAGACAACCTGTAGTTTGTCCTTTGCTTGCAATTTAAGACTGACTACCAGATGTCTGTTTTTCTCCTAGAGTCAAGAATTGAAGGTTGGCTTTCTGTACCAAATAGAGGAAATATCAAAAGATATGGATGGAAGAAACAGGTACTGTATGTGAAATTTTCTGTGGTGTTTTGTTAAAATAGTTTACTTTGAAGCATACTAATATTATTAGTAACTGGATTTTGGAGTACTGCAATGTAATGTAGTTATAAATGGCAAATACGCTTGTCACTGTGAGCCAGGTTACTCTTGCTCTTTTCATTGTTCCCTTTTTCTCATTACAGTATGTGGTAGTCAGCAGCAAAAAGATCTTGTTCTACAATGATGAACAGGATAAGGAACAGTCCAGTCCCTCTATGGTCCTGGACATAGAGTAAGTTGCTTTTGAACAAATGTAAAACTCACTCCAGCTATCTTATGATAATGAATTATTTTCAGACATGACTATTTTACATGTGTGCTTCATGCTGCTGCTGCTGCTGCTGCTGCTGCTTTTCTTTGAAGTCTCAGGGTGGCCTCGAACTCTCTGCTGTCCTCCTACCTCTGCCTCCCACATGCTGGGATTAAAGACGTGTGCCACCAGGGCCGGCTGCCTTTGTGCTTCTTAAGCAATATTATCTATGTTACTGTTTATCTTAAAAACTTCATTATCAATATGAAGTATTACTTTAGCTACATGTGAGAAAGAAAAATTTGCATACCTGGTTCATGTACTTGAAACAAATATTGTATTTCAAGTATTTAGAGATTTTGAGTTCAGACAGCATCTCATATAGTATAAGATTGTTTGGCCATCAGACTGAACAGTCCATGGCTTATGCTAAAAGGAACAAGAGACATATCTGTTCTTTTCTAGTAATAATATATGAGAGAGGCCAAATAAGTCCAGAGTTTCCTCTTCCGTTCATTCTAAAACACTACCCGTGTTATCATAGTAGTAGAGTGTATATAAAGATAAGTTTCAGGGCTGGAAGGATGGCTTAGCAGTTAAGGTGTTTGCCTGCAAAGCCAAAGGACCCAGGTTCAGTTCCCCAGGACCCACCTTAGCCAGATGCACAAGGGGGAGCATGCTTCTGGAGTTCATTTGCAGTGGCTGAAGGCCCTGGTGCACCCATTCTCTCTCTCTCTCTCTCTGTCTGTCTAATAAATACTAAAAAATAAATAAATAAAAGTGGGCAGCCTGACTGCCCACAGTTAAAAAACAAAAACAGATAAGTTTCATACCTCCATTAAGAAGCCAGGTGTAGCGGCGCACGTCTTTGATCTCAGCACTCAGGGGCAGAGGTAGGAGGTATCACTGAGTTTTGAGGCCATTCTGGGCTAGAGTGAGACCCTACCTCAAAAAAAAGAAGAAATTAGAAATCTTAGAATTAAATATAAATTCAATGTGAGATGTGTAAGTGCTATCCAAGTGAAATGTAGCCCTAAATAAACTGTTAGCATTCTTTGGACTTACGTGGTTGTAGAGCTGGTTAAGGCGGTGTGCCTGCAGAAGTGACAGGGACTGGTGCTGATGCTTGAGCTCGGGCTGTGAAAGCATTAGTTGTAAGTGACATATAAGCATGGACAGTCATTGAGGGTTTTAGGTGGGTGACAGACGTTAGGGTCTCTCTGCAGTCTGTCTGACTTTATATGAATGGATGGAATACTGAACCTGGGCTGGAAGGCTTTGCAAGCACCTTTAACATCTGAGCCATCCTCCTAGGTCCTTGAGCATCTTTTGACTTGTTTCTTTGCCATCTGTATGTCCTTTTCAGTGAAATGTGTGTCTTTTGCTACAAATGGGACTTGGTAATGACTTACTTATTTTCATCTTAGTAAATTATTTCATGTTCGACCTGTAACCCAAGGAGATGTGTACAGAGCTGAAACTGAAGAAATTCCTAAAATATTCCAGGTAAAAATTTTAAATTGTGATTCTGAAGGCTTTTTTTTTTTAACCTAAGTACTATACCTGAAATAAATATAAATCTTTTCAGTGTTTTCATGCATTTAGAACTTTTATTTATAAATTAAGATCTTGTTAAACTTTATCATTCCTAAATGCAGATATTATATGCAAATGAAGGTGAATGTAGAAAAGATGTCGAAATGGAACCAGTACAACAAGCTGAGAAAACTAACTTCCAGAATCACAAAGGCCACGAGTTCATTCCGACACTCTACCACTTCCCTGCCAACTGCGAGGCCTGTGCCAAACCTCTCTGGCATGTTTTTAAGCCCCCCCCTGCCCTGGAGTGCCGAAGATGCCATGTTAAGTGCCACAGAGATCACTTAGATAAGAAAGAGGACTTAATTTCTCCATGTAAAGGTAAGGCATGGCACCTGCTGGTGCGTGCGTGTGTGTGCGTGTGTGTGTGTGTGTGTGTGTGTGTGTGTTTTCACCTTATTAAAAAAATTTAGATTTAAATGCTAATGACATAATTTGATGTTACGTTTTCTATACCAGCGTGAAGAGTTAGTTTAGAAGATGTAATATTTCCTTACCAAAGAGAAGACTTAGGTTAGAAAATGTGATGCTCTTTTACCCAAGTGAAGGGTTAGGTTAAAAGACATTTCTTTTTAAAATAAAACATTTTTAAGAAATTCTACTTATTTATTTGAGAGTAGGGGTACAGATAGATGGGGAGAGGATGGGCATACCAGGGCCTTCAGCAGCTGCAGACAAACTCCAGACTCATGTGCCACCTTGTGTGTCTGGCTTATGTGGGTCCTGGGTCCTTTGGCTTTGCAGTAAGCACCTTAACCTCTAAGCCTTCTCTCTTGCCCAAGAAGACATATTTCTTTACTGACATGAAGAATTGTGTTAGAAGATGTAGTATTTCTCTACTGAGGTGAATAGTTAGTCAGAAGATGTAGTAAAGTAAATGTACTTTAAAAGTAGATGTACTGAAGTAAAGAGTTAGATCAGCTGGGTGTGGTGGCACACACCTTTAATCCCAGCACTCAGGGAAGCAGAGGTATCACTGAGGCCAGCCTGGGACTACAGAGTGAATTTCAGGTCAGCCTGGGCTAGAGCATGACCCTACCTCAAAAAAAAAAAAAAAAAAAAGTTAGGTCAGCAGATGTGGTATTTGACACTTGTGAGCAACATGGAAACCAGTCCTTTCACAGGGCAACTGATTTAGTGTTGAACCTAATGTGGGGGGTGAGGGGCTGGTGACACATCCTCTAATCCCAGTGCTTTGGAGGCTGAGATAGGAGGATCACAGTGGGTTCGAGGTCAGCCTGGGCTAGAGTGGGACCCTGCCTCAAAAAAATAAATAAAATCACTCCCTTTTTGGTGTGTGTAGTTTATGGGATGTATGTCTGCAGATGCATGCGCCCTGTGGGTATGCATGTACAGAGCAGAGGAAGATAGCGGTTGCAATGGCCTTCATCATTGCTCTGCCTGGTGTCTCTGAGACGGTCCCTCACAGGACCCTCAGCCCCCCAGTCTTCAGCAAACTGTCTGGCTGTGGGGTCCCAGCATTCTCCGGCTCCACCTCCCCTCTTTACTGGGATTACAGGCCTGTGTGATTATGCTTATTTTTTTTACATGGGTGCTTCAAGTAAGTGTTTTCAGGGGAAAAAAATACAGATTTATAACTATTTTAATATAAGAAACTCAGTGTTCTATAAATACATTCGTTTCTCTTCTACATGTTTTTGTTTCTGATTTTACATCATTTGTTATGACTGTTGGTTTTGATTGTTAAAAAAAATTAGTCTTAATTAAGTTTAGAAAGGGATATTATTTAAGCATGATTAAGTATATAGTAAGTCTTTTAAATATTTGAAAAATTGTACATTTGATAGGCTTGTTTTTTTTTAATATTGTGTAGTTTTAATTGCTTTTTTTTTAATGTAGTAAGTTACGATGTAACATCAGCACGAGATATGCTGCTGTTAGCATGTTCTCAGGACGAACAAAAAAAATGGGTGACACATTTAGTAAAGAAGATCCCTAAAAATCCACCATCTGGGTTTGTCCGTGCCTCTCCTCGAACACTTTCCACAAGATCCACTGCAAATCAGTCTTTCCGGAAAGTGGTCAAAAATACATCTGGGAAAACGAGGTAAGGATTGAAACTCTGACCTTGCATTTATTGATGTCTGCCAGCTGTGGGATGCGTCCCAGCATCTTTTGCCCAGCCCATCCGCTTTACATGTGCACTAGGAATAGGACCTGAGCCAGGAGTACCTGCAGAGACATCATAGCTGAATACTAACCTTTTTAACAAGATGAAAATGGTTGGATACTCTTAAAATCAGAAACCTAATTTTTTTTTAAATTTTTTATTTGTTTATTTGAGAGCGACAGACACAGAGAGAAAGACAGATAGAGGGAGAGAGAGAGAATGGGCGCGCCAGGGCTTCCAGCCACTGCAAACGAACTCCAGACGCGTGCGCCCCCTTGTGCATCTGGCTAACGTGGGACCTGGGGAACCGAGCCTCGAACCAGGGTCCTTAGGCTTCACAGGCAAGCGCTTAACCGCTAAGCCATCTCTCCAGCCCAGAAACCTAATTTTTTATGATTAACACTTTATTATATATATATGGGGGGGTGAGGGAGGGAGGGAGGGAGGGGGGAGAGGCGGGAGAGGGGGAGAGAGAGAGAGAGAGATGTTTTCAAGGTAGGGTCTCACTCTAGTCCAGGCTGACCTGGAATTCATTATGTAGTCTTAGGCTGGCCTTGAACTCACAGCTATTCTCCTACCTCTGCCTCCCAAGTGCTGGGATTAAAGGCGTGCACCACCACACCCAGCTTCTTTTCATCAATTTCATCAATTATAGCTAGGACTTTATATATGACTTGCAGTTTCCTTATACATTAGGTTATCTAATTGTTAGAAATTAGCAAGTGAGATACTTAGTTCTATGCTGTCTTACCATCCTAGGGCTAGCATACATATGGCATGGACTTAGCTCACGTTATTTTAATCAATTAGTGAATGACTTTCTGTGGGAAGACTTGAGGCACGGTCTCAGTCTGTCCCAGGCTGACTTGGAACTCACTCTGTAGCTCCAGGCCAGCCTCAAACTCACAGCGAGCCTCCTATCTCTGCCTCCCAGGTGCTAGCGTGAGTGCTGGGATTAAAGGGGTGAGCCACCATGCCCAGCAAAGAGAATTACTCTTTTTTTAAATGAAAACAGGTTCACGTACAACTTTCTTCATTTTTCTGCTGTGTTGGCATAGCTATTTTTTTTAATAAAAATTATTTAGTATTACCAGCAAGTATGGTGTAATAAACTTCCCAGTTAAGTCTTCTCTCCTTTGATCTCAATTTTTCGTGGATTAAAAAATATATATTTTAGATGCTATTACAGTTACAGGACTTGAGTAAATCTTTTCTTGAGAAAAAGTTAAATCTCGTAATAAGTTTCCGTTTTACACATGAATGAATGAAGCTTAAAGAAATTGAGCAGCTTGCGAGACAATAATAATGTTGTAGTCCAGTTCTAAAACTTGGGGTTTTCCTCCTCCAGTACCAAGCATACTCCCCCTCAAGTGCAGTTCCCAAGGTGAGAGGCTTGTTGTTTTACTCTAGAAGCTGAGACCTAACACTCATTTTCCTCTCTGCTGATGTCTCCTATATCTGCTAAGCACCTTTCTTCTGCTCTCTGTAACCAAATCTTGTTCCTTGAAATGACTCGGGCTTTCCTTCTGTGCTCCTGAGATGCCATCTTGTCCCACGCTGTCGAGCACTCGAGTCTGTAGAACACTGCTTCAGCCATCTGGGTGTTGGATAGACGCTTAACACAAAATGATTTAAAATAGTATTGTGGGGCAGGAGAGACGGCTTAGTGGTTAAGGCATTTGCCTGCAAAGCCAAAGGACCTCGGTTCGATTCTCCAGGTCCCATATTAGCCAGATGCACAAGGGGACACATACATCTGGAATTCATTTGCAGTGGCTGGAGGCTCTGGCATGTCCATTCTCTCTCCCTCTCCTCCTCCCCTCTCAAATAAATAAATAAATATTTAATATAGTATTATGTCAAAGTAAGGAAATGTTGTAGAAAAAGAACAGAAGTGCAAAAGGAGATGATATTAAGTATAGTTTTTCTTTTGTTAATTGTTACTTATTTTGTATAAATTTATATATTTTCCTTTCCTCCTGGAAATGGGGGGAGTGGTGCTTCACACATTCAAGCCAGGCACACTAAGCCGCACGTCTAGCCCTCCTCACAATTGTAGCTTCTTGTCTTTTTAAACCAAGCAGATTTCTTCAATTACAGGATTTTTTTTCTTCCAACAGCTAACCATGTGACCTACTGCCCTGTGGAATCTCGTGGGATGCTACCTGATGAACCAGGCTTTTCTAACCATGCAGAGCAGACAGGCTGTTTCTTTGACACAAGTACCACAGGCTTCAGGGTTAGGATTGCTGTTAGTCTGTCCTTGCTTCGGCACAAAGCACACTGAGGGTTGTTTTTTTGTTTGTTTTTCTTATTGCGGGTTTGCCTACAGGTAGATTAGATTAATTATTACTATGTAATGCAAGTACAATTGGGGGAAAGCTTAGCTAGATATATTTTTTTAAAAAGGTGCTGCCTTTTTGGATCTCTAAGAAATCGCCTGTCAGTCATGATAGAACAGTTTCCTCATATGAGTGAGAGGAAGGAACTTTCACTTCCAAGGGGAATGGCCATCACTATCAAGATCAGCTCATGGAAGGAGGAAAGAAAATATCTCAAAATGAGACAAGTTTTTTTTTTTTTTAAATGACTTAAGTTTTTGTGCTCTTGCAAGACTACACAAAACTATGTTAAGAAAGCAGTGATATCACTTGAACTTCAATGCCCTCACTGTAGAATTGAAAAGCCTTACTGTTGATTGCCCATAGTGGACTTGATGGAGAAATTAAATATCGTACATTATGCTTTACAAAATACTGTATATGTTTCAGCAAGTTTGTAGAGTGGGGAATGGGAGAAGACAAAAGAGTTACATTTAATCTATGCATTTTTGCCAAGCCATATTGAGTTATTTTACTACTAGAGACATTAGGAACTAACTGTACAAAAGAACCAGATTTAAAAGCATTTTGTGGGGTACATCATTTCTGTAATTGTATAATGTGTTTCTTTGTGGTTTTAAATGATAAAGACATTAAGTTAACAAACATATAAGAAATGTATGCACTGTTTGAAATGTAAATTATTCTTAGAACACTTTCAGTGGGAGTTGTGTTGCCCTTTTAGTGCCTTAATTTGAGAGAATTATTTTACTGCCATGAGTACAGATTTTTCAAAAAATTATGTGTGTTGGTGAGTTTTTTTAATTGATAATTGGTTTAATTTAAAATATTTAGGTTTGTTGGACTTTCATAAATTGAGTACAATCTTCGCATCAAACTACCTGCTACAATAATGAATGGCTTTATAAAACTATCTGCAAAAATATACAAGGTTGCACCAATATTTAAAAAAAAGAAATATTCCAATATATCTATGATGTTTTCCAGTTAACATAGGAATTACCACATAAATACTGTTAAACTCTTGTCCAATAGCAAGAGTTGATTTGTATGGGCAGTATGATTTATTGTTTATTTTTTTAACCAAATACCTCCTCAGTAATTTATAATGGCTTTGCAGTGATGTGTCAAGTAAGAAGCACTGGAAAACTGATCGTCTCGAGGATGATATGCATGTTCAAGGGGTATTGAAAGCCGCACTGATGGATATGTAATAATAAACATATCTGTTATTAATATGCTAATGACTCTGTGCTCATTTAATGAGAAATAAAAGTAATTTATGGATGGATACTTTTAATGATGACTGCTATGGTGTTTTCTTGTGGCTGGAGTGAATACATAACATACATGAAATAATTAATAAATATTTGTAAATTCCATGACTAGATTAAAAATATATTTTTAAGAAATAAACCTTAGTTATTCTTAATAAAAATCACCACATGCTTAGAAAAATAAATAAATAAACCTTAGTTAGGGCTCTAAAGCAACAAGGGCTATTGTTCACATGAAAAGCCGGCTAATTCTCTGTGGGTTCTTGGAGTTCCTCGCATCTTATGAGCAGAGGCTATAATGACCTCTGTTGTGGATTGTCATTTCCAGAGGCACAGTCAGCAGCTTTGGGTGATAGAATGTCTCCCTTCAGAGGTTTGTTTACTGCCAGTATGAGAATGTCCCCCCGCCCATGGTTTAAAGTTGAGCAGGTTTGCTTGAGCTTAGACGAAAGCTTGGGGTTCTATAAGCTTTGGGCTCTTCAGCTGCAATACAAAGTCACCGTGAGGCCATCATCTGCCTGGGCCCTCTGTTACCTCAGGTGAGACGGATGGGGGACCTGATGGATCGGGAAGCTCAACTGCTTGTTGTGCTGTGAGGAATAAAGTCATTTGCCTGTGACCCAGACATCTTCTGCCCAGGATCTGTGAAGGTGGCAGGCTAATGTGTAGCTTGTAAAGTGGGGATATCAGATCTTTCACTGCCTGGCAGTGCCCTTATTACCTTCTTTTTTTCTGTTTATTTTTTGTTAGTTTTTATTTTCACAATTTTTATTAACATTTTCCATAATTATAAAAAAAATCCAGGCTGGAGAGATGGCTTAGCAGTTAAGCGCTTGCCTGTGAAGCCTAAGGACCTCGGTTCGAGGCTCGATTCCCCAGGACCCACGTTAGCCAGATGCACAAGGGGGCGCAGGCGTCTGGAGTTCGTTTGCAGTGGCTGGAGGCCCTGGTGCGCCCATTCTCTATCTTTCTCTCTCTCCCTCTTTCTCTCTCTGTCTGTTGCTCTCAAATAAATAAATAAATAAATAAATCCCATGGTAATCTCTCCCCCCCCCCCGCACTTTCCCCTTTGAAACTCCATTCTTCATCATATTACCTGCCCATCTCAATCATTGTACTTACATATATACAATATCAACCTATTAAGTACCCTCCTCCCTTCCTTTCTCTTCCCTTTATAACTCCTTTTTAACTTACTGGCCTCTGCTACTAAGTATTTTCCTTCTCACGCAGAAGCCCAATCATCCATAGCTAGGATCCACATATGAGGGAGAACATGTGGTGCTTGGCTTTCTGGGCCTGGGTTACCTCACTTGTATAATCCTTTCCAGGTCCATCCATTTTTCTGCAAATTTCATAACTTCATTTTTCTTTACCGCTGAGTAGAACTCCATTGTATAAATGTGCCACATCTTCATTATCCACTCATCAGTTGAGGGACATCTAGGCTGGTTCCATTTCCCAGCTATTATAAATTGAGCAGCAATAAACATGGTTGAGCACGTATTTCTAAGGAAATGAGATGAGTCCTTAGGATATATGCCTAGGAGCGCTATAGCTGGGTCATATGGTAGATCAGTCTTTAGCTGTTTTAGGAACCTCCACACTGATGTCCACAATGGCTGGACCAGATTGCATTCCCACCAGCAGTGTAGAAGGGTTCCTCTTTTTCCACATCCCCGCCAACATTTATGATCTTTTGTTTTCATGATGGTGGCCAATCTGACAGGAGTGAGATGGAATCTCAATGTAGTTTTCATCTGCATTTCCCTGATGACTAGTGACGTAGAACATTTTTTTAGATGCTTATATGCCATTCGTATTTCTTCCTTTGAGAACTCTCTATTTAGCTCCATAGCCCATTTTTTGATTGGCTTGTTTGATTCCTTATTATTTAACTTTTTGAGTTCTTTGTATATCCTAGATATTAATCCTCTATCAGATATATAGCTGGCGAAGATTTTTTTCCCATTCTGTAGGTTGCCTCTTTGCTTTTTTCACTGTGTCCTTTGCAGTGCAAAATCTTTGTAATTTCATGAGGTCCCAGTGATTAATCTGTGATTATTACCTTCTTATTAATTTTTTTAAATTTATTTATTTGAGAGTGATAAACAGAGAAAGAGGCAGATAGAGAGACAAAGACTGGACGTGCCAGGGCCTCCAAACACATGCGCCCCCTTGTGCATCTGGCTAACGTGGGACCTGGGGAACCGAGCCTCAAACCGGGGTCCTTAGGCTTCACAGGCAAGTGCTTAGCCGCTAAACCATCTCTCCAGCCCCCTTATTACGTTCTTAGAACCATTCCCAAGGTCCAAATATAGAGAACAGAGTTAATAATAAATGCAAGAAAGAAATTTAAATGAAATATTAATCTGAGCACAAGATTGTTGAGAAGTGAGCATTTTTGAGGAATGATTCCTAATGAACCTTGCAGAGCCAGATGGGCTGGAAAAGCTGCTTCCTCTTCTAAGCTCAAGAATCCACTTGCTCCCAAAGTATACCAACATTGTGATGCTCTGGTGCTGGGATTAAAGGGGTATGTCACCATGCCTAGCTCCTCTTGCGACTTTGGAAGCTTGAGTCCACACACTGGGATTGCTGCCAACACTGTCTCATCAAAACAAGCTCTGGGGCTGGAGAGAGGGCTTAGCGGTTAAGGTGCTTGCCTGCACAACCTAAGGACCCATGTTCAACTCTCCAGATCCCATGTAAGCCATATGCACAAAGGTAGAGCAAGCACAAGGTCACATGTGCTCAGTAGGTTGTGCATGCATCTAGAGTTCGAGTCCAGCGGCTGAAGCCCTGGCATGCCAATTCTCCCCCCCCCCACACACACACACACGCTCGTGCTCTCTAAAATAATTTTTTTTAATTTAAAAAACAAGCTCTGGGCCTGGGGAGATGACTCATGGGGTACAAGCGCTTGCTCTGCAAGCACAACACAAGTTTGGAATCCCAGATCCCACAGAAGCTGGACATGGTGATGCACATCTGTAATTCCAACTCAAAATGGGAGATGGAGACAAGAATCCCCAGAAAGTCATGGACCAGCTGGCCTGGCGTTTGCAGTTGTAAATGAGACCATGCGTCAAGCAAGGCGGAAGCCAAGGATCATCACTGGAAACTGTCCTCTGACCTCCATAGGCACACTGTGACATGCCCCCCCACACATACATACATTCATACATACATACATAAAAGCTGGGCGTGGTGACACACGCCTTTAATCCCAACACTCGGGAGGCAGAGGTAGGAGGATCGCAGTGAGTTGGAGGCCACCCTGAGACTGCCGAGCAAATTCCAGGTCAGCCTGGGCCACAGCGAGACCCTACCTTAGGAAGAAAAAAAAAAAAGCTGCAGGAGATGGCTAATTTGTTAAAGGTGCTTGCAAAAGCTGCTGGCCCAGGAATGGGCACACCATGGTCTCCAGCCACTGCAAAATGAACTCCAGACACATGCACCACCTTGTGCATCTGGCTTCTGTGGGTACTGGGGAATCAAACCTGGGTCCTTAGACGTCGCAGGGAAGCGCCTAAACCACTAAGCTATTTCTCCAACCCTGGTCATTATATTTTGACATAATATGTATCCAAATAGCTATTTATTTAAACTTTACAAGGGTTAGGGGTTCTACTGTTAGGAATAATTATTTTCATTGTACAGTTGAGAAAGCTGAACAGGTTGGAGTTTTTTCACTCAGTTTAGGAAAATTTTATAAGCTGAAAGGTTGCTTACAAAACTTACCATTTGCCCAGTGGAGATGGTTCATTTTCTATTGAAAATCCACTGTCCTTTTTGCATCATAATTGAGTTTAAGCTTGTCATCTGTACTGTGGTATAGACTCCATTTCACAGGCTTCCATGAGCTAGGCTCAACCATGTGAACATTTTTTTAACATTTTTGTTTATTTATTTGAGAGAAACAGACACAGAGAGAGAGAGAGAGAGAGAGAAAAAATGGGTGCACCAAGGCCTCCAGCCACTGCAAATGAATTCTAGACGCGTGCACCCCCTTGTGCAGCTGGCTAATGTGGGTCCTGGGGAATCGAATCCTTTGGCTTTGCAGGCAAACACCTTAACCACTAAGCCATCCCTCCAGTGCTATTTATTTATTTATCTGAGAAAGAGGGAGAGAGAGCATCTCCTTTTTAAATAACATTTATTTTATTTTTTTATGAGAGTGAGAGAATGGGCATGCCAGGGTCTCTAGCCACTGCAAATGAACTGCAGGTGCATGTGCCACCTTGTGCACTTGTGCGTATGGCTTACCTGGGTTTGGGGGAATATAACCTGAGTCCTTAGGCTTTGTAGGGAAGCATCTTAACAACTAAGCCATCTCTCCAGCCCCCATCTTTTTTTGAGGTAGGGGTCTCACGCTAGCCCAGGTTGGTCTCAAACTCATGGTGATCTTCCTACTTCAGCCACCCAAGTGCTTGGGTTAAAGGCATGAGCCACCACGCCTGGTTTGCATGCTTGCTAGTTAGTATCTTAACTCCACCTAAAACCTATGGAATCTGCATTTTATCCAGATCCCAAGTGATTCCTACTCACAATCAATCTTGAGAAGCACTTCTGTAGCACAGCTAGTTTTTGGAGGGAATGTTGGGCCACGAACAACCTTGTCGTTGCTCGCTCCTGCCTCTTCCCATTTTACCTTCTCTAAGCAGCTGGATCTCAAAGCCTCTGTGTTATAGCAGCATGCGTCCACTTGATCATCTGTTGATACCAACCTATGTTTTGCATTCATTTAGGAATAGTTACTGAATACCTTATAAAGCAAAATACTGTTCAAAGTTCCTCAATTATTTAATGTTAAACTTTTTTCTTCCAAAATTTTATTATTTAGAGAGAAAAGCAGGAATTAAGTAATAATGCTATAAAAGAGTATACGAAACCAGGTGTGGTGGTGCACACCCTTAATCCCAACACTTGGGAGGCAGAGGTAGGAGGACCGCCATGAGTTCGAGGCCACCCTGAGTGAATTCCAGATTAGCCTGGGATAGAGGAAGATCCTAATTCAACCCCCACCCAAAAAAGTATATTAATGTTATCTGTGTATCTATGTTTCATTTCACTTGTTTTTGGCAGTCTCTGATAGGCAAAATAATGATCCAGGGCTGGAGAGATGGCTTAGCAGTTAAGGCATTTGCCTGCGAAGCCAAAGGATCTAGGTTCGATTCTCGAGGACCCACACAAGCCATATGCACACAGGGCACAAGCATCTGGAGTTCGTTTGCCGTGGCTAGAGGCCCTGGCATGCCCATTGTCTCTCTGCCTCGCTCATCTCTCTGCTTGCAAATAAATAAATAAATAAAAATAATGACCCAACAAAGATATCCACATGCTAATCTGAGAGGGAAAATGTTACCTTCCCATGGGGAGTTTCTAGTGTGCTTGGGCTACGGATTTTAAGATGAGAAGATTGCTTTGGAGGATTCAGGTGGGGCCAATGTAATCAACAGGACCTCATAAGGAAGGAGACAGTGAGCCGAGTCGGAAGCAGTTGGTGAAGGTGGAGTGAGATACCATGGCAGGAACGGAGCCACCAGCCAAGAGACCTGGACAGCCCAAAGCATCTAGAAAAGGCAAGGCAAGGTTCCCCTCTGACACCTGCAGCAGGAGCGTGGTCCTGCAAACACCTTGGTAATTGGCTTTTCCATTTAGGGAAGCCTTTTCTCCATCCTTCTCTGTCTACCTTCCTGCCTCCCTACCTCCCTTCCTTCCTTCCTTTTGTGTTTTTTTTTGAGGTTGGGTTTTGCACTACTCCATGCTGACCTGGAATTCACTATGCAGGCTGGCCTTGAACTCATGGTGATTCTCCTACCTCTACCTCCAGAGTGCTGGAATTAAAGGCGTGCGTCACCACACCTGGCCTCTCCTTTTATTGTTGTTATTATTTTTATTATTGAGAAAGAAACAGAGGAGAAATTGAAAAATGGGTGTGCCAGGGCCTTTCAGCTGCTGTGAGTGAACTCCAGATGTGTGTGCCCGTGTGTGCCCCCTGGTGCACATGTGCAACATTGCACACTGATGTCGCTGTGAGTCTGGCTAGTGGGACCTGGAGACTTGAACTTGTGTTCTTAGGCTTCACAGGCAAGCACCTTAACTGCAAATCCATCTCTCCAGCCCTCCTTCCTTTTTTTGTTCATTTTTATTTATTTGAGAGTGACAAAGAGAATGGGTACACCAGGGCTTCCAGCCACTGCAAACGAGGTCCAGACGCGTGCACCCCCTTGTGCATCTGGTTAACGTGGGTCCTGGGGAATGGAGCCTCGAACCAGGGTCCTTAGGCTTCACAGGCAAGCGTTTAACCGCTAAGCCATCTCTCCAGCCCCCTCCTTCCTTTTTTTTAAAACCAAGAGAGAAGAAAGGTAGAATGAGCACACTGGAGCCTCCTGCCACTGTAAATGAACTCCAGCTGTATGCAGCACTTCATGCATCTGGTTTTACATGGGGATTGGGGAATCAAATCCAGGTCCTTAGGTTATGCAGGCAGGTGCCTTAACTGCAGTCCCTCATTCTCCATCCTTTTTTTTTTTTTTAAAGAAACATTTTATTTTATTTACCTATGTTATTTAGTTTTTTGAGAGCGAAAGAGGGGGAGAGAGAGAGAGACAGAGTGAGAATGGGCTTGCCAGGCCTCCAGCCACTGCAAACGAACTCCAGACGCATGTGCTACCATGTGCATCTGGCTTACATGGGACCTGGAGATTCGAACCTGGGTCCTTAGGCTTTGCAGGCGTATGACTCAACCACTAAGCCAGCTCTCTAGCCCTCATTATCCATCCTTTAACGTCAGGCTAGACAGTTCTTTTTTCCTCCCTGGCTTATAGGATAAAGACATGCTGGCTAAATATATATATATATATATTTTTTTTTTAAGGACACAATCTTGGATCAGAAATTGCTCATAGAGATGGTAGCAAGAATAGCCAAGCTGTTTCTGGGACATGACCTTGCATTTGTTCCCTGCTGCCCTTCTCCCTTGGTTTCAATCCTTTTTCTGTGTTTGGTTAATTGATTGTCCTGTTGATTCTGTTAGCTACCCTGTATTTTTCCAGGCTGTTCTCTGGCTTCTATCTTTTCAGCCAAGAGCTCCAATTTAGAGAGCCATGGAGTTACTGTGTGTGAGACTGTTCTTTTTTTTTTTTTTTTTTGAGATAGGGTCTTGCTGTAGGCCAGGCTAACCTGGAATTCACTATGTAGTCTCAGGCCATGTGCAAGTCTTAATACCTCTACACATTCTCAGTTTTCTCAGTTTAATTAAGGCAGGACCTGTGTTTCCTTCATTTTTGTGTCATTCTGTATGGAGTGCCTTGGACTTACTGCATACTAGTTGAACAAAAGGAGATCACAGGGCTGGAGGGATGGCTTAGTGGTTAAAGCATTTACCTTCAAAGCCAAAGGACCCTGGTTTGATTCCCCAGGACCCAAGTTAGCCAGATGCACAAGGGGGTGCATGGGTCTGGAGTTCGTTTGCAGTGGCTGGAGGGCCTGACACGCCCATTCTCTCCCCCCTGCCTCTTCCTCTGCCAAATAAATAAATACAAAATATTTAAAAGGGGGCCAGGAGTGGTGGTGCATGCCTTTAATCCCAGCACCCGGGAGGCAGAGGTAGGAGGATTGCCATGAGCTGGAGGCCACCATAAGACTCCATAGTGAATTGCTGGTCAGTCTGAGCTAGAGTGAGTCCCTACCTTGAAAAAGCAACAACAGCAATAACAACAACAAAACTTTAAAAAGGAGACCACAGCTAACAACCTAATACTATAGTCTTGGAAGGACTCATTATATGAGTAGGATTTATGATTATCTGACAAAATTATAATACAGAGAACAAAGTCTCTCCACTCTCACCTCTTCTGGTTGCATTTGAAAGGTATATCAAAAACCTTTCTGAGCTGGGCGTGGTGGCGCACACCTTTAATCCCAGCACTTGGGAGGCAGAGGTAGGAGGATCGCCATGAGCTCAAGGTCACCTCGAGACTACAGAGTGAATTCCAGGTCAGCCTGAACTAGAGTAAGACCCTACCTCGAAAAAGCAAAAAACAAAACAAAACAAAACAAAAAACACCTTTCTGACATCTTTAATCCCAGCACTAGGAGACAGAGGAGGATTGCTGTGGGTTTGAGGCCAGCCTTGGATTACAGGTTGCATCCCAGGCCAGCCTGGGCTAAAGTGAGAGAGACCCTACCTTGAAAAAAAAATTTAAAAATACGATATTTTGGCACACCTTAAAAGCCTTATTTATTCATAAGCCTCTAGGTTAAGATCTTACCCATACATTCATTATTCAAAGAAGTCCACCCTAAGCAAAAGTCTAGCCACTAAAAACAGCAATGTGTAGCTTGCAGAGCAAGGTTATGACCATCCACAACTTCCTCTGCCCTTGAGTAAGGTTAGCCTTGCAGATTTGTTTTGTTTTGTTTTGTTTTGTTTTTTTGAGGTAGGGTCTCGCTGTGGCTCAGGCTGACTTTGTAGTCTCAGGGTGGCCTCTAACTCACAGCAGTCTTCCTACCTCTGCCTCCCGATTGCTGGGATTAAAGGCGTGCAATACCACGCCTGAGTTTTTAAATTATTTTTGGACCCTTGCAGATTTTTTTTTTTTGTGTGTGTGCATCCTTTCAGTTAGGTGGGATTCACAGGTTCACTCTGCTCCCATTTGTTTAAAATTCAGGTCAGCTGTCCCTATTGATGCAGGGAGTCGTAGCAAAGTGAATACTGCCAACAAATGTAGACGATCACTGATCACTTCCTTGGTCACCTACAGAATGAGTGATCTTAATGATCTTAATACGTGTGGCTTCACCTCCAGTTCCCCTGCATCAAATAATGCTTTCCAGACAGCTAGTCTTCCAGTTTCAGAGTGGCGATGAGGAACAGGCCAGTGTAACGAGACTAAAGTCCAGAGTTTACATGCTCCAACCACTTTTTATAAAAGGCTGCTAGCAGGATACCACGCTCCCATTCCACCTGGGGTCTGACAAGACCGGCAAGGACTATGCATTCCGCAGGCTGGAGGCGGAGAGTGCACAGTGTGCAGGCGCGCACCTGCTCTGGCTAATCCAGCTGCTCTCCAGCCCGGCCCGGTACCTCCCCGCCCTGCTCTCTAGCTGCTCCTCTCCAGCCCGCCTAACCACGGGCTCCTCCACCCACCCTTATCCGCCGACCCCGCCTCCATCCCACGCCTGCCTTTGCTCCTCCCCCACCGGCTCTTCTTCCCCTTGCAGGCCCCGCCCTTCCCTCTCCTTTAGGCCCCGCCCCCAGGCCGCCACCGTTTCCTGGCCCCGCCCCCGCCCCCTGCCTATTCCCAGACCCCGCCCCTTCCTCTCCCTCAGGCTCCGCCCCCCGACCCACAGCCTTTCCCCCTGGCACCGCCCCTCCCTATCCCTCAGGCCCCGCCCCTATCCTTCGCCTTTCCCCAGGCTCCGCCTCCGCTCCCTCTGTCCCCTCCTCCTATCCTGAGGTCCCTTTCCTCTAGCTGCCCCTCAGGCCCCGCCCATTGCCCTTAGGCCCCGCCCCTCTCCCCAATCCCTGCCTTTCCCAGACCACGCCCCTCCCTCAGACCACGCCCCGCTCCACCTTTCACTCAGGCCCCGCCCCTCGCCCTCAGGCCCCGCCCCCGCCCGCTGCTGCGTCATCGGCAGTGGCCGGTTTGAATGAGCTTCGTCGCCGCCCGAGACGCAGCTAGCGCCCCGCGTCCGTCCTTCCCCGGCCGCCGCTGCTGCAGCAAGCTGCTTGTGTGGTTCCTTCACCTCCCCGCCGCTTCTGCCAGCCCCAGCGTCCCGCACGCCTCGGCCATGCCTCTCTACTCGGGTGAGCTCCGTCCTCGGCCCTCGCTGTCCCCACGCTAGGCCTTAGCGTAGGCCGGGCCTTGCGGAGGCGCGTGCCGGCCGCGGGGCTGCGGGAGGACCCGGGTGGGGAGCTCCTGGAGGGAGGCCGCCACCTGCGGGTCCCTCGGCCTCGTGCTTTGCTGGGAGCCCCGCCACGCGTGGGAGCGCTTTCCCGCCAGCCGGCCGGGTGGGTGGGTGGGTGGGGTACGAGCAGCGTGGACATCTGGAAACATCTCTGGAGACGTGACTCTGCAGAATAGTTTTTCTGTCCTAGTGTGCTGGGAAGGGTGGGTGAGGGTGTGTCTCGGGGCGCGGGACATCTGGCTGTGAGCCGTGGGAGGAAGGGTAGGAGTGATGGAGGCATTCATTCTGCACAAGAGCTCACCCTCAATAGCTGCCCCTCATGCACCCTTTGGCTGTACCTCCCCCTGGGTACCAATTTCATTTCTATCCAGAGGCAGATCTTTAAATCTATATACATTGTATTGGAGTTCTGTGTTCGAAGCATGAGTGTGAGCTTTTAGACATGCATACAGGTGTGGGCGACCGTCTGTCATTTTATTTTTTGTGGCCATATTGCTTGATGGCTGTCCAAGGTATTGATCAGGGATCGCATTTTTTTTTTTTTTCGTAATGGATTTCGCTGTTTTCCGAGTCGGAATCAAAATGGCACCCCGATTGTGTGCGGTGACCTCGCGTTGGCTATGGATACGTTATTCATTGGTTATCGCTGACTATTCGCTCTGGCATCGTTGGAGATGCGTCATTAAATTTTTTTTTTTTATATATATTTGAGAGAGACAAGAGCTTGTGCGCACCAAGGCCTCCTACCGCTGCGCTGCGGATGAACTCCAGAAGCATGCGCCACTGTGCATCTGGCTTTACGCGAATGCTGGGCCGGTTAGGCCTTGTAAGCACATACCTTTAACCGCTAAGCCCTCTCGCCGGTCCCGGAGATGCGCCATTTTAAATTATTTTTTCACTTATTTGAGAGAGAGAAAGAGGCAGATATATAGCGAGAATGGATGCACCAGGGCCTCTATAGCCACTGCAAACGAACTCCAGACGCTTGCACCATGTTGTGCATCTGGCTTACGTGGGTCCTAGGAATGGAACCTAGGTTCTTTGGCTTTGCGAGCAAGTGCCTTAACTGTAAGCCATCCCTCCAGCCCCATTTTTATTTTTATTTTAAAAATTATTTATTTATTAGAGAAAGAGAGAGACAGACAGACAGACAGAATGGGCGTGCCAGGGCCTCCAGACGCGTGTGCCCCTTTGTGGATCTGGCTAACGTGGGTCCTGGGGAATTGAGCCTTGAACCGGGGGTCCTTAGGCACCGCTAAGCCATCTCTCCAGCCCCCATTTTTAATTTTTTTGGGGGGGTTTGTATTCACATTTTTATTGGGAACACAGGGTGGAGGGCCTCCTCCATCAGCAGTGTTCACAGATTCTTCAGCCAGTCCAGGCTGGGGCCCTGGGGGTCCTGGGGGTGACTGGGCACATCAGACAGGTTCCCATTGTCTCGGAGGGGCACTGGGTAGTTGTAGGGTGTGGCCTGATCGATCATGATGGCATACTTGGTATAAGGGCTGAATATGGGCAGAAGTATAATGAGACCCGCTATGGTGAAGGATGCCACCATTATGGGCTCCTTGCCCCACATATTCTTGAGGAAGGTGGAGAGTCCTGCAGGGATGGACGAAAGGTCACCCCTAAGGGGGAGGGGCTACGACGGTGACTTCTAACCCTCTGGTGCCACTTCCGTTCTGGAGGGGCACCTGTAGTGACCGCCAGCACCGACCTCATGGCACCCCAGCTGTCCGCCACGCCACAGCCCCTTCAGGCATCCTAGCCCGCCGTGGAAGCACCCCACAACTGGGCGCCCACAGCGCCGGTCCCATTTTTAATTTTTTAGAAATTGATTTGGGGGTGGTCAAAGAGAGGGAGAGAGAGAGAAGGGACGTGACAGGGCCTCCAGCCATTGCAAACAAACTCCAGATGCATGTGCCACGGCTTATGTGGGTCCTGGGGAATCAGACCGAGGTCCTTTGGCTTTGCAGGCAAATGCCTTAACCACTAAGCCATCTCTCCAGCATCCATTTTTAATTTTTTTTTTTTTAGATAGGGTTTCACTCTAGCCCAGACTAGACCTGGAATTCACTCTGTATTTTCAGGGTGACCTCGAACTCACAGCAATCCACCTACCTTTGCTTCCCAAGTGCTGGGATTAAAGGTGTGTGCCAACACACCCAGCTCCCCATTTTTAATTTTTAA
The DNA here is from genome assembly GCF_020740685.1 of Jaculus jaculus. Lineage (NCBI taxonomy): Eukaryota > Metazoa > Chordata > Mammalia > Rodentia > Dipodidae > Jaculus > Jaculus jaculus. Next base: position 21,442,340 of record NC_059116.1, on the reverse strand, counting down.
AAAACATTTTTATTGTGCTTGCTTTGGCAACAGAAATACTAAAATTGGAATGATACAGAGAAGATTAGCATGGCCCCTGTACAAGGATGACACGCAAATTCGTGAAGCATTCCATATTAAAATTTTTAAAAAATATATTTTATATATTTATTTATTTGAATGAGACAAAGAGTCAGAGAAAGAGAATGAATGAATGGGTGTGCCAGGGCATCCAGCCACTGCAAGTGAACTCCAGATACATGTGCCCCCTTGGGCATCTGGGTCCGGTAAGCCATCTCTCCAGTCCTAAAAAGTATTTTTATTGCAAGCACAGAGGGACAGAGAGAATAAGTACTAGCTGGCAGAGCCTGCCATTCTGGGTTCAATTCAAGTGCCTGTAATCCTAGCATTGAAAAGGCTGCGGCAGAGGGATAGCCATTTTAAGCCCAGTTTATGCTACATACGTACGTAGTAAGACCTTGTCTCAAAAAAGAGCCCAAACAATTAAGATAAAAAGACAACAGCTATCCTAATGTAGTCTCAGGGTGGCAGTGATCCTCCTACCTCTGCCTCCCAAGTGCTGGGATTAAAGGCATGTGCCACTACACCCGACCAACAGAAGCTATCCTATATAGCCAGTGGGGTTTCTGTATTTTTTAAGTATGTAGATATATTATTGGATTATTAATATTTGTAAACCTTGCCCAGGAGCAACCTCTTTTGTTTCTCCCACACCTTATATTTTAGAATCTTTTCACTAGCCTGTTCTCAGTGTGTGTTATCCCAAGGTCTTGTTTTCCTTCTGCGCAACCTAGTCTTTCTACCTGTTCTTTGCTCCAGTGTACACAGTGATTGAAGTGATACTTAAATAAATTAACCACACTACAAAGGCACTGAACCTTACTAATCTGAGTGTAGTCTGAGATGAAGAAGACTTGAATATTTACTCAGGACCTGTTGCATGTGTATTATCCATTATGGGCATAAAATGATGACAGACAGGGCTGGAGAGATGGCTTAGTGGTTAAGCATTTGCCTATGAAGCCTAAGGACCCTGGTTTGAGGCTCATTTCCCCAGGACCCACATAAACCAGATGCACAAAGTGGTGCATGCATCTGGAGTTGCAGTGGATACAGGCCCTGACGTGCCCATTCTGTCTCTCTCTCTGCCTCTTTCTCTATCTGCCTGTCTGTTGCTCTCAAATTAAAAAAAAAAAAAAAAAGATGACAGGCACAGCAAGACAATCAAGAGTTAGTCTAATAGTGATCTCTGAGGGTTTTCTAAATTTGAAGTCTTATTGTATAAATGAGAAACAATTGATTTTATTTACAGTTACGGTAAAATGGGGAAAGGAGAAATTCGAAGGCGTAGAGTTGAATACTGACGAGCCACCAATGGTGTTCAAGGCTCAGCTCTTCGCACTGACGGGAGTGCAGCCAGCCAGGCAGAAAGTCATGGTGAAAGGAGGAACATTGAAGGTAACGTTAGTCCAAATGTTTGCTCATGCTATTATATGATTAGTGAAAATGATTAATACTGGGAACTGTAATTATTGTTAACATAGCATTTGAAGTATTTTTTATTTGCTGAGCATGTTACTGGGTTAAAACTTTGAGTCACGTTTGGGAGAAACCTTTTTAAAAGCTTGATATTAGAAAGTATCACTTAAAATTTTATTTTGCAGTAGATACTTCGGAGGCTAATGGGAGTGGGACATGTCACCATTATCTGTAATGTTTGAATTTCTTCTTGTGAGCGTGTGCTTATTTGATTTTTCAGTATTTGTTTTTATTTGAGAGAAGGAGAGACAGAGTGAGGATGGGCCCACCAGGGCCTCCTGCCACCAAAGTGAACTCCAGATACAAGAGCCACTTTGTGTGCCTGGCTTTACGTGGGTACTGGTGAATTGACTGTGAACCATCAGGCTTTACAAGCACGTGCCTTTAAGTGCTGAGCTGTCTCTCCACCCTGCTTATTTATTTTTTAGGCTAATGTAAATGATTTTATGTCTATAGTAATTTAATGTTATAGAGCTGGAAAATCTTATCTGTTAAAAATATGCAGTAGTAGCTGGGCGTGGTGGTACCCACCTTTAATCCCAGCACTTTGGAGGCAGAGGTAGGAGAATTCTTGTGAGTTTGAGGCCAACTTGGGACTACAGAATGAGTTCTAGGTTAACTGGGCTAGGATGAGACCCTATCCTACCCTACTGTACAAAACAGAACAAAACAAGGCAACAATAGAGGTAACCAGCCTTTAAAAAAGACTACCAGTTATTACTAAGGGAGAAGAGAGGAGAGAATGGGCACACTGAGGAGATTTTTTTTCTTTTTTCTATTCATGCTTCTGATGCTCCTTAAGGGTGGTTTTTATGAGGGAGTAGATTAGAAAGACTAGAGAAAAGTAGTCACTTTGAAGACTGGCTTATTCCTGTATGTTTGTACGTATGCTACTGAACCATGGTTGAAAAGGCTACTTTACCTCCAAAATTATATGAATCTTTGGCCTTTAGAGAACTTGATAACCTAGTTTGTACTGAGCCACATGCAGGTGGCATACAGTGGAATATTGTAGCAAAATGTTAATCAAACAAAAGTGACCAGTACTGGTTAAGGTTTACTGAGCACATGTTCTATACCAGGCTTTTTTCTAGTTTTTCTTTACTTTTTAACTTTGTATTACCTATATTTTGTGAATAAGAAAACAGAGTGTCAGGGAGATACTAAGTCAAAAAAGCACCAAAACCATGTGGTTTACAAGTCAAGCAGGTTAGGAGCCAATTCCTAGTTTTGTGGGACCTCAAGTAGTGATCTGAGTGAATTATTCCTTTTTTTATTATTATTTGAGAGAGAGAGAATTAGTATTACTGCAGCAGGGTCTCTATCCCCTGCAAACGAACTCCAGACACGTGCACCACCTTGTGCGTATTGCTTATGTGGGTCCTGGGGAAACATGGGTTCTTTGGCTTTGCAGGCCAATGCCTTAAGTGCTAACCCATTGCTCCAGCCCTGTTAGTTTGTTTTAAAGCAGGGTCTCCCTCTAGCCCAGGCTTTGTAGCCCAGGCTAGACTTGAACTTCCTGAGAGCCTCATACGTCAGCCTCCCAAGGGTTGGGATTATAGATGGGCATCACCATGTCTGGCTGACTTACTCTCTATGATTAGCAGTAACTAGAAGGGCCTTTAGGATGTCAGGGTTCCATTTTACAACAGAGCGTCGGGAGGGTGATTAGCAGCACCAGAGAAGGGGAGATAAGCTTATCGAGTACCTGGTGACTGTGTCAGAGTGAGCAGTGGGTACAGCTCTGTGATAGAATGCCTGGCATGTGTGAGGCTCTGAGTTTGATGTCCCAGCAGAGCAAGAAAGAGAAAAGGAACAGGAGCAACAAGGAACTGGTGTTGTAGGGAAGGAAAGATTTAGTGATGGGTGGCATTACTAAAGATCTTGACCCTTACTTAACACACTGAAGTGAATATTAATTGCTTCATAGGTGTGCATCAGCATCTGTGGGCATACAGATATTGTTTAGATTCAGTTTGCCTCAGACACTCTAGGCTGCTTTCCTGCTATATATTTTTTTAAATTAATTTATTTATTTGCAGGAAGAAACAGGAGAGGAGAGGGAGAAATAGAAATACTGAATGAATATGGACATGCCAGGGGTTCTAGCCACTACAAATGAACTCTAGATGCATGTGCCACTTTGTGCATCTAGCTTTACATGGGTACTGGGGAATCAAACCCAGTTGTTAGGCTTTGCAGGCAAGCACCTTGTTAACAGCTAAACCATCTTTCCAGCCCTCCTGCTATAAATTTTTTTTTTTTTTTTTTTTTGAGTAGGGTCTCACTCTAGCTCAGACTGACCTGGAATTCACTATGTAGTCTCCGGGTGGCCTCGAACTCATGGCAATCCTCCTACCTCTGCCTCCCAAGTGCTGGGATTAAAGGCGTGCGCCACCACACCCGGCCCTACTATAATTTTTTCATAGCACTTGCAACCTGCGTAGTCTCCTGGCTTGGGTGATAAATTACATAGTCACTTTAGTTACTTAGATATTATTTCATAAGCAACTCTTCATTCTTTTTTTTTAAAAAACATTTTATTTATCTGATAGAAAGAGAGAGAGAAATTGGGCGCTTCAGGGCCTCCAGCCACTGCAAACAAACTCCAGACACATGCGCCACTTTGTGCATCTGGCTAACATGTGTCCTGGGGAATCGAACCGGGATCCTTAGGCTTTGTAGGCAAACGCCTTAACCGCTAAACCTTTTTCCCAGCCCTCTTCATTCTTTTCATATCAACTAGTTATCAGTTGGCTCTTCTGGTTCTAAACTTGTGAAAGACTAGGATCTGACATTTGCCATTACTTATGTGTCTAGTACTTGGTAAGTGTTTGTTATTTTTTTCTGAGGTAGGGTCTCACTGTAGCCCAGACTGACATGGAATTCACTATGCAGTCACAGGCTGGCCTTGAACTCACAGTGACTCTCCTACATCTGCCTCCCAATTAAATATGCTGGGATTAAAGGTGTGCACCACCATGCCTGGCTTAAGCGCGTTTTATACTTAAGTGTTGCCAAGTTTACCACTTTAGATTGTGCAATTTAAACGACTCTGCATACTGTGTAGTTTTATTTTGAGGTTTGAATTCACTACTTGTGCAGAGTTGGTGAAATATTTTTTGTTTGTCTTTGAAACAGGATGATGATTGGGGTAACATCAAAATTAAAAATGTAAGTAGTAACACTAACTGTAATGCAATAACCTAATTTATTTATCACACCAAATAAATTCCAAGTGACTTCCTCCCCCACCCCTGCTCCAATAGGTACATCTAGTTTTTTTAGCACCATCTTTTATAACTTCTTTTCTTCAATTGATTTGTGTCAGACTCTTGATAATTAGCTGTAGGACTATATTTTTTTTAGGGAATTTTCTTTCTTTTTTTTTTTAAAAACAAATATTATCTATTTATTTGAGAGAGAGAGAATGGACACACCAGGGCCTCCAGCCACTGCAAACAAACTCCAGACGCATGCGTCCCCTTGTGCATCTGGCTTATGTGGGTCCTGGAGATTCAAACTGGGATCCTCTGGCTTTGCAGGCAAATGCCTTAACTGTTAAGCCATATCTCCAGGTCTGTAGGTCTATTTTTGGGCTCTTGTTTCATTGATCTAATTGATTAAAGTTACACTAGTAGCACATATTTGTAACAATTAGAGTTTTACAGTAGGTCTTGAAATAAAATAGTATAAGTTTTCTACCTTTTTAAGAAAATTTTAGTCTCTTGACATTTAATTTAAAAGTTTAGAATAAGTCAATTTCTACAGATTGACAGCTGTGGCTTTGCTTAATAAAATAACATACATGTATATTAATAGAAAGCTGAATTCTCATATTTGCTTTTATATTCATTCTTTTGCAATGTATTGTTTTAGTTGAAGTGTGTGAAAGAAGTCTTGTCTCAGTGGCCATAAGTAGAAAAGTGACACACCTCCTCAGATACAGCTGTCGACATTTTTTTTTAAATATTTTATTTATTTATTTGAGAGCGACAGAGACAGAGAGAAAGCTAGATAGAGGGAGAGAGAGAGAGAATGGGCGTGCCAGGGCTTCCAGCCTCTGCAAATGAACTCCAGACGCGTGTGCCCCCTTGTGCATCTGGCTAACGTGGGACCTGGGGAACCGAGCCTTGAACCGGGGTCCTTAGGCTTCACAGGCGAGCGCTTAACCGCTAAGCCATCTCTCCAGCCCAGCTGTCGACATTTTTAACACCAAGACTTAACAGATGATAATTACTTACGGTTTGGGACTGAGTCTTGCTATATTACCTAGGCTGCTTTCAAGCTCCCAGGCTGAAGAGCTTCTTCTGTTCCAGCTTACTAAGTGGCTGTGACTGCAGAATGTGCACAAAACCCCATTTTCATGCAAGTTTATTAAAGTTTAGTTAGAGGGGTAAAATTTCTCACATTACATTAGCAATCTTTTTCTTGTTGTTGAGTCAGGCTATAATCATTTTTAAAAATATTTTTACTTATTTATTTATTGGAGAGAGAGAAAGAGTAAGAATGGGGGCACCAGGGCCTCCAGCCACTGCAAGAGAACTATAGTCGCATGCCTCGCCTTGTGCATCTGGTGTACGTGGGGCCTGGAGAATCAAACTTGGGTCCTTAGGCTTCGTAGGCATGTGCCTTAACTGCTAAACCATCTCTCCAACCCTGGCAGTCTTTTTTACTTTTTAATAATTTTAAAAATTTATTTGCAAGCACATAGAGAGGGAATGTTTATGTCTGGGTCTCTTGCCACTGCAAACCACCTCTAGATGCATGGGTCCCTTTGTGCATCTGGCTTACTTGGGTACTGGGGAATCCAACCCAGGCCAGCAGGCTTTGTAAGCAAGCACTTTTAACGACTGAGCCATCTCTCCAGCCAGCACTGGGGATCTTTTCTACACTGAACTCTGTTTGTCTGTTTTGCACTTAGAATGAATCATATACCTAGGCCTGATTTTGTAATATATATTAGTCATTCAGGAAAGATTGGTTTCCTTTCATTACATAATATAAAAACATTGCATTTTTTAATGCAGTTACCCATCTTAGTAGAAAAGTCTTTGAATATTGGGAAGCTGCCAAGTGCATAGTAACAGAAATTTGAATTTTCATATGAAAACTCTGTCATTGGCAATTATATATCATCAGTTGTTTGTTTTGAAGTGATAGGTTCACATAATTCATTTTGAGAAAATGTCAACTAAATAGCCAAGTTTTAAAAAAATCACTACTTGTCAGTTGTTTAAATAAGAATGGTATTCCTGAAGGAAAGCGCCTGGTACAATTTATAAGTCCTCTCCTTCTCTCTTTGTCACAAGGTCTCACTTATGACCCAGGTTGGCCTTGAACTCACTATGTAGTAAAGGAAGACCTTGAACTTCACTGTTAGGATTCCAAGCTTGTGCCACCACATCCTATTTATTGCAGTGCTGGGATCAAACCCTGGGTTCGTGTATACTAGTGAGCTGCATTGTAGCCCCAGAAAGCCACCCCAGTGTAACAATTCAGTGATTTTCAGTAGTACATTTACAGTTGTATAACTTTCATCAGTCTAATTTTGGATTTTTTTCTGTGACAGGGAATAACTCTACTCATGATGGGGTCAGCAGATGCTCTTCCGGAAGAGCCCTCCGCTAAGACAGTCTTTGTCGAAGACATGACAGAAGAGCAGCTAGCATCTGCTGTAAGACATAACTGTCAGCTTCTGGGTCCAGTCACAAGTTGTCCTTCGCCAAGTAGCATCTAAGCATTTTGATTTATCACTAACATTGTTTATGTTTTTATCAGTAAATGGAATTTTATTTTGAAGTTAGTTTAAGTGAGTTCTTTTCTAGTCTGGTAATCTTAAATCTCAGTGTTTTTAGTAGTGTATCCTATGATGATGATGATTTGATTTTTCAAGGTAGGATTTCACTCTAGCCCAGGCTGACTTGGAATTTACTATGTAATCTCAGGGTGTCCTTGAACCCACAGTGATCCTCCTGCCTCTGCCTCCCGAGTGCTGGGATTAAAGGTGTGTGCCACCACACCCAACTCTTCCTTTGATTATTTTGCCTTTTTTTTAAAATTATTTATTTATTTATTTGAGAGCGACAGACACAGTGAGAAAGACAGATAGAGGGGGAGAGAGAGAATGGGCGCGCCAGGGCTTCCAGCCTCTGCAAACGAACTCCAGACGCGTGCGCCCCCTTGTGCATCTGGCTAACGTGGGACCTGGGGAACCAGGCCTTGAACCGGGGTCCTTAGGCTTCACAGGCAAGCGCTTAACTGCTAAGCCATCTCTCCAGCCCTATTATTGCCTTTCTTAAACTTACATGTGATTTTATTTGGCTTTAACTTATATTTAATATTTAGCATAACACCTGTAACTCAGGACTTTTGTTTGTAAATCTTTAAAGAATAAGGTGTTAAGGACTACAGTTAACTATTATTTTATTTATTTATTTGCAAGCTGAGAGAGAGCACATAAGAGAATGGGGGAGGGGGTAGGCAGTGGGTGTTCCAAGGCCTCCTGCCACTGCAAAGGGGTTCCAGAAGTATCTAGCTTTATGTGGGACTTGAACCTGGGCCACCAGGCTTTACATATAAATGCCTTTACTGAGCCATCTGCCCAGTGCTATAATTAACTTTTATTATATATATTAGGTTGTACAATGCTCAAATGTACACATATAATAAAAACCAGTGTCTAATATATGTGTGGCAGATAAGAATTTTTGAAATATTTACTATTTATGAGACAATATGATCAAAGAGAAGCTTAAATGCTAGAGTATTTAAATTCTTTAAATCTTTCATGTTAAATATTTTATTGTGAATTTTTTTTTTTCTGAGAGAGAGAGAGAGAGAATATGAATATGAATATGAATGAATGAGAATGGTGTGCCAGGGCCTCCAGCCACTGCAGTCGCACTCCAGATGCATGTGCCACCTTGTGTCCTTGCATCACCTTGTGTGTCTGGCTTATGTGGGATCTGGGGAGATGATCATGGGTCTTTAAGTTTGCAGGCAAGTGCTTTAACGGCTGAAATGTCTCTCCAGCTCTTTCTTTCTTTTTGATGGTGCTGGGAATCAAATCTAGTGTGTGTGCTAGGCAAGTGCTCCCAGATCCTGCCCTGAATGTAGATGCTAAATCAGGTTGGAAAGTGATCATCACTCTGAGTCTCGTTGTATAGCCTGGACAGTGTAGAACTCGGGATCCCCTTTACCCTGAGGACTGGGCTGCAGGCGTGTTTGCCATGCCCAGCTTGCTTTGCTAGTGTTTGTTTGCTTGTCGTTTTGAAGACTTTCTGTGCATCTTATTACCTGTTCTCTTGTTGAGCTTGCAAAAGAGGCAAGGCTGACAGGGTTGTTTTCTCATTTTCTAGAAGAGAACTAAAACAGTTATTGCCAGCATGATGTAAATTATAAATTTTTTGTTGAGGGAAATGAGACATTGCTTTAAGATGAAGGTAGAATGTAAATTCATAGGGGATGGTAAATGAATGGTTCTTGACCCAGCGTGAACTGTGCTGATTTGTTTATGCCACGATTTTGTAAATGATGATGCCCCCTTTCCTTTTATCAGATGGAATTACCCTGTGGACTGACAAACCTCGGCAACACCTGTTACATGAATGCTACCGTTCAATGCATTCGTTCTGTGCCTGAACTCAAAGATGCCCTTAAAAGGTAAGACTGAAGAAAAATGGCTTAAATCTGCTTTGGGTAAAGGAGGTTCACATTTGTCTGAGTAGTGTTTTGTTTTGCTTTGTAACATCTTAATTTAGATATTTATCCTACCAATTGACCCTTTAAACTTATTCAGTGGTTTTCAATCTGTTCACAAGATTATGCAGCGATCACCAAAGTATAATTTTGGGCACTTCCTTCCCCATATATTCCACCCATCTTCAGCCTTAGGCAGGTAGCTACTAACATACTTTCGGTTATTATAAATTTGCTTATTTAGGATATCTCACGTAAAGAGAATCATAGAATGTGTGGGCCTCTGACTGGCTTCTTTCACTGTATGATAATTTATTTTGCTTGTCTTATTTCACTCAACCTAAGGCTGAGATTCGTCCACGTTACTGACTGTATTGTAGTTGTACTTCTTGAATGTTGGGTTACCATCTCTCGTTCGGGGCATTCCAGTGAGTGTGCCGCATGGAAGCCTTGTTGTAATAAGCATATGCAGCACTCTCTCTCCTCAGGAGTGAGGGCTTCTGACCCTTTGTAAGGACAGACTGTGTGAGGGATGAATAGGGCTTGCATCTTCCCCTTGGATGACTAGTGTTCTGTACTATTGTAAATAACTGAGCACTAGAAAACAAAGTGAAGCTGGGCGTGGTGGCACACGCCTTTAATCCCAGCACTTGGGAGGCAGAGGTGGGAGGATTGCCATGAGTTTGAGGTCACCCTGAGACCATATAGTGAATTCAGGTCAGCCTGGGCTAGAGCAAGACCCTACCTTGAAAAACCCCCAAAAAAAAAAAAAAAAAAATGAATTTAGAACTCCTCCAATAAAATCCCAAACTAACGTGAAACTTAAGTGGTTTTATTTAATGTTGTACAGGAAGGTAATGCTGAGTATAGATATATCGGTTTTTATTTTAATATTCCCTTTTAAAGTCCTGAAAATACTTAATGAGCAAGACTAGAAGAGGGGAAAAAAAAAAGGACTCTAAGGAGCCCAAGTTTGAAGCTGTACTAACTACTAAGTTCTTTTCCCTAATTTCTTCTCATTTTAATTTCAGGGTGAATGTAATCATATTCTTTGATTCTGTCTAGGTATGCAGGTGCCTTGAGAGCTTCAGGGGAGATGGCTTCAGCACAGTATATTACTGCAGGTCAGTGTGTCAGATAGATGATACTTGGGGAGGGTTACGGTCATTCAGTTGTAATTTATTATGAGTTAATTACAGTAAATTCAATACATGTTGTTTTTCACCAATGATCTCCTTTTTAGTGGACCAAAAATTTTGTATATCTCATTGAAGTTGGAGCGCTTCTGTACTTAACATTTAATAACTTGGAACTTAGCCAAACGACAAGCAAGTGATGGCTCTTTCTATTGAAACATCATCTTTGGCCACCAGTGGTGCATGCCTATCCCAGTACTTGGGAGGCTGAGGCAAGAGGACTGCGAAGTCGAGGCCATTCAGGGCCACGCTAGCAAGACCTTGTCTCTTTCTTGTTGTCGCTGGGCAGGTGTGCGAGTGGGTACGTAGGTTTGCATGTGCGTGAGTACGTGTGTGGGCCACGGGAAAGCCTTGAGTGTTACTCTCCGAAGGCCATCCACCTCTTTTTTTCTTTTTTTTTTTTTTTTTGGCTTTTCGAGGTAGGGTCTCACTCTAGCCCAGGCTGACCTGGAATTCACTCCGTAGTCTCAGGGTGGCCTTGAACTCACGGCAATCCTCCTACCTCTGCCTCCCGAGTGCTGGGATTAAAGGCGCGTGCCACCACGCCCGGCTTCATCCACCTCTTTTGAGAGCAGTCTCTCATTGACCTGGCACTCACCAGTTGGACTAGACTGGCTGGCCAGCAAACCCCAGGGATCCTTTAGTCTCTGTCTTCTCAGGGCTGGGATAACAGACAGATACCTGCCACCACTGTCAGCATTTTTACATCTTTTTTGGGGTGATTGAACCTAGGTTCCCATGCTGCATTTGGCAAGCATTTGGCCCACTGAGCTGTTTCCCTAGCCCAAGAAAATAAAGTCAAGTAAGATAAACTTGAACTTTTGGAATTAAATTATAATTTTTTCTTCAGGGTCTGTTAGAGAGTCATATCTGGAGATCGTCACAGATAAACTTTTATCATTGTTGACATGATCAGCATATAAAAATGTCTTAGTTGATGTTAGTGTAAAGAAGTGAGGTGTATAGGAGGTACTGAGTTACTACAGCTTATTTTTTGTGATGCTCAGGATTGAACCTAGGGCTTTGGGCAAGCTAAGTATGTGGGCTACCACTGAGCTTAACCCTAGGCATTTGTTTTGGTGTGTGTGTGCACATGCGCGCAGATGTGCTTGCAGGTGCAGGGAGACCAGAGGAGAATGTCCAGCGTCCTTCTGTTGCTCGTCTGCGTATTTCCTTGAGATGAAGTTTTTCTCCTTTTTTGTTTTGTTTTTGGTTTTTTGAGATAGGTTTCTCTAGCCCAGGCTGCCTGGAATTCACTATGTAGTCTCAGACTGGCCTCAAACTCATAGTGATCCTCCTACCTCTGCCTCCTGAGTGCCACTACACCCGGATGGGCTCTCTTTCTGAATGTGGAGATGCTGTTCATGAGGGTCCTAGGGAATTGAACTCAGGCCCTCTCAGGCCTTCATATTTGTTACCTGCTGAGCCATCTCTCAGCCCCTACCTTAGAAATTTAGAAATAATGTTTCTTTATTATATGAGAAGAATGTGGACATTTTAACGAGTTCTCTCTCTTGAGACAGTGTCTCACTATGTAGCTTGCACTTAGGATCGTTCTACCTCATACTCCCAAGTATTGAGATTATAGCATATATCATCAATACTGGTTAGAAATTAGTAGTTTCTTATATTACTGGGCTAGGTAGGATTTTATAGCATGCTTTTTTTTTTTTTAAGTTTATTGACATGTAATTCACATGTTGTAGTTTATCCATTTGAAATATATGAATCATTTTCTAGTATTTTAAGTATTGCATAGATATCACCAGGATTAATTTTAGAATATTTTTCATTGCTTCAAAAACCAACCATAGGTCTCTTCATTGGCAAAAGAACTTACCATGCAAGCATGTGGAACTGAGTTTGGATTCCTAACACCCACACATAAAAACTAAGTGTGGTGGCCTGGGCCTGTAATCCTGGTGCTAGAGAGATGGAGATAGGAGGATCCCCGCAAGATGCTGGCTAGCCAGTCTAGCTGGATTGGTAGTGAGCTCAGGTTTAGCAAGAGAACCTGTTTCAAAAAACAAAACAAAAAAAAAAAACAAAAGAAAACAACCATAGACACACTTTGGTCTCAGTCACCTTGGGTGCGAGGTGCCACCTGATTGTGATCAGTCATTAATTTTTATTATGAAGAGATTTCTTCCTGCATTTAATAGTTAGAGTTTACAATTTTTCCTTAAATTGGATTGATTTGTTGGAATTTTTAATGACAAAGTATAACCATTCATATCTGGGAGGCTTATGTAGTGTTAATGTGTAAAAGTAGACTGCAGAGGACATTTTTGTGTTGTGACTTTCTATTTTAGAAAAATTTAAATTTACAAAAAGTTACATAAGTTCACCAGTTATTTTTTTGGCACATTTGGTTCCTCATTTCTGTAGAAAGCTTGCGATTTTTCTCTGAACATTGTAGAATAAGGTGCCAAACATCGTCATGTTGTTGAGTCCTGACTGAATACTCATTATTTATTCCCCAAGAGTCATCAGCGTTGATAATCTCTAAGACATACTTTATTCTGATTTTGTTAGTTGTCCCACAGTTGCCCACTGAAAGACCCCAGCCCCTGTCTCAGAATCTGTTTAGGACCTCACACTGTGTAGTTGTTACTGTCATGTTTCCCTGATCTTTAATTTAGGTGCCATTTCTTCACCTTTTCACTCAAACTAATGAAATCCTTTTGAGATACTCTATTAATTTAGTATTTAATATATCCCATCATTTTCTTTTTTAAAATATTAATATTTAAGCATCCATCTAAAACATAATTAGTTTGGTAGAGATCCTCAAATTTTAATCTTTTCTCTAAAAATGTATTTTAAACACTATCTTTAGTTTTTTCCCTAGTTTTTTGAGGTGGGGTCTCACTGTAGCCCAGGCTGACCTGGGATTCACTGTGTAGCTTTGAACTCAGGGAGCTTCTCCTACCTTTGCCTCAGAGTGCTGGGATTAAAGGCGTGCGCCTCCACGCCTGGCTTCTGACTAGTTTTTTTATAAACATTTTATTGAGCTCCTGCTTGTTGCTGAGATACTGTACTTTTTGCTGGGTTTCCGTTTTCATAATGATGATGTTAAGTAAACAAATCAGCATAATGGAGAGGGCTGTAGTGGGAGTGAGGGGGGCAGCACCGCCGGGAAACGAGCCCGAGAGCGCTTGACCACGTGGTTTAATGCCAGCGCCGGGCTCAACAGGGCACATTCCCTCCCTCCCTCCCTCCCTATCTTTCTTCCTTCTCTCTTTTTCCTTTTTGTCTTTTTTTCCTTTCTTTTTCTTCCCATTCCCATCCCTTCTTTTTTCACTTTCCTTCCGTTTTTTCTTTCCTGCCTTTTGTTTTCTCATTTTTACTCTTTCCTCCCCTTTCTTTTCTTTCTTGCCCTCCTTTATTTATTTGAAAAAGAGAGAGAGAGAGAGGAGAGGGGAAGAGGGAAGAGGGAGGAATGTGCACTCCAGACGCACGTGCCCACTGGTGCGTTTGGCTTATGTGGGTCCTGGCGAATTGAACCTGGGTGTTCAGGCTTCACAGGCAAGCGCCTCAACCACTAAGTCATCTCTCCAGCCCCCCTTTTCTCTCTTTGTCTCTTTCTTCCTTCCTTCCTTCCTCGCCTTCCCCATTTGTGAGAGAAAAGGGCAGGTGTAGAGAAAGAACAAGCACTCTAGGGCCTCTAGCCACTGAAAATGAATTCCAGACACATGCACTACCTTGTGTATCGGCTTACGTGGGTACTAGAGAATTGAACCTGGGTCCTTAAGCTTTGCAGGCAAGCATCTTAACCACTAAGTCATCTCTCCAAACCCCCTTTTCTTTTTCTCTCTTTTTATTCTTTTCCCTTCCCCTTTTTATTTCAAAAAGTTATTTATTTATTTATTTGAGAGAGAGAGGGAGAGGCAGAGAGAGAGAATGGTCACGCCAGGGCCTCCAGCCACTGCAAAGGAACTCCAGACGCATGCGCCCTCTTGTGCATCTGGCTTATGTGGATCTTGGAGAATCGAATCTGGGTCCTTCAGCTTTGCAGGAAACCATCTCTCCAGTCCTGGTGTGTTTTCTTTAGATAAGGTCTCACTAAGTTTCTCGAGCTGCTCTTGACCTGTGTAGCTCATGTAGGCCTTGAACTTGCAATCCCCTACATCAGTACTCCAGGTAGCTGACATTCTAGGCCCATGTCACAGGCCTCACTTAGTGGGAAAGTTTTGAAGAAGGTAAATTAGCCTGATTTTTTTTTTTTTTAATTGTTTTTTTTGAGGTTGGGTCTTGCTCTATTGCAGGCTGACCTGGAATTCCCTATGTAGTCAGGATGGCCCTGAACTCACGGCGATCCTCCTATTTGTGCCTCCCAAGTGCTGGGATTAAAGGGGTGCGCCACCACGCCTGGCCAAATTAGTTTTGAATCTTAGCTGTTTAATAGATCCAGGAAGTGTCCCGCAGTAGCCAGATTTTAATATTCAGAAGTTCAGTAGATGAAAACGAACTATGGGGTTAAAAGAAAGGTTAGTTGAAAGAAGTGACCTTGTACTCTGATGGTGGCAGAGGTATCGCAATGACATTTTACTTGTCCGATCTCTGTGGTGAGTACCCTACTTTGGGAAGACTATGGCAGAGCTCGGAAGTCCATGTATAGCTTGTGTCGCCTGCTGAGTTTCTTAAGATTACAATTAGTGTTTTTCTTATTAGGAGTCCAACCATTGTGAAAGGCGAGGTCTGCCCCCTCCCCCCAGGTTGTGTCTCACTCTAGCTGACTTTTATCTCATTCTGTAGTCTCAGGGTGGCTTCAAACTCACAGCGATGGCTAGGTACTGGGCGTGATTCACTCAGTTCCAGCACTGGGGAGGCTGAGGCAGGGGGTTCCAAGCCAGCCTGGGCTATGCAGCAGACCTTAGCTATCTCCAACAAAAAGTTACATTGGGACACTTTGTACTAAAGAATTCACTTGTGTCAGTGTTTTCCTAAGCCAGTGTTTGCTTTGCTTTTCAGCCCTCAGGGATTTGTTTGACTCCATGGATAAAACGTCGTCCAGTATCCCGCCCATTATTCTACTGCAGTTTTTGCACATGGCTTTCCCTCAGTTTGCGGAGAAGGGTGAACAAGGACAGTATCTTCAACAGGTAATCAGGGCAAGATTTTTCTCACTTTGTAAATGGAAAACTGAGTCTTCTTACACTTAATGTAGTTATTGGAATATATTTGGGGATGAGAACGTCAGTCTGCTCTGGTTCACATCATCTTGCCTAGAATAGGGCCGTAGGCTTGGCTGTTCATCTTCACCTCACATTTGCTCCTCACACAGGCCCCATGTTCCTTTAGCTCAGGGCGGAACTCTTCAGTATCAGTGATCAGCCAAGGGTTTGATGTCCAGCACTAAACACATATGGAAAACAAAAAGGAGTTTTGGGTTCTTGCATAGTCATTTTCTGCCCCAGTTTGAAATCCATTAGCCCTTTGCTGCCTCTGAGCTCACCATGACCATCACCCTTGATTCCTGTCTACAGGGATGACCGCTCTTCCTCTAATCCCCAGTGCCTTGCTTGACTGTCATTTACGTGCATGGTTGGCTTCCTCCGGTCTCGCCACTCCATGCTGTGGCTACTTCACTGAAATAGCCACTTTGCTCCCTTAGGGCTTTTGGCTCCCGTACGACTTTCCCCACTACATAACCTTATCCCTACCTGAATGTGAATTTCTATGTACTTGTAGTTGCCATTGGGACATCTTTTATTTTTTCACCATGAATTTCAAATAGCTAGAATAGTGTAGCCCAAGTAGGAGCTCAAATTCTGTTGGAAAAATCAGTAACTTCTAGGATTCTTCACTTTCTGGGAATATCTTTAATATTAAATTTTGATACATAATTTTCTGTGTAGGCCTAGCTGCCCTGGAACACCATAGATAGGGCAGTCTTCCTGCCTCTGCCTCCTGAAGTGCTGGGGTTAATGGTTTTGCACTATTACACTAGGCCTTGGTTGAATATTTTAAAGAACGTACGTTTTCCTTACAATATAGTAATTATTTTGAATTTTAAATATGAACATTGTTATGGCCAAGACAATCCTGTTTTGTGTTTTGAATTCCAGGATGCTAATGAATGTTGGATACAGATGATGCGGGTATTACAGCAGAAGCTGGAAGCCATTGAGGACGATTCTGTTAAAGAGGTGATGGAACTGAATTTGTGCTCAAACAGTTACACCAGGTTTTGTCCTTGGTTTTTCCTTTATCCCTCCAACTTGAACTTAATATGTTGAAATCCTTTCAGATGCTGAATTTGGAGTTGAAATTTGTTATTTAATTTAGTGATTATTTGTTAAGCATAATCTATTAGAATTGCTGAGCATATGTGATCTTGGTAACTTTTTTTTTTTTTTTTTTAAGTAGGGTCTCACTCTGGTTCAGGCTGACCTGGAATTCACTATGTAGTCTCAGGGTGGCCTTGAACTCATGGTGATCCTCCTACCTCTGCCTCCCAAATGCTGGAATTAAAGGCGTGAGCCACCATACCCGGCATGATTTTGTTTTTATTTTACTTTTTAAAATTGATTTGTGTATGTGCATATGGGTTTACCAGGGGCTCTTGTCACTGCAAACACACTCCAAAAGCATGCACCACTTTAGCATCTGGCTTTGCTTGGGCAGAGGGGACTGAACCCAGGGTGGCAGGTGGGCAGGTGCTTTTAGTCGCCCTCCCTCGTTTTGGCTCTCGGTATTGTTTTGCAGTAAGAATGACTTTATGGAAAGTGACTACAGTTTAAAAAGCTAGGTATTAGGCTTCTGTGAAATGAAATCTACATGAAGTAACACTAGAACTGTAATTTATGTTTGCAGACAGATTCTTCATCTGCATCAGCAGTGACACCTTCTAAAAAGAAAAGCTTAATTGACCAGTTCTTCGGTGTTGAATTTGAAACTACGTATCCTTATGAGCCAAGATTTGGTTAGACTATTGTTGTAATCAGCTCCACATTGCTGGATTGCGCATCCAGCCAAACAGTTCTATGGGAGGAAGGGATTTATTTCGAGCTTGCAGATCCAGGGCACGTTCCATCAGGAATGTAAACAGCTGCTTGCTTCCATTCATCCAGGTAGAGAGAGCACACTGCAGCAAGTAAAATGGACGCCGGCTCACAGCACGAGCCCTGCCAGAGCTCAGGCCTGCTCCTTATGCCTGGGGGCTAGAACCAGATCCACCTCTGAACTCAGCTTTGGGCTGGACCTCAGGATCCACCCCCAGTGACAACTCCAGCCAGGCGGCTGGAGACACGTTACAAGTTTCATTTTGATGAAGCATTGAGTCTGTGGCCCATACATTTTCAAACAACCACAATTATATTCATAACTTAAAAGAAATTAATTGACCTGCGTAGCTTCGTTGTCTGATTGCTATGGTGGGTGGGTTAGAAGAAAATTTATCAGAGGTTTCTCTGTCTAAAATATTATAATGCAAATAGAAATAAACTCTGTGGAGTGATTTGGGGTATAGGTAAATGTATATGCCTTGAGGATACTCATTACTTGCCTCTAAAAATAAGAGTGTGCCATTAATTTATCTTATACAGGATATTTAATTGTATGAAATTAAGTATATTAATTTACATGAGATTTGTTCCAATTCATGAACCATGAATTCAAGGAATTATTGATATTTAGGTTATTGGTAGAAACCTGGAGAAGATGTCTGTTTACCTTCAGTTTATGAAGACCATTTTAAATCATACTAAATACCAATTTATATTTAAGAATTTATTTTTAACACTCAGTTTTGTTTATGAGGTTGTTGGTACATTAAGTATGTTGAAATGAATCTCTACTGGGAGAATATTTTTTTTAGTTTAATTTTTTATTTGTTTATTTGAGAGAAAGAAATAGGCAGGGAGAGAGAGAGAATGAGTGTGTTATCAGCTGCTGCAAATGAACATCAGACACATGCATCCCCTTGTGTATCTGGCTTACATGGGTCCTGGGAAATTGAACCTGGCTCCTTTGGCTTTGCAGGCAAACACCTTAACCACTAGCCTGTCTCTCCAGCCTGAGAATATTAAAAAACAAGCAATACATGATTATGAATATAATGCTACTAGGATACTTACTATCTTGATTTTGCTGGTGTTCCTTATCTTGCTCTGGGCAGCATGAAATGTGCAGAATCCGAAGAGGAAGAAGTCACTAAAGGGAAAGAAAACCAACTTCAGCTCAGCTGTTTCATCAACCAAGAAGTCAAATATCTTTTCACAGGGCTGAAACTGGTAAGGAAGTCACGGTTGATTCCCATCATTTGTGGCTTCCGTGTCTGAATATGGGAATCCACTTGGGAAATTTCTTTGAGTTGTCTGACACGTGCAGGATTTCCACGTGAGACAGCCAGGAGCTTGCTCTGCCCTCTGTAGTTCTCATACTGTTAAACACTTGTCTTTGTCAGTAACTTTAGCACCATGTTTTTTCTTCATTTTTCTGCTTTTTGTTTAGGGTGATTCCTAGCTTCCTAAGCACAGGAGATGTGCCTTGCCAAGAAAATTCATGCATTAGAGATGGTAGAGTGAGGGAGTTTTATGTTGAATGCTAACATGTCAGCCCAACATATGAAACATCTTTGAACAGAAACAGGAGTTGAGGTTTTATACTGGTGGGTTGATAAAATGATAACCCGAGGCTTGAAAATTCAGTGTTCATTAAGTCAGTGCTCAGTAAGTCATTGTAGAGACTTGGCTGCTATAACTAAGGCTGTTTAGAAATCAAACTTCAAAAATAAGCATTGCTGACATGTTGGTATAAATCATGATGTACAAGTTTTAAGGCATCAAGAAATGAAATGCGAGGAGTTATGATGGAGAATGGAGTTTCAAAGGGGAAAGTGGGGGTTGGGAGGGTATTACCATGGGATTTTTTTTATAATCATGGAAGTTGTTAATAAAAAAATTTTGAAGAAAAAAATGAAATACAAATGTGCATTGGTGAGTCAGAGTCAATGGCAGAGCTTCTGGACATTTTTATTTATTTATTTTTTTCTGTGTAGGTTCTCACTCTGGCCCAGGCTGACCTGAAATTCACTACATAGTCTCAGGCTGGCTTTGAACTCACGGTGATCCTCCTACCTCTGCCTCTCGAGTGCTGGGATTAAAGGTGTGCGCCACCACACCTGGCTCTGGCTTCGTAGTTTTAAAAATTATAGGGGAGCTCAGTGTACTTGAAAGTTCCAGAGGAGTGCTGAACATCATTGTGTTTGACAGGCTTGACTTGGCTTTGAATACCTTCAGTTTATTGAGTGTGTTTGACATACTATGGAGCCCAGGAACTTTTCAGTCCTGTTTCAGACTCCCCAGTGATGAGATTACTGGTGTGTATTACCCTAGCCAGCTCCATCTACACACACATACATGCCAGCCATTAAAAAAAATAAATTTTTTTTTGTTTTAGAAAAAGAGATAATTGGTTTTCCAGGGCCTCAGCCATTGCAATCAAACTTCAGATGCTTGTGCCACCTAGTGGGCATGTGTGACCTAGCATCTGGCATAAGTGTATACTGGGGAACTGAGCCTTGAACTGGAATCCTTAGGCTTTACAGGCAAGTGCTTAACTGCTAAGCCATCTCTCCAGCCCAGCCCTATTATTATTATTAGTTTTGATTTTGTGAGGTAGGGTCTCACTCTAGCCCTGGCCGACCTGGAATTCACTATGTAGTCTCAGGGTGGCCTCGAACTCACGGTGATCCTCCTACCTCTGCCTGCCGAGTGCTGGGATTTAAGGTGTGTGCCACCACACCTGACTCAGCCCTATATTTTTAAATCATGTATTCATGAATTGTATTTATTTTCTTTATAATTTTGAAGATTTTTATCATTAGTTTCTCTGATTATTCTTGAGTAATTTTGTTCTATGGCTCTGTTTTTGCTTCTGAATAAGTGTACCTAAGTGTTAAAGCTTTACAATGATTCCTTTTATAATGTGATTAATAATTTCTTAAAAATCAAACTGCTACACAAACGTAATATACTTAAGCATAAGCAATAAGTTATTTGACTCTTTTGTTGTTTTGTTTTTGTTTTTCAAGGTAGGGTTTCACTCTAGCCCAGGCTGACTTGGGACTCACTACGTAGTCTCAGGTTG
The DNA here is from genome assembly GCF_020740685.1 of Jaculus jaculus. Taxonomy (NCBI): domain Eukaryota; kingdom Metazoa; phylum Chordata; class Mammalia; order Rodentia; family Dipodidae; genus Jaculus; species Jaculus jaculus. The sequence continues at coordinate 21,421,809 of NC_059116.1, read as the reverse complement.
ACCTTCAAACTCACAGCGATCCTCCTACCTCTGACTCCCCACGCCTGGCTATTCCCATTTGTTTTTGAGGAAGGGTCTTGAACTCAGAGTGATCCTCCTGCCTCAGACTCCTGAGTGTTGGGATTATAGGCATGAGTCATCACAACCATATCTGGCTTAATATTCCTAATTTAAAAAATTAATTCTTTTAGTATTTTACTTGTATTTATTTATTTATTTGAGAGAGAGAATGAGAATGGAAGCTTCAGGACCTTTAGCCACAGCAAACAAACTCCAGACACCTGTGCCACTCTGTGCCATGTAGGCTTACATGGGTCCTGGGGAATCAACCTGAGGTCCCTTGGCTTTGCAGGCAAGCACCTTGATCACTAAGTCATCTCTCCAGCCCCTACATATTAGGAATAGTAGCCAGTCTATATTTAATATAGACTATTTGCCAAATGGTTTCTTGGGTTTTCTGCATGGAGTAACTTGTGTTCTTAGAGCACACTGTATATAACATGTAATAAGTGATACCCAGCATTGATAAATCTCTTGCCCAGTGTCAGCTTGTCAGAGTGGAAAGGTGATCATGATGGTTAAGATAGGTTCAGTAGCAAAACAACCCGGGTTTGATTCCCCAGTACCCACGTAAAGCTAGATGCTTCTTTCTGGACTTTGTTTGCCCTGCATGCCCATTCTTTCTCTCTCTCTCTGCTTGCAAATAAATAAATTTTTTTTTTTCCTGGGTGTGGTGGTGCATGCCTTTAATACCAACACTTGAGAGGCAGAGGTAAGTGGATTGATGAGAGTTTGAGGCCACCCTGAGCCTACATAGTGAATTCCAGGTCAGCTTGGGCCAGAGTTGAGACCCTAACCTAAAAAAAATTTTTTTTTCTCTTAGAACAGGGTTTTGTATATCTTCTTGGTTTCCATATAGTTCCCTTGTTTTTTTTTGTCTTTTTATGATTTTGTCTTTTTTTGTTTGTTTGTTTTCGGTGCTGAGGACCGAACCCAGGGCCTTGCGCTTGCTAGGCAAGCGCTCATCCACTGAGCTACCCAACCCCTTGGTTTCCATTTAGTATGAATGTTCTGATATTCCATGAATGGAAGCATAACAGAAGGCCTTGTTATGTTATGTAAAATATAACATAAATTCTCTGACTTGGAGCAACCTTTGGCTCAGAACTGAAAACTTCAAACATATTCAGAGGACTTCATAACAGTATAAATTATTTGAAGTCTTGGACAAATTGAACAATATCTAAAAGCTTTCCACATTGTATTCAGATTGTTTCTCAATGTGATAAATCCTTTGGTATATCTGTTGTTTATTAAATGGTGCTTTAAAAAAAAGATTTACAGTTGTGATTCTGTAAAAGAAAACTGATATTAGGAGCTGAGTGTTGTGGTATATGCCTTTAACCCCAGCACGTTGGAAGCTGAGGTCAGAGGATTGTAGTGAGTTTGAGGCCAGCCTGATCTAGAATGAGACTCTGCCTCAATAACAAAACTAAACTTGAATTGTTTATAATGCTGTCTTTTTTGTTTTCTTTTAGCGACTTCAGGAAGAAATCACCAAACAGTCTCCAACGTTGCAAAGAAATGCTTTATACATCAAATCTGTAAGTTTTGCATTTCATTGAAAGGATTCCAGTTAATTTTTTCCACTTTATTTTTACCACCAAGGCATTGAAAACTTGTCAGATCTTGGGATGTAAAGGATTTTTCCCCATTTTCTTTCCTTAGTCTAAGATCAGCCGGTTACCTGCTTACTTAACTATTCAGATGGTTCGATTCTTTTATAAAGAGAAAGAATCTGTCAACGCCAAAGTTCTTAAGGTTAGTAATGAGCTATAGTTTGTGTGTGAAATAAAATTCTTTGAAGTCAGTTCCTAACCTAAAATAGGTTTCTTTTTCCTTTAGGGATAATCTTTGAAATGCTTAGGGGTCATTAACATTAGACAAGTGGATCTTAACTAGGAATGCCTGCTGAAATTTTATATTGTCCTTCTATTTCTAGTTACACACATGCTTGCCTTCTCCCTCCAACCCCAAACATCCACTAAGTCTTACATGGTTCATGGAGTTTGATATTTTTCTAAATATTCAAAAACAATCCTATGTAGCTCTTGCACTGCCCAGAAGTTTATCTTCTGTTAGGCTGGTCCCTTCAGAGACACTTCCTTGGTGGCTTGGGTAGAAGTGACCCTGAAGGCAGTGAGGCACCCTGTGCTATACTCCGGGGCTGAGGCTCTTCTCCTTCAGGGGGCAGTAGTTAAATTCCTGGTGCCTCAAGAGAGTACCTCAGTGCTGGTTCTTTGAGGAGCCAGCCTCAGGATTGGACTATGTTGGGCTGCAGAATTCCTGCTTTTTGGGTACATCATGAGTGCATTTTCTTTTTATTTATTTATTTGAGAGAGTCAGAGAGAAAGAGGGAGAGAGAGTGAGAGAATGAATGGGTATGCCAGGGCCTCCAGCCACTGCAAACAAACTCCAGATGCATGCGCCACCTTGTGCATCTGGCTTATGTGGGAATGGAACTAGGGAATGGAACCGAGGTCCTTTGGCTTTGCAGGCAAACACCTTAACTGCTGAGCCATCTCTCCAGCCCTCATGAGTGCATTTTCTAATAGTTACCTGAGAAGGTTAAGCAGAGCTTAGGTATCTACTGGTATTTACTTTAAATATAAGTCACCAAACTGTATCAGTGTTGTTTGTAAGTAAAATTGTGTTTCACATTTAACAAGTGACAGCAAGTTGATGCCAGTATTGGGAATCCATTACTTTCACAGCACCTAGCCTAATTTCTGAATTGCTGCTTCTGGCATTCAAATTTGGTTACCTCCTCTGTGGTCAGTTTTATGGGCTAGAGTGTTTCATGGAAAAGATCTTGAAAAGTTGTTCCCTTCAGAAAGAGGCCAATCATTGGTAGGTGATAGTCTGGCGAGGTTTTTAACTGTAGTCTTCCACTTGGGTCTTCACATATTTTATAGTCAGAAGAGATTTTTAACTGTAGTCTTTCACATGAGTTCTCATAGATTTTATTTTCAACTCTATTTAAATTAAAAGCATTATTTGAAAGTATTGTAGATACTTTAAAGTCTTTCAGTCACTTCACACTTTTTTTTATTTGTTACACAGGATGTTAAATTTCCTCTTATGTTGGATGTATATGAACTATGTACACCAGAACTTCAAGAGAAAATGGTCTCTTTTCGGTCAAAATTTAAGGACCTAGAAGATAAAAAAGTGAACCAGCAGCCAAATGCAGTAGGTTCTCATTGCTGATTTTCTACTGTTGGCAGTTTTGATCCTCGCCAGTGTGCTCCGGGTTACTCCGCGTGCCTCTGCTAGAGCCTGGTGCGGCTCAGTCGGGCGCGCGGTCCCCGTTTCAGTCCTCTCCCAGTGCGCGGTCACGAGTCTCTGTCCCAGTGCCTTGCTTGGAGATGGCTAGTTATCTTTTCGAAGAACTGGCACTATTTTGTCAATTTTTCTTTATTTTCTGTTATTTTGATTTTGGGAGCAGTATTTATTTCCCATTTTTTGACTTGCTTTGGGTGGGTTTTTCTTTGTTACATTCTCCTCTCCTCTTGTTTTGTTTTCCGAGGTAGGGTTTCACACTAGCCCAGGCTGACCTGGAACTTACTCTTTGTCCCTGGCTGTCCTCAAACTCACAGTAATTCTCCTACATCTGCCTGCCAAGTGCTGGGGCTAAAGGCGTGCGCCACCATTGTTACATCCTAGAGGTGGTACCTGAGACCATTAATTCAGAATTTCCCTCTCACTTACTGTGTGCATTTAGTGCTACACATTTTTTTTTTCCTGTAGTTGCTTCACTGTGCCCGAGTTTCAATTTATATTTTATTCCGTGTATTTAAATCTTAAAAAAAATATTTTTATTTATTTGAGAGAGGGAAAGAGGCAGAGAGAGAAAATGGGCACGCCAGAGCTTCCAGCCACTGTAAATGAACTCCAGATGCATGCACCACCTTGTACATCTGGCTTACGTGGATCCTGGGGAATCAAACCCAGGTCCTTTGGCTTTGCCTTAACCATTAAGACTTGAGGCAGTGAAGGTCTCTCTTAATGTAGTATATCACACTTTTAGTGTAGACTTTGCTCAATAAATACTTCATTTGAGCTAAAATGGGAGGTGCCTGGCTTAGTAGATACAGTCAGTCAACGTGACATGTTTTTTTGAGGTAGTGTTGCCACAGCATAGACTTGGAATTCACTATATTGTCTCAGGGTGACCTCGAACTCATGGTGAACCTCCTACCTACCTCTACCTCCCAAGTGCTGGGATTAAAGGTGTGTGCCACCATGCCTGGCCATAATGAATATTTTGGCAGAACTATGGAATTGGGTTTTCCTTGGCTTCCCTATTGACAGTTAGCTACACTGCCGGCTCCACTGGTGTGTTCTCACTTGAGTGACTTGATGCTGTCCCCACATCCAGAGGGGACGTCATGTCAGCGTGCTGTGGCAAGCAGTGCTGTGTATTATTAAAAGTTGAGGACCTTTGGCTTTGCAGTTTTTATGTTAACTGTAGTTACATCGTTGAATTTGCAGAGCATACCCTCATGTTGCAGTGCTTTGTGGGCGGTAAGTGTCTGGGTAGTTGAGTGCTCAACACGAACAAGGATACACATCTGTTTCCAATGTGGTGACTTAAACTTTCCTCCCCTTAGAATGACAAGAAAAGTAGTCCCCCCAAAGAAGTTAAGTATGAGCCCTTCTCATTTGCTGATGGTAAGTAAAAGTTTCACTTGAGTACTTACTTTGTGTGTATGTGTTAAGGTCAAACTGCCTGCCCTACACCACATTAATCTAAGTCTTATGAAAACACTTCACCATTCATTATATTATAGTCATTTTGAGGGATTGTAATGACTTCAGTTGTCGTTAAGGCTCATAAAATGGCATCACTATTGCCAGCTGTTTCTAAATTTCTGCAGAAACATTCAGAGAAGCAGATTAATTGACTGGCTTTTTTTTTTATTTTTTATTTTTTTTAAGACCAGGTCTCTGTCTATAGCACAGGCTGGCCTGGAACTCATTATGTAGCCAAGGCTGGCAATCTCCCCATCTCAGCCTCTTTAGTGCTGGGATTAACAAGTGTAAGCCAGTAGTTCTTCCTGGATTAAATTCACATGACATGTGGTAGTCACTGTTTTTAGTGTACAGTCCTGGGGGACATACTTCTTTTTTTTTTTTTTTTTTTTTTTTTGTTTTTTCAAGGTAGGGTTTCACTCTAGTGCAGGCCGACCTGGAATTCACTATGTACTCTTAGGGTGGTCTTGAACTCATGGTGATCTTCCTGCCTCTGCCTCCCGAGTGCTGGGACTAAAGGTGTGCGCCACCACATCTGGTTTAGGGACATACGTCTTTTATTTTATTATTTATTTGATAGAGAAAGAGAGAGGGAGAGAATGGGCGCGCCAGGGCTTCTAGCCACTGCAAATGAACAGACACTTGTGCCCCCTTGTGTTATCTGGCTTATGTGGGTCCTGGGGAATTGAACCCAGGTCCTTTGGCTTTGCAGGCAAACGCCTTAACTGCTAAGCCATCCCTTCAGCTCAGGGACATACTTCTTAATATGTCATCCATAAAGTCTTAACTCTGGACAGTGGTATCTGGATGGATTTTAATAAAGCAGTATTTCTCTGGAGAGTTTTCCTTGACTGTTACTTTGCCTGAGAAAGCACATGTCTGGTACTAATTGCTGCACTTCTCTTTAGATATTGGCTCCAACAATTGTGGATACTATGACTTACAAGCAGTGTTAACGCACCAGGGAAGATCTAGCTCTTCAGGTCATTACGTATCATGGGTGAAAAGGAAACAAGGTAGAGTCTACTGGTTTTTCAGTTTTAAATACTACCTTATTTCTGTAAATTTCCTAGGGCTGATTGCTTTTGTTTCAGAACTTCTGAATGTTCCAAAAGGTGCTCATTCAGCCTTCTAAGAGCTTTATATTGTATTTACAGTATTTTCAATTGAGTTTAGAAACTTGATTTAAATTTAACAGTAAACCCATTACATATTAATAAAAAGTTTTTTTTTTTTTTAAGAATGTCGACTCTTTTTTTTTTTTTAATATTTATTTATTTGAGAGCGACAGAGACAGAAAGACAGATAGAGGGAGAGAGAGAGAATGGGCGCGCCAGGGCTTCCAGCCTCTGCAGACGAACTCCAGACACGTGCGCCCCCTTGTGCATCTGGCTAACGTGGGACCTGGGGAACCAAGCCTCGAACCGGGGTCCTTAGGCTTCACAGGCAAGCGCTTAACCGCTAAGCCATCTCTCCAGCCCAAAAAGTTTTTCAAATGAAGGCTGGAGAGCTGGCTTAGCAGTTAAGGCTCTTGCATGCAAAGCCTAAGGACCCATGTTCAACTCTTCAGATCCCATGTGAACCAGATGCATAAAGGTGAGGCAAGCGCAAGGTTGCACATGACCAAGAGATGGTGCAAGCATCTGGGGCTTGACTGCAGTGGCTGAGACCCTCCTTGCACCTCAATTATCTTTCTCTGAAAAAAAATTTTCAAAATGGCATTAATTTTTTTTTTTTTTAAATTTGAGAGAGGGGTCCAGATAGAATGGGTGCGCCAGGGCCTTTTGCTGCTGCAAACAAATGAACGAACAAACAAAAACTCCACAAGTGTGTGCATCTGGCTTTTGTGGGTTGTGGGGAATCAAACCTGGGTCCTCTGTCTTTTCAGGCTAGCCACCTTAACCACTATCATAGGGCTAGGGAGATAGCTCAGGATTATGGTAAAGTATTTGCCATTTGAGTACCTGAGCTCTCAGTTACCCAGACATTTTCTTTTGAGAGTGAGTACAGTGAAAGAGGCAGATAAAGAAGATAGGTCTGTTAGGCCTCCTGCCACTGCAAATGTACTCCTGGTGCATCCCTACTTTATGCATCTCGCTTCACATGGGTACTGGGGAATTGAACCCCGGCTGTCAGACTTTCAGGCTTTACAATGAAGTGTGTTTAACTGCTGAGCCATCATCTCTTCAGCCCCTAAAATGACATGTTCTAGAATAAAAGGCGTGAAGAGGCATTGAGTTGTATTTTTGCTTACTGTTTTACTGTCTGGCTTTACAGATTCTCTGGATTCTCATATGTATGTGTAGTACTGGGGATTGAATCAGAGGTTTTGTACATGCTGGGCACGTGCTCTGTAAATGAACTATATCTTTAGTGTTTTCAGAATTTTTATTTATTTGAGAGAGAAAAGAGGCAAAAAGAGAGAATGGGCACACCAGAGCCTCCAGCCACTGCAAACCAATTCCAGACATGTGTGCCTCCTTGTGCATCTGGCTTATGTGGGTCCTGGGGAATTGAACTGAGGTCCTTTGGCTTTGCAGGCAAACACTTTTAACTGCTAAGCCACCTCTCCAGCCCTTAGTATTCGTTTTCAAGCTTGCATCATCACACATTATGTAGCCTCTGAAAAGTACACAGTTCACTTACGAGAATGAGGGTGGGAAAGCAGACAGTGTACTTTTTTGATGTTATGTAGTGTTGATATCATGGAACCCTTGAAATGGTCTTGACCTGCATGGTCCTTGGAGAGCTATCACTCCACATCAAGTTACTGTCTTTCTGGCAGTGAAACTCTGCAGTGTGTATGATAGTCTAATTCTGTTGTTTAGATGAATGGATCAAGTTTGACGACGACAAGGTCAGCATTGTAACACCAGAAGACATCCTGCGACTCTCTGGTGGAGGAGACTGGCACATTGCTTATGTTTTACTCTATGGGCCTCGCAGAGTTGAGATCCTGGAAGAAGAAAGTGAACAGTAATCGTCAATTCAGCTATTTATGCTTAGGTGTGAAATAAATGTTATTTGTTGATCATTTCTATAATCCAGAGCTTATAAAAGGAAGGCTGTTTTCAGTGGAACACAAGAAAGCAGAATCAGACCACATGTGCATCACCCTAAAAATTCCAGAAAAGTACGTTTGGTGCGCTGCCTTTGTAGACACGGCAGCTGGAAGACATTCTTTAAAAGCTTATTTCTTGGATTCCTAATTGAAATGCTTTTCAATCACTTATCTTCTGTGATCATTTTTTCCTTGCCTTTTTAGCCCAAGATTCAGCAACAATGTTTACTACACACCTGTGACCTGTTTGTTGTTCTTGCATGGCTAACATCACCATCCAGTAGCTGCCCATCCTTTGCCTGACCTGACGATGTGTCTGGGAAGGTGGAAAGGAAGCGTTGCTCTCATTGTGTGACTCAGCGCTGCTGTCCCATCCCATGGAAGCATGGGTGCAATCAAGTGTTTGTGCAGCCTGACTGCTGCCAGCTCCTCATGACTCAAATAAATTGTGATCAGTAAGAGTTCACTTGATTATACACTCATTATTGTGTCTCTGATGTACTATGGTTTGTACTTGAACTTTACATTGGTTTTGTAGTAATGAACCTTAAAAAATATTGACAAGCTCTGGTTGCTTATTTTTAGAAAATGGGATATTTAATAAACAAAAAAGAGGGGTTAATAGCTTTCAACCTTTTGTCTTTCTAGTGTTAGAGGTTGGCTGAAGATTACAGTTCTGCAGATGGCTAATACCCGTGCTTTCAGCATCCACTTAAAATTCAACTATGTGTAGCCTGCCTATATAAATTTAAAAAGATAGAAAGCTCTAAAAGTAATGGATTTCTTTTTATGCTATTTGCTGTCATCAATTAGATTCATTCCTTGGCTCATGTTTATTTCTATTCTTATTCCCAGTCTTAATTAATGTCCATCTTAAAATTTAGTATTTTTTTAAGTTGTGGTATAAAATACCAAGAGTATGAGATGATTAAATAAGATCAATTTCTTACATTTCTATTTTCATTAGTCACTTGTAAATCTTTCAAGATTTCAGGGCCCTTGTTTGCTAAGGAAAAAATAGACTATTAGCTAATTGATCTGATTTTGAGTTGGATATTTATAATAAAGTTTGGGAATTATCATGACAACATACCTTTGCTTATGTTTTGATGCTCTCCAAAGCACAACATTGGTAACAAGATTTCCTATATAATGACCATTTTCCCTCAACTCTGTAATCTAACACTAGGAGTACTAGCATAAACTAAACTCTTCAGGGATATTCCTTTGCCAGTTAAGAGGTGGTGGAAGGAAACTATATGCAGTCAGTGCTCTTTACATGGGGGGTTGTAGTGTGTTGTTCATTGTGCCTGTGACTGTCACTGCCTCCTCCTTCGCTGAGAGCAGTTTCGGGGGATTTACTTAGCAGCTAGTTTCTGTGACCTGCTGGATGCTAAAGCTACTAAGATGAGGTAGGTTTAGAACAGTGTGTAAAGCCTTGTATAGGATGTGTTAGAATTTTAAAAACTGTATTTCCTTGATACAAGAAACTTAGATTTTAAAAAAGCATTATTCCAAAGATTGGATTTATACCAGTGTTGTTTTAAAAACTAATTAGGCTGGTTTAGAATCCAGCCGAATTGCATGGCAGGTCTTTGAGAAGGGAAAATAGGCAAACAAACCAAACAAACTCTTAAAGAAAACCACGATTCCTGAATGTGCCTTACTTGCTGTGCCACAAATGCTGAGGCCCTTTGAACACAGAGGTGTGCTGGTTCAGTGCTGCCTAAGCAAGAGCGTGTGCACTGGTCTGCTAGTGACCTTCAGGGACATGTGGGAACAGGAACAAGAGATGAGCCTCATCTTTCGCCAGTGCTACCTATATACACTCTGCTGTGCATAGGGTGCCTCCACACCCCCTTCGACCTTGACAGTCATTCCTGGGGTCATGGAACTGGAGAGGTCTATGATTCTCATGAAGAGTGAGGTCTTGGACTCCATTTCTTCTAAGGTTGGAGAGGTGTGCACCCATCTACAGGGTCAGACGGTAAATCTTTAAGGCTTTGTAGGCCGTGTCTGCTGTCTGTTGCAACTCTTGCTACTATAGTGACAAGTGCCATAGACGCTAGGCGTGTGCAGGGCATGGAGGTTACGTAACAGGCCTGTTTGCAGATCCTTTGCTTTACAGCTTGAGTTGGAACAGAAGAGTCTTGTGAGTTTTCAGAGGGGTCATCCTGGGATTTCAGAATCACTTTTCTAACTGTTAAACAGCATGCAGGAAACTAATTTGGTATGAGAATGTACCATACTCATAAAGAGTACTTTTTAACTTCATTCTACCTATATTTACTTAACAAAAATATTGCTTGTGATCTGGAGGTCACTTCATTTTGGTCATTTTCTGCACCCACCCTCCATTCTTCTGATAACCCTGAGGTTTCAGCCAATGTGTGTCCTCTTGTTCTTGGAGCACCAGCCAACTGTACAAACAATTGTTATAAAAATGTTTATTGTTTACCAAAACCAGTGGACCTCTTATCAAATGCTGCTTGGTAACAAAATCTTATCACAGTTTTAATAAAAAAAAAGAAAAGAAAAGAAAAGAAAGAAAGATGCTAACTATTTGTCTCATTGTCATGAGTTAGACTTTCTGCAAGGTCACTTAATCCAGACTTGTGTAGCGCGCTGATGAGATTATCAGGGGTGGCATGGGCTCCTTCTTGATCTTGCCAGGCAACAAGGAGCTGCTTAGCCCGCATCCTCACATCTTCACTGTCACATTCAATCTGCCTAATTTCAGAGTCTTTCATTTCCAAGTAGGGAGCCAGAATCTTCCATTGTCCACCCAGCTTGTTGGCAAATACCTCTATTTGTTCCCCTGTTACAGGTTTATCTCGTCGAACATCAGGACCTAGACAATAGAGACAGAAGTCACACACACTCCTAAGTATACCCAGAACTGCGTAGTAAAGGGGCCACTCAGCTATTAATCACCTTAGTAATTAAGCTTTGTTGTCCATATTTTTTTTTCTTTAACATTAAATTATGTGTGTACACATGCTATCCATGAAAATGAATGTCAAAATCGTGTACTACTACTGTGTCTTGCCTGGGGAAACTAAACCTGGACCATCAGGCTTTGCAAGCACTTTTAACCAGTGAGTCAGCTCCCCAGCCCTCCTTTACTTACTAGCATTTGTGCATCTGGCTTTATGTGGGTACACTGGAACTGAGCCCAGGTCAGTCGGCTCTGCAGGCAAGTGCCTTAACTGCTGAGCCACCTCTCCAGCCCTTAGCTTTACTTTAAGACATTTCCTTTTGATACTCTCAACACCCGAGGCTAAAGCTGCTGCCCTGACGTCCTTGAAGGCTGACTAACCCCACTCCCGCCAGCCAGCGGCTGCAGTGCTGCCTCAAAGCACGTATCTGCGCTGCATAATATTTATTTATTTGATAATTAAGTCAAAAGTAGAACTTTCTAAGGTAGAAAGCTGAAAAGTAGTCAGATTCAATAATGTACACAGGTAAAATAAGTCAAGAAAATTCAATTCTTACTTTCATTTTCCTTTAGTAAGGCATCATTATCTTCCTCATCTTCATCCTCACCTGTTTTTATTTCTTCAGAAGGAGGCTACAGATGAGAAAGAAATGTTTCAAAGTCAGCCAGCTTGTGACGTAAGATAATTGGAGATGCTTCTGTTTAGATGTGGTTATATAAGATTTGTAAGATCCCCAGCGCCGAGGCTCCAATCCCGCCTATCCCTGTGCCCGGCCCCCGCTGCTGGTCCTCAGCCCCAGCTTGAAAAAGGCAAACAGGAGAAACTGTCCGAGGACCCAGTGGACAGTAATTGACTCAACCGGTATGAAACTTGTATTTACATGCTGCACTGTCAGTTCTTGTTTTTCCTGTAAGTACAGATGCAATTCCCCATTTTTCACATACTTAACACTCAGTTCTGTTGAGACAGTGGCAGCAATTTTACAGCAGTTAATGTTAATGAAGGAGAGTGGACAAAGTGAAGTACGTCACTTACCGGTAACTCCTTGGCTAGCTTTATCACCATGTTTTCAAGATACTCGGGCAAGCTCTTGAACTGCTGGTTGGTTGGCTGGAAGAAATGAGGGCTTCGCCGTGCTAACAGTCTCAGGGCTCTCCACCCGTAATTTGAATTGTTGACAGTTCTACAACAAGAGATATCTGTCTTGGAATTTTAGTTTCCTATTTTATTTTCCCTTTCTGTATATTCCACAGAATACAATTCTGCCACATGAAACTTTGCACTCAAAGGCATAACAGGTCAAAGCACTATTCGTACTTTAATTAACCCTGTTCCTAAAGGACCCTCCATGTGCTGCCTACATAATAAGCAGCAGAAACTGACAATCTGAAGAGGCAGGATTGAGTGCAACAAACCAATTTTGGAAGTTTATATCCATCTTATTTTACTAAGCCAATGAGTATGCGTCCAGTCCTGGCTAGAGTATGCACATGACACACAGGAAACATCCATTGGCATTTCACAATAAAAATAAACCCATGGTGGGTACTTAAGCTCAGTGAGCTGATGTTTATACTTGCCATGTCTCCTTACAGATATGTTCTAGAATAGTTCACTGTGTTAATATAACTAGTATGAATTGAGAGCAATCCTAATTCTAAAATCTGAAATGCTTAAAAATATAAAAGTAGCATTGCCTTAAAATGCTCAATTACTAAGGTGTATGCAAATATTTCAAATTTGGAAAAAACTGAATTCTAAGCAGTGACATCAGAGATTCATGAACTGCTCCAACACCTGAAGACTACGAAAGGTAAGTTTTTGCAGAATAGACTGTTGCAGGAAGCACACACAGTCCTGTTAGGAGGGTTTGGAAATCTCCCCCATCCTGTCAGTTCCTTAGACAATTTATACATACTGTAAAGTTCTGCCACCTTCTGATAACTATTTGAGACATTTGATAGTTTTACACACTCTGAAAATTTCCTGTCAGTTGAATAGAAACATTTTATTTGCTACAGATCTATCCTATCTTAAACCAGTCATACAGAACCACCACTTCGAGGATGATCCTCCTGTGAAACAAGGAGGAATTCACGTTCACTCCGTGGACAAGTCTGCATGGAGCCATGGAGATGGCACACATCCCGAACAGAAGAGCAGGGCTGCGTGCCAGTGATCTGGCACAACGTGGAATGGTCAGCACACAGACACGAGGTAGAGAGCAGTGTCAGGCAGTGGTAAGGATGAGAAAAACAACAGTTCTGGAGTTTGCCAAGTGATGCGAGATACCTTGGGAATGCTACAGATAAAAAGACCTAAAGTGAGAGCCCTGGAAACCCACGTAAGTGGGCAAGAAGACAAGGTTCAGGTAAGTGAGATGGTCTTTATGAGAACTGTCTGGCATTGTATAAGCAGAGGGAAGAGGAAAGAAATTGTTGGAAAGGTAGATGTGAGCAGACCAGGGGTAAAAGGGCCTGGAAAGTGTGGAATAGTACTAACAAGATTGTAAGCATGTGTCAGGACCTGTGTATATCTTACTTAATAATTTCATCAACAGGGTCTACACACTGCAGGCCGTCCTCAAAACTCAGTGTTGTGCACTCTGGCCTCAGCTTGATCCTCCTGGCAGGGATCCTGGGCAGGTGTCGCTATGCCTGGCTCTTAGGCATTATTGGAAAGATCACTGTCTGGTGCATGAAAAATTTACCACATACTAGCTAAGAGGAAACTAAAATTCACAGGGTCAAACTAGCTATGAATATTGAGGGCTAGCTACATGTTATACGTGGGTAGAAGTAACCCTGGTTGGTGTGACTACTTATGCAAACGAGGAGAGGAACAAAGTCCTGTCCACCTTCACCTGACGGGAGGCCTGGCCTTTGCTGCGCATGTGGCAGGTGTGTCTGTGACATACATGTGCCTGTGAGGAGGCCACAGGTTGACATGTCAAGTGTCCTCAGTGGTTCCCCACATTCATTTGTCAATCAGGGTCTCTCTGAACCTAAGGAATCCCGTCTACTCCTCAGTGCTGACATTGCAGGTGCCACATCTGGTCTTTTCATGGGTGCTGGGGATCTGAACTCTGCTCCTCACGCTTGCTCAGCAAGCACTTTACCCACTCAGCCATTTCCTTAGTCCATCACCTGACTTTAAATTCCAACTCTATAATGCCCATCAAAAACTATGAGGCTGGCATCACCTGAGACATTCTAGGAACTAAAAAGGGCGAGTCTGAGTCTTTTTAAAGTTGTTCCAGAACTTGGAGAAACAGCAGATGCAAAGCAGCACGGCCGGCGCAGGAGATGGGAAGGGGGTGAAAGGATGAGAGTCGCAGACGCTCCACCGAGGCCAGCAGAGAAAACAATCCAGCAAGAGACGATGAGAGGCTGCTGAGCGCCCAGAGGAGGTCCTGACTGAGGGAGTGAGGAAGGCACGCCTGAGAGGAGACCCTACTTAGAAGACGACAAGACAGCAGATGTGACAGTGGAGGGAACAGGGATGAGAAGTGGGGTTTCTTGTATTTCAAAACAGGCAATTCCAGGTCATGTTTGACAGCCAACAGGAATAACCACTGAAAGCAGATGCTGCAGTAGCGTGAACTTGGCGTATGAAAGACAATGACTACAGAGCTTACTGCTCCCCTTGGTGAACTTTCTAGTATACATACAATTCCTAAAACAAAACAAACAAAAAAACCAAATCAAAGGGAAAGAAAATCAGCTCTTGAGAAACATTACTTACTTATATTCATTTTCAACCATGTTTTCAGGGTCTGCTTGTTCAATGGCTTCTTCAAAGAACTCCTCCAAAGTTGGCATGTATTCCCTGGGCATTCCAAGGAAACTAGTGAGGCTCATGTATTAAATAGTGACAATAAAGATTCTTAGTGGCACCCATGTGTTAGTTGTAGCTAGAAATAAGCTGAAGTAGTCTTCAGAATTTTTTTCTTTTGGTTTTTGGAATTCACTATGTAGTCTCAGGATGGCCTCAAACTCACAGCAATACTCTGACTCCAAAGTGCTGGAATTAAAGGTGTGCACCACCATGCCTGGCTATCTTTTAGAATATTTTAAGGAGCTAGAAGACTTAAAGCTAAACTTTTTTTTTTTTTGGTTTTTCGAGGTAGGGTCTCACTCTAGCTCAGACTGACCTGGAATTCACTATGTAGTCTCAGGGTGGCCTCAAACTCATGGTGATGCACCTATCTCTGCCTCCCAAGTGCTGGGATTAAAGGTGTGCACCGCAACGCCCAGCTTAAAGCTAAGCTCTGAAAGGGGGCAATGAAGCAGGCACTGTGTGAAAACGACGCATCATCCGCTGCGCACTACAAGTAAACGCTGTACCACACTAAGAAGAGCAGGCTGCTCTTCGGAGCCCCGGGCTCAGGAGCTCTTACCTTCACGAAATTCCCACACTGTGTCCTACCCATCACTTACAGTGTTCTGAATACTCGAATTAAGACTAACACATCTGAGACTTTAACTTTTAGTTCATTTTGGATCACAGATATCTTAACCTTTTGGCTTTTCTGGGACACAGTGGATGTGAAGACTTCTTACACGCACGGAGAGTTCACTGCCCCTCCCTGAGGACTACGGATCCCGATCCCAAGACTTCATGCCTCTTTTCACCATGAGCTGCTCTCCCAGTCTCTGGTCTTTCTCCCACCACACATTTATTATATGTTTACTGATTGTTCCTGCTTATATTTTCTCATTTTTACTTTTCCAAGTTCCCCCTACCCCACCCCCCTTTTGTTGAGGTAGGGGGGTTCATGCGATAGCCCAGGCTAGCCTCAGTTCATGACAGTCCTGCTGCCTTAGCCTCCCAAGTGTTGGGGTCACAAGCACGAGCCACCCCACTCACTGACTTTTCTTAATAGGGTTACTTTCCTTTGTTTTCAGTTTCTCTTTCTTTGCTTTAATTACCTGAAATATATTTTACAACTTTTACTGGATTTTTTTCCCCATTTCTTTTTCTTTCTTGAAAGGGGGGCTGGGGATTTTTGAAGTAGGGCCTCACTCGAGCCCAGGCTGGCTTCCTGAGTGCTGGGATTAAAGGCATGCACTACCATGCCTGGCTTGGTTTTTTTCTTTCTTTAACTCATAGTAGAAAGCTTTCTTTTTAAATTTTTTTTTTTTTAAATAAACTCAACACATGCATCACCATGTGTATCTGGCTTACATGGTCCTGGGAATTAAACCTGGGTCCCTTGGCTTTGCAGGCAAGAGCCTTAACCGCTAAGCCATCTTTCCAGCCCTAGCTTGCTTTCTTGAATGTTTGTAAATGTAGATGACAAACCTATCTTTCTCTGTGAGATACCTTGACTTGACAGTATGGCCTTTGACTCACTCTGTTGGCCTAGGGGTTCTTTTATGCTGCCGGCAGTATGAATGCCAACTACAAGAAAGCAAAAGAGGGCTGGAGAGATGGCTTAGCGGTTAAGCGCTTGCCTGTGAAGCCTAAGGACCCCGGTTTGAGGCTCGGTTCCCCAGGTGCCACGTTAGCCAGATGCACAAGGGGGCGCACGCATCTGGAGTTCGTTTGCAGAGGCTGGAAGCCTTGGTGTACCCATTCTCTTTCTCTCCCTCTCTCTGTCTTTCTCTCTGTGTCTGTCACTCTCAAATAAATAAATAAATAAATAAAATTAAAAAAAATTTTTTAAAAAAAAGAATGCAAAAGAGCAGGCTGGTCATAGTTTCTCAAGAGATGCCGTTCCCTTCTACTTCGGTAGAATATACAAGCGTCCTGATTTCCTGTCTAGGAAGTATGGTGTATGCCCCCACCTCCTCTTTCCTTCTCAGCTGTTTTTTTTTGTTTGTTTGTTTTGTTTTTTAGGTGGGGTTTTATTCTAGCTCAGGCTGACCTGGAATTCACTATGTAGTCTCAGGGTGGCTTCAAACACATGGTGATCCTCCTACTTCTGCCTCCTGAGTGCTGGGATTAAAGGCGTGCACCACCACGCCTGGCCCTTCTCAGCTTTTCTTAGGAGAAACTACTCACCACTTCTTCACGCCTAGGGGTCCTACTTGTTTCTGACTGTTACCACTCAAGAATCATCTGCACTGCCCCAGCTTCATCAAGCCAGTTTTCCTCTGCTTGTGTCTAATTCCCACATTTTTTGTGAATCTTTACTTTCTTGTGATCCTTATAATTATTTTATCAGCATTTCTAGGTATATTAAGGCAGGAAATTATATTTTGCCAACTAAAACCAACTTTTAAATTTCTTCTAAGCTCAGACCATGCAGTGAGTCTTCATTTGGAAAGTGTGTACTTGCCTTGTTTCTGATTTACAGGCTTCCATGTTATCAGGGCAGAGGTTCCAAAGCCTTGTTAACTCCTCACTGCAGAACAGACAGATGTAACTTGATGTGAATACCATTCTCATAAGCTTTTAAAAGCACACAGAAACAAAGCCATGTTAACAGTGGAGTTTTGGATGGTGACAGTATGACTTGTACTTCTATATAAGCACACGTTTATTTTTCCAAGGCAGGATCTCACTCTAACTCAGGCTGACCTGGAAGTCCCCAAGCTAACTCAAACTCAGCAATCTTCCTGCCTTGGCTTCATGGGTGCTGGCATTAAAGGTGTGCACCACCATTCCTGGCTTTTAAATATTTTTAAAAATTAATTTATTTGCTAGTAGAGACAGAGAGAATGGGTGTGCTAGGGCCTCCTGCCACTACAAACAAATTCAATACATGTGCCAGTATGTGCATCTGGTGTTATGTGGGTACTGGGGAACTGAACCAAGGCCATGAGGCTTTGTAAGCAAGTGTCTTAAAGTTGAGCCATCTCTCCAACACCCCCAACATAAGCATAGATTTAATGACAATCTTATAATCATGTTTTCCAGGAAATATTCACCTACATAAAAAGCAATGAATAGTCAACTGGACAGTAAAAGGACCAAGTACTTTGTACAGTTACCAGTGAGCTGTGTTGTCCTAAACAGTCCTACTGTCTACAATATAAAAAATACCATTGCGCATTAACATTTTCAGAAAATACAAGTAACATACGAAGACAACATACTTTCCCATCAGAATTTTCTTGTTGGGTCCTTTGCCTAGAAAGTCCTCTGGGGCTGCTCTCTTCCGCATCACTCTTGTGGGCTTGGTATCTGATGCTCTGGGATGAAAATGCATACATGGTTTTAGAAATGAAAGTGGGCAAGAAAAATGGAAGACTTTAGTGTAAAAGAAAATTTAGGCTTTGGGGAGTATATCAATGGCAAAATGCTCACCTAACATACACAAGGTTCTGGGTTTAATCCTGAGTACCCATAAAGCCCAAGAGACTAATTACTGTTTTCTAAATTCTTTTAACTTATGGAGAGGGTGTGGGGCATGTCAGGGCCTCTAGCCACTGCAAATGAACTCCAGATGGATGCGCCACCATGCACATCTGGCTTACATGGGTTCTGGGGGAAACTGAACCTGGGTCCTTAGACTTCACGGGCAAGCGCCTTAACTGCTAAGCCACCTCTCCAGCCCCACACCAGATTTTACAAGGTGCTGGTAATTGAACCCAGAGCTTATCATGTCTGCTAGGCCAACGTTTATTTTTTTGGATAATTTCATATCTGTTTATAATGTTCCTTGGACATACCCCAGTACCTTCCTGTGGCCCCTCCCAACTAGTTCCTCTTGTACTTTGCTCAGTCTCTTAGTTTTGTGACTCCCTCAGTTTAATTTTTTTGTTGTTGTTGTTCATTTTTATTTATTTATTTGAGAGTGACAGAGACAGAGAGAAAGACAGATAGAGGGAAAGAATGGGCGCGCCAGGGCTTCCAGCCTCTGCTAACAAACTCCAGACGCGTGCGCCCCCTTGTGCATCTGGCTAACGTGGGACCTGGGGAACCGAGCCTCGAACCGGGGTCCTTAGGCTTCACAGGCAAGCGCTTAACCGCTAAGCCATCTCTCCAGCCCTGTGACTCCCTCAGTTTAATGAGTGACGCTTAATAAGCATGGTCGGGAAGCTTCTTTGGGCAACTTGACAGTGGCTCCACTACCGAAGAAAATGTGCTCCTTTAGCACCAATAACTGCCCACTGCCCCTCAAAAGCAGTAGGACCTCCTCAGCTACTCCCCCTTTCTCTTATTATTCTTGTGATGGGTATATACCTTTCTTTCACAAAGCTTGGGCAGCCTTCATTTTTCCAAGAGTTCCAGTTTTCTTCAGTGTTTAATATATGCTAGGATAAACAAAGAAATTAGCTTGACATAAAAGAGTTTGAAATTTCTATTTGGTGCTAAAGATAGCATATAGACATCAGAGACATACCTCTACCATCTTTGAAAATCTTTCTCCGTCGGGGGGGTTTTCAGATAGTAGCTGTGATTAGAAAGAACACACTAAGCTCTCAACAACTTCCTGCCTCATAGGAGTGGTTTGCAGGCAGAGAACAAGAAGTGTTTGTGTTCTTGTACCTGAGCTTAACTTTATCCTTATTTTCCTATTTGGGGCTGAAACAAAGAAAATTCTAAATTTCCATTTTTTCAATCATGGGTTTGTTGCATGTTGGACTTACTTGATAGACTGATTTTGTAGTATCTTCAATCCACAGTGATTGTTCATCAGTTAAAACATAGTTTGAACTACGAAGGAAAGAGCAAATGCACACGTGAGTTACAGCAGAGTATGTTAAGGTTTATGTATGGTCTTCAATACAAGGCATGCGCCACACATGTTGACTATACTATGTCAAAGAACCAGCGCAAATGAGAGGCTGCCGGGGTCTTTCACTTCGTCCTTGGAGCCACCACTGAAGAATGAAGGTGTTGAAGGGCAAATTAACATTCGACTAACTGATCTGATTACAAACAGCAATACACAGCTGAATGTGAGATGAAAACCTGAGACACTCTTAATTTAGTCCCATACACTGCATATATTCAGATAGGCACATTTTATCCTTTAAAACTCATTCAAAATACAATGAAAAATCCTAACCCCATCAAAAGGCTATGGGCACATTCACACTGTTCACAGCTCCCATGATCTTCCTCCCAGTGTTCTCCAGCCATCCACACAGTACTGAGAGGATGTCATGTGCCCATACAACCTAGCCCTCTACGAACCACTCTGAATCTCAATGACTTGCTTTGCCAAAGACCCACAAAGCTCATATTCAAACCTACGCATGACTCCAAAGTCCTTGATCTTTCTACTTCACTACATCTAACCTCTAAAACAGAAGAGTAAGAAATAACATTTTTTTAAATAAATTTTTTAAAATTTATTTATTTGAGAGTGACGGGGGGGGGGGAGGGAGAGAATGGGCACACCAGGGCCTCCAGGTTCTGCAAACGAGCTCCAGATACGTGCGCCCCCTTGTGCATCTGGCTAACGTGGGACCTGGGGAATCAAGCCTTGAACCGGGGTCCTTAGGCTTCACAGGCAGGCGCCTAATTGCTAAGCCATCTCTCCAGCCCAGAAATAACGTTTTTAAGTGGCTTCCAGGTGGACCTTACAATTACCACTTTGCAGTGAGCGCGCTGACGCTAGCCGGTGATGACGCGGCGGGCAGCAGGCTGGTGTCCCGTGAGCAGCTCGCACCGCACCGCGAGCAGCGCAGCAGGGGCTCACGCCAGCCACGGTCAGGACAAGAGGACACGGGGAGCAAGGGGTGTAAGGGTGTCACCAGGCACGAGAGATCCTGAAGAGGTTTTAGTTCTCATGTCCTAGACAGCCCTGTACCTTTGAGACAAGTCTCACTGGCTTTTTGCAAACCACCTTGGGAGTCTGAGTGAGATGAGAAGAGTGATGGAGGTCTAGGAAAGAGACCTCCACACATCAACAGAAGCAAGAAGTCCTGAAGAGGCCTGGGCTCAGCATGAGACGCATCAGCAGCCACAGATGTTACTTTCTTTTAAAACAAAGTGAAAAGCTCACAACTGGCTCTATGTCTGCTATAGTACAAGTGCTTAAGGCACAAAATGTATCAAATGCTACAAGCAAGACCCGTTAATTGCCACTGTTGGTAAATCCTTTACTATGAACAATAACTTACCTTTTGAATTTGACCTGCCCCTTGAGGTACTGGAATAAAATTAGATACTGCAACAGGATGTGTCTTCGAAAGTTACTGTCACTCAGCTGTAAATCCATCAACTACTCGAAAAACAAGCACATGATGAAATAACACATTAAAATCAAGGACTGACTCAAGGAATAGGTTGTGCAACTATAGAAGTGAAAGATTTGCATTCAAATACAAAACAGAAACTGTTCACAGTGAACTCAAACCCAAAGACAACAGCAAAGGTTCCATTTTAGACTTCTGATCATTTTATAGCACCTGATAGTCACGCTGGTGAATAAAATGTTTTTACTTTGGCTGGACATCAGGGCAGCTTAAGGTAGAAATGCAATAACATTTTCCCACATACAAAGAAAAATGGGGTTTGGAGAGATGGCTCAGCAGTTAAGGCGTTTGCCTACAAAGGCTAACAACTCAAGTTCAATTCCTCACTACCCACGTAAAGCCAGATGCACACAGTGGCACATGCATCTGGAGTTCATCCACAGTGGTTACAGGCCCTGGCACACTCACTCTCTTTGTCTCTTTTCTATCTCTCTCTGCTTGCAAATAAATAAAAAAAGTGACATGTTCACTTCAGCGGCACACGTACTAAAATTGGAAGGCTAGGGAAGATTAGTATGACTCCTGCGCACAGGACAGACACGCAAATTAGTTAAGTGTTCCGTATTTTTAAACTACTGCTGTTGTCTGCTCACCACACTGCCCTCTATCTATGCCCATATGTTAATGCTACCCTCACTTTTGCTTAGAGAAGCTTCTCTTTTCAGATGACAGTGGCCACTGGAATGTTCAGCACTAAGTAAGACATCTCTATCACACTCTCCGAGGCTTGGGACCCATTGCAGAAGAGGTGGCAGAGAGAATGTAAGAGCCTAAGAAAGAGGAAGAGTGCTTACAATACTGTCTGGCAGACACAAGTGGCCCAGATACTCAAGACCTCACAGTGGCTGATGCTACCTATGCCAGAGCTGCACAGGAGGAGAGGAAATGATGACATCAACATAGAGGAGAGACTAGTTGGAAAGAGGAAGGGATTCAGCAGAGAGGGGATGTGGGTGGGGAGGAGGATTATGATCTGTATACGGTCTGTATGTCGGGAGGCTGTCGGTACGGAGTTACACAGAGCAGGCGGCTGAAGCAGAGTCAGGGCAGGAAGCAGCAGAACGGCAAGGGCACCACAGACAGCTCAAGGAGCGAGCGGAAACGAGACAGCAACACAAATGGGCTTTTGTCCTTTACAACTTAGAGAAAGTCACATTATACTTGTAGTATCACAGAACACAGTACAGCCCACGCGGACGTGACAGTCATCGATGAGGAAGCTCTCCGACAGGTTGACACTGAGCTGGTTCTAGTACATCAAAGACCGCCGGGGAAGAAGGAAGTCACTATCTGCACAGAGCTGAGGGAAAGCCGAGACTACTTATAAACCTGACCTCAATCCAGAATGGGACGCTGCCTTCCAGCTGAATAACCGATATGGTCCCGGGAAGCCCTAGAGACAAGTTCTGCTGGCTAAGCATCGCCTGGTCTATGCTGCCGTGCTCTAGTGAGGGAGTCACTCTCCAGTAGCCTCTTCCACACTGCTGGCTTGGGTATCCGCAAGCTGCATGGTTACTTTTATTCTTCTTTTTAAAAAACACAGCTGGCCTTCTGTAAGCTTTCCCTTACCCTTAGGAATACCTATGTTCTGCTATTTCTTCTTTTTTACACACTTTTAAAATATTTATTTGCAAGCAGAGAATGAGGAGAGACAGACAGACAGTGGGTACACCAGAGCCTGTAGCCACTGCAAATGAAGTCCAGATGCATACGCCACTTTGTGCATCTGGCCTTACATGGGTACTGGGGAATCAAACCTAGGTCGTTAGGCTTCGCAGGCGAGCGCCTTAACTGTGGCGCCGTCTCTCCAGCCGTGCTGTTCTGTTGACTCTTCATCCCACATGTGAATGGCGCAGCAGCAGTTTTCTTTCCTCTGCATTCTGAGTGACTTGACTCCTCACACAGGACCTCGGCCCCGCTGATGGCACGTGTCCCTTTGTCTACTTTCTGCATGGTCACAAAGGAGACCTGGTGATCACTCAGTCATTTAATCTGTCTCACTGCAACCTCCTAAGCCTCCATGGTCTCGTGCTTAGCTATTTCCAGTACAGCGAACACTGCATCTCGCTGAGACATCCAGTCCTTTGCGCTGTCTATTTTCTGCCTATCTGCATTCTCATGATGCTTCCATTACAACTCTACTTTAGCCTTGCTAAGGTGTCATGAAAACTTACACAAACATTTAAAATGCAGTAACAAAACAAAGTATCACGGAATGGGCCAAGTCTGGCTGTGAACTGCACTGTGCGCAGATGCTAAGGTCCTTCTCTATTTTCTCACCCACCTCCTCAACCCTCAGGCCACAGCCTGTCATGCCTGTGCGCCTAGGACCACCTGCAGTAACCAACTCTAACTGCCTTCTCTACGCCAACCGGAAGTGGAACTTTGAGAACGTGCACGAAACCACAGGGCTGAACAATGACACCAGTCTCTGCTTGTCCCCAAGGAAACAACCTTGTCTCTAATCAGCAATCTTCCCTAATGCCCTTTGACCATTTCTACCATCCTCCACAGCAAAAGAAAAGAATTTCTTAATGTTCTTCATGCTCCTCAATGTCTACTTGCTTTCAACGAGGAGAAAAATTCCTTAAATGGGAAACCATTTAATTTTTTTGCTCCCTTCCCCTTACAAATCAGCAGCACCCAGACCTGTTTCCTCATTGCGGCAGTCATGGCTAAAGGAAGTCCTTTCACCCAAACAGCCCAATCTCCCTAGTGATCAAGTGTCACCAGGACACACAGTTTCAGCTTTGCCCCTCAAGCTGCTCTCTGGCTTTCTTACTCACCATCCCACTTCAGTGATAAGCTGTTTTTAACTCCAACTCTCTTTATGGCTTCAGCCTATGTGACAAGCTTGGCTTCCCACATTCACACACAGGTCCTTCCACACTCTGGCCACTGCTCAATCGTCTCTCCCCTGTCGTCTTCACGAAATGCTGGCTTTCTTTGGCCTTTCCAATACACATTCTCCTCCCTGGTTGGTTTCATATACAGTTTCACTTGCTGCTCAAATACTGGTGACTCCTAAGCCTTCATCTTGCTCCAAACTTCCAGATTCATATACTTAAATCTACTACCTACCTCTACTGAAATGATCAACTGACATCTGGTCAAGCTTCCTAGACAAAACACTGACTTTCCTCTCAGAGCCCGTTCTCCTGCACCGGCTAGCTCACTGACAGGGCCCACCAGCCGCTTGTTTAAGCAGTGTCCATTTACTCAAGGAGCTCTAGGAAGGCCTCTGGAGGAAGCAGCAGGCTAAGTATCGGCGCCAGCAGGACACCTAAGGCTGCAGCACACACACGAAGAAAGGAAGAGGAGGAAGGGAAGATGCTGAGCCGCACAGCAGAATGGAAGTCGGGCTGCCGAGCCTGAAGCTGAGACAGGAGCTCCTCCCACGACAGGATCCAGAGGCTGTTTACTGTCTTTGTCTTCACTTCTCTTTTAGCTCATTTCTATCTTTTAAACAGTGGATTCAAAAGAACAATCAGGAAGACACTGCATCAGGGTAAGGAGGGACTAGAGAGCTCACACAAGCTAACTGCTTCACGCCATGCACTCCAGGAAACTTGGCTCACAGAAGACAACCCCACGTGTGCTCCTCAGCCAGCCGGTTCGAGACACAGCTGAGCCTAAGTTGGCACGTTCTGCTCCCATCACACGCATGTACTTTCTAGTTCTATTTTTCTTTCATTAAATCACACCATTTATATCAGGACGTGGATCAAGTATTCCTCTGTAAACTTCATTTTCGTTTCTGGAACAAAGGGCCTTTCACTGTCCTTACTTTTACTGCACTTCTGGGCGTAGGTTCAGTCTCTCTTGCCCTATCCTAAATCTATAGACTCATGCTATTGTTCTTGGTCATCTTTTCACTTTCTGTCAATCAAAAAAAAAAAAAAATTTTTTTTTCTTTTTTTGGTTTCTCAAGGTAGGGTCTCACTCTGGCTCAGGCTGACCTGAAATTCACTATATAGTCTCAGGGTGGCCTCGAACTCACAGTGATCCGCCTACCTCTGTCTCCCAGGTACTGGGATTAAAGGCGTGTGCCACCACACCTGGCTCAATTATATAATAACCAATGTTCTTGGTAAAATTAGTTCTCAGCAAAATTATAGCAAAGGATAAAATCTTCCACTTCTATCAATTTAACATAAAACACTTAAAAAAACTATAGGAGAAAATAGTGCATTTTCATTGTTAAAAATTTCATGTCATCAACACCATCTGAGATCAAATTGTTCCATTTTTACATTGTGAAATATTACAATGTTTCCATTTTAAATGATAAAATATTTAAGATAGTCACAAAAGACATAATTCAATATTCAAATACCAACACACAGATATCAAAATCCTGCTATTTGTTTCACATTTGTGAAAAAAGAACTACAATAGTAACTGTTGAAGCTTTACTACCCTCGCTACTGACCCTCCCTCGGCTATGGGCGTGTGTTTTTGGTGTTTCTGTATTATGCCACTGTTACAGTATAAATACATAAGCAGGCATCTATAAACACTACACAGGTATACTTTGTATATTTTCAATCTACATCGCATCCACTGTTCTACAATTTGCTATTTTCAAACAATACCAGGTTGGAAATTTACCTACATCAGTATGTGAAGCTCTAGTTCAGGGCTGGCAGTGTTTGTCTGTTAAGGACCAGTTAGTATGTATCTTAGGCTACATGTCTACCACAGGTCCTCACCTCTGTGCTCACGCAAGAGCAGTCAGACAGTATGTAAATGAACACGCGTGGCCATGGCCCCACACAAGTTCACACACAACATCACCACATCTGGTGATCAGCCCAGTCCACCAATCCTGAGGGCTTCACACAACTCCGACGTATGAATTCACTGTCTAGCCTCTGATGCTTAGGAACTTGTTTTCAAACTTTGACTTACATATCATTTTCAAACAACAGTACAGTGATTCTTAAACATTTCCTCGGGAGTGTGGATGATTATACAGGAGCCGTAACAGCTTTAACTTTACTAATTATTATAAAATTGCTTTGTCTCATAGTTGAGTTTATAGTCCAACCAACAGTTTAAGGAATGTATCATTTTCTCACATCTTTACCAATACTATTTATTTCAGGTGTTTTAATTTATGCAAATTATATGCAATGGCTAACTCTATTCAGATTTCTATATATTGGAATTATTTGTTCACATCAGCTTCCAGTTTTCCATTTTTTAATATTTATGTGTTTGCAAGGGAGGGAAGGAGAGAAAATGAGTGAGAATGGGCACTCTAGGGCCTCGAGCCACTGCAAACAAAATCCAGATTCATGCACCATTTTGTGCATCTGGCTTTACATGGGTAGTGGGAATCAAACCCAAGTTGTTAGGCACTGCAGGCAAGTGCCTTAACTGCTGAATCATCTTTTCAGCCCCATTTTGCTGTTGTTTATTTATTTATTTGAGAGTGACAGAGAGAGAAAGAGGCTGATAGAGAGAGACAGAGAATGGGAGCGCCAGGGCTTCCAGTCACTGCAAATTCCAGATGCCTGCGCCCCCTTGTGCATCTGGCTAACGTGGGACCTGGGGAATTGAACCTCAAACCGAGGTCCTTAGGCTTCACAGGCAAGTGCTTAACCGCTAAGCCATCTCTCCAGCCCTTGCTGTTGTTTTTAATCCAGACTATTCTGAAAACTATAATCTAAGAGGCAAATCTCTACACATAGTCTGTGGCTTTTCAGTTTGCCTAAGGTCTTACTATCTAAGACTATTACTTTATTATTTATTTATTTATTTATTTATTTATTTATTTATTTATTTGAGAGCGACAGACACAGAGAGAAAGACAGATAGAGGGAGAGAGAGAGAATGGGCACGCCAGGGCTTCCAGCCTCTGCAAACGAACTCCAGACACGTGCGCCCCCTTGTGCATCTGGCTAACGTGGGACCTGGGGAACCGAGCCTCGAACCGGGGTTCTTAGGCTTCACAGGCAAGTGCTTAACCGCTAAGCCATCTCTCCAGCCCGACTTACTTTTTAATATTAAGCTTAAGTATTAATATTTTCTCACATGATCCATGCTTTTTGTGGCTCACGAAATATTTCCCTACTCTAAAATTATGTATTCATATTTTCTAAATTTTCTAAAAGCTTTGCTTTTCTGAGTCAGACTGTCTGGTATTCCAGAAGCAATCTGTGTCCATACCGGGGCTGGGCGGAATCCTTCCGCATGGGCAATGAGTTGCTCAAGCAGCAGGAAGTACGCGTTTTCCTCACTCAGTTTCAAGCTGTTTCTCCAGTATTCATTTTTCTTCTTTATACCTATATAATTACCTTCCTGTTTTAAGTACTGTATACTCATGAGCCTTGATAGTTCACAGGTTAAATATTCTGTCTTCAACTTTTTCTTATTCTTAGCTCTTGGCCTTTGAACAACCTACTTGGAGGTTGACTTAATTTATGGATAAACTGAAGAGAAATGGCACTGGGTTTTCTCATCTAAAAATGTAGTAATGTAGCAAGGATTACTCTTGGTTATTACATTTCACTGCTATCTTAAGTAACATGTTGTAATTGATTATTGGCTTTCAGAAAGAACATTACTGATGTTTCTCCTGCAACTTTGCTTGGAAGTCTTGTTAGTTTTAATAGTGTTTTTTTTTAAATGTTATTTCTGTTCATTTTATTTATTTATTTATTTATTTGAGAGCGACAAACACAGAGAAAGACAGATAAAGGGAGAGGGAGAGAACGGGCGCACCAAGGCCTCCAGCCTCTGCAAACGAACTCCAGACGCGTGCGCCCCCTTGTGCATCTGGCTAACGTGGGACCTGGGGAACCGAGCCTCAAACCGGGGTCCTTAGACTTCACAGGCAAGCACTTAACCACTAAGCCATCTCTCCAGCCCAGTTTTAATAGTTTTTTTTTTTTATTTTTTAAAATTTTTTTGTTCATTTTTTATTTATTTATTTGACAGCGACAGACATAGAGAGAAAGACAGATAGAGAGAGAGAGAGAGACTGGGCGCGCCAGGGCCTCCAGCCACTGCAAACGAACTCCAGATGCGTGTGCCCCCTTGTGCATCTGGCTAACCTGGGACCTGGGGCACTGAGCCTCGAACCAGGGTCCTTAGGCTTCACAGGCAAGCGCTTAACCACTAAGCCATCTCTCCAGCCCAGTTTTAATAGTTTTTAAAAAGAAAACAAAACAGCTATATCATGGGCATTTCAATCTCATACTTTTTTCTTGTTTTGTTATTATTGAGATCTTGTCTGGAGGGACTTTTTTCTCTCTTTCAAATTTCAGAAAAAAAAAATTATTTTCAAGAGTATTCTTTGATGTTCTGATAACATGTGTCTGAGAATTTCTGGGCCTGATGTTATTCAAGATTCTACCCCAGTTTACTGATATTTCCCGTATGGTTACTCATTTACTCTGGTGTTCTACTTGATTTTGGCAATGTGTTCTGTAGGGTTTTGTTGTTGTTGTTGTTTGTTAATTTATGGCATCATTTATTTGTATTCTTTTATAAGTTTTATTTATTTGCAAGCAGAAAGAAGTCAGACACAGAACAGGCACATCAGGGCCTTTGGCCACTGCAAACGAATTCCAGATGCATGTGACCCTTATGCATATGCATCTAGCTTACGTGAGTCCTAGGGAATTGAACCTGGGTCCTTTGGTTTCACAGGCAAATTCCATAACCACTAAACCATCTCTCTAGCCCTATTTATTTGTATTTTCTTAAGGTTTATTCTGAACTTTTCTCTAGCTTAAGAAATGTCCAATTAGGGCTGGACAGATGGTTCAGTGGTTAAGCACTTGCCTGTGAAGCCTAAGGACCTCAATTCAAGGATTGATTCCCCAGGACCCACGTAAGCCAGATGCACAAAGGGGCACATGCATCTGGAGTTCGTTTGCAGTGGCTGCAGGCCCTGGTGTACCCATTTTTTTTTCTCTCTCTCTCTGTCTCTTCTCTCTGCCTGTCTGCTGCTCTCAAATAAATAAACAAAAAGAACTATTTTTAACCCTTCCCTTCCCCTTCTTCCTTCCATCTTTTTTTCTTTGTTTTATCGAGTGACTGTCTCCTCCACCAAGCCTTTCAGGCTTTGCCTTTCTGTAAACTACACTCTCAATGCAGATATGACATTTGCAAGGGATCTTTTGCATCCTGCCTTCAGACATTTCTAGATGGCTGTGACTAATTAACTCTCATCTGTTTTACTTTTATCACTTAAAAAAATTGCTTATATCTTAGCCGGGCGTGGTGGTGCACGCCTTTAATCCCAGCACTCGGGAGGCAGAGGTAGGAGGACTGCCATGAGTTCAAGGCCACCCTGAGACTCCATAGTGAATTCCAGGTCAGCCTGGGCTAGAGTGAGACCCTACCTCAAAAAACAAACAAACAAAAAATAAATAAATAAATAAAATTGCTCATATCTTACTTGCATGACTACACTTGATCCATATACAAAGATTTTAAAAATAATTAAGAATGATGATTAGGGCTAGAGAGATGGCTTAGTGGTTAAGATGTTTGCCTGCAAAGTCAAAGGATCCTGGTTCAAATCCCCAGGACCAACTTAAGCCAGATGCACAGGGAGCGCATGTACCAGGAGTTTGTTTGCAGTGGCTGGAGGCGTGCCCATCCTCTCTCCCCCCCTTTCTCTCTCTCTTAAATAAATAAATATGTACGTATATTTATATTTTTTAAATGATGACCAGGCCTGAGTCAAAAGTGTCACAAATAAAGAGGACAGCCTGCACTCTCTGTCTTGAGGACTTTCTCAAGTCGACTGTGCGTGTGCACGCGTGTGTCTGCCTGTGAACGAATGGCAGCCATCTGAAGAGATTTTAAATTTGTGCTAGGACAACGAAGGTGGCTGGACATCTCTCCTACAGCTAGCTCATGAACAGAAGCCTCACTTTCTCTCTTCCTGAAACACTAATAGTAGGCCAATAAGGTTCCTTCCCCAGTGGCCACCCAAAGCACAACACTGACACGCTCGATACATTGCTGCATGAATCAAGTTTCCCAAATCACTGGTCACAGCTGTGACAGTCCTGCCCTCTGACTCAAATGAGCAGTGCCAAGCCACACAAAATATGGTGACTGAGCCTCCTAAGTGCATTAACAGAACATACCACTCAAATCTTGCTGAGAACTACTGAATGGTAATACAGCTTTTAAAATGGAAGTTAGCCCTTTTATCTTTGTTCTGTAAGAAAATGTCAGTTTCTTCACTGACACATACACTTTGTAGCTTTTTCCAAAGTTTCTTTTTTTGCCTCAAGCACATGGGCCAATAGTCATGTGTCTACTTAACTTTTAGACACTAGTGAAAATCTACAGGGAGTTCAATGTTGAGTCTGGAACAAATGGAGGGCTGGCTCTGTCTATGACATACAGACAAGGAGCATTCCACTTGATCTTTTCATTTTGTCACTCACTCTCTACTGGAAAGTGGTGGGATGGGTAATGCCGAACCTACATTTATTGATAGAATTTTTGGGGGAGAGAGGGACAATGTCTGGATGGGCAAATCAGGCTAGGCTTGAACTTGAAATCTACTTCCTCGGTCTTCTAGTGCTGGGATACAGGCATGAACCGCACCTGTGAGAACTCAGACATGGAAAACGTACTCATCACAGTGAAGCGACTACTCACGGTGCTTCAGTGGCTCACTGTGAGCTCTGCTGTGATATGCTAACGTACTGAAGCAGGACTGGAATACCACCAGGGCCTTTCACTCGGCATAAGTTGGATTTCATTTCTAAATAAAGTGAAATTGTCCCTTAAATTTCTGAATATAGGACTGGAGAGATGGCTTGGCGGTTAGGTGCCTGCCTGCAAAACTGAAGGACTCATGTTCAACTCTCCAGGTCCCACGTAAGCCAGACGCAGTGATGCAAGCACACAAGGTCACACAAGTGCATAAGGAGGCACATGTCTTCAGTTCAAATGCAGTGGATGGAGACCCTGGTGTGTCCATTATCTCTCTCTCCCAGTAAAAAAAAAGGGAGGGCTGGAGAGATGGCTTAGGGGTTAAGCGCTTGCCTGTGAATCCTAAGGACCCTGGTTCGAGGTTCAATTCCCCAGGACCCACCTTAGCCAGATGCACAAGAGGGCACATGCGTCCGGAGTTTGCATTGGCTGGAGGACCTGGCGTGCCCATTCTCTCTCTCTCTGCCTCTTTCTCTGTCTGTCACTCTCAAACAAATAAATAAAAATAAACAAAAACATTTTTTTTTTAAAAAAAGGGAGTCTGTTGGGCTTGCCTCCAAAGAAAAAATTGCTGAATACAACTCTGGACTAATCTTAAATAGGCAATTCTCTACTAACACAAAACAAAACATGCCAGTACTACATGTAGTGACTGATAATCCTGGATTATTTTGCTTTGCTAATAAGATAACTTTATTATTGAGAATTAGAATATGTAATCATACCTTAGGCTATACAAAAAAGTGGTCCTAAGAAGCCAGGTGTGGTGGTACACGCCTTTAATCCCAGCACTCGGGAGGCAGAGAGGTAGGAGGATCACTGTGAGTTCAAGGCCACCCTGAGACTACACAGTGAATGAAATCCAGGTCAGCCTGAGCTACAGTGAGACACTACCTCAAAAAATAAAACAAAAATAAAACAAAACAAAAAAAGTGGTCCTAGAAAATTATAATATCACACTCATCTAAGGGAAACTTCCATTTCTACAAAGAAGAATATAACTTACAAAGACGTCTATTTTACTTGTACAAGCCATGAATATCAGCAGCTGCCACATAACTGGCCTCACTGAAAAGTGGTATCATTCTTGCCATGCATCATATCCTGACTCAAAGAAAGTCTGACCACATTTGTGTCATAACATTTCTGGTAATGCATTCCCACCAGATGGGGTCAGAGGCTGCATTACAGTGAAAAAATGCCAAAAACCACTTGTCCAAATCCGCTCACCAATGAACTGATAGGCTACAGAATTATGTTCCAAATAATCACAGCTTAAGAGTTCACTTTGACCACCTCTAATGCCAAAGAACAAGGTACCTCTAGCCCTGGAAAAAATTCAGATCTTTGTTTTCTTTTGTCCTTCAAGGCAGGGTCTCACTTTAGCTCAGGCTGACCTGGAACTCATTCTGTAGCTCCAGGCTGGCTTCAAACTCAGTGATCCTCCTATCTCAGCCTCCTGAGTGCTGGGATTAAAGGAGTGCACCACTGCACCTGCCTGGTTCTCAGACCTTGGATTTGTAATCAGTCAGTCTGTGTAGGGAGCTTTAGTGAGAGGACTGGGAGTTTACTTTCCCTCCTTGCCTCCTCTCTCCTCACACTTCCCTGCTAGCAGTTTGTCACTTACTTCCATCAGGGCTACAGGACCCCAGTCTGGAAGTCTTCTGCTAACATTCTACAGCAGCTGTCTGATGAGTGCACAGGTGATGCCATCTATCCACAAGAAGCAAGCACTTACACAAAGCTGCATCCTGGTTATTCCTGGGCCCATAATACCCTATACAACCATCTATCTCCCTTGGCAGAAGACAGGGAATCTTTTCTTTCCATATGCAGGTAAAGCTGCACCCAGGGCCTCCAACATCTAGAAGTCAATGTGGCTCTGTCCCTGGTCACCATATACAGCACCACTGATCTTTGGTATGTGCAAACTCTTGGTATCAACATGTGGTTTGAATTCAGTGCAGTAGACTGAGGCTGCATATCATTCACTACTTATACTTCTGATGCATGAACATGTTTGTTTCTGGAAGCCCAGCTTTCTCTTTGCTGGTTTTCTCTTTTTATATTTTACCTACCATTGGTTGCTATGTCTTTGGAGCAAAGGGAGTGAGTCAAAATAAAATCAATGTGCCATCCTGACTAGAAAAATTACACAATCCTTCAGGGTTATATTTTAACAATAGTTACTTATTGAAATGTATAAATAAGACCAACAGGAAACTTAAAAACCCCTTATAAACAAATGGCAAAATGTTTTCATAAATGCAAATCAAATTCTAATGTTTGAAATACAGATACTTGAGAGCAATTAAGCAACAAGTACAACTTCCTTAGTTAAGAAAGAAATG
This sequence comes from Jaculus jaculus, assembly GCF_020740685.1. NCBI lineage: Eukaryota > Metazoa > Chordata > Mammalia > Rodentia > Dipodidae > Jaculus > Jaculus jaculus. Next base: position 21,388,793 of record NC_059116.1, on the reverse strand, counting down.
GGACTTTCAAACTAACATCTGTCAGCTTTAACCAAAAGTGAAGCAAGGAACATTTCTACTAAAGTTAAAGACGACTAATAGAAAAAAAAAATCTAAGGGCTGGAGAGATGGCTTAGCAGTTAAACGCTTGCCTGTGAAGCCTGAGGACCCTGGTTCGAGGCTTGATTCCCCAGGACCCACGTCAGCCAGATGCACAAGGGGGCACACGCATCTGGAGTTCGTTTGCAGTGGTTGGAAGCCCTGGCGCGCCCATTCTCTCTCTTCCTCTCTCTCTCTTTCTGCCTCTTTCTCTGCACGTTGTTCTCAAATAAATAAATAAAGATAAACAAAAAAAAAAATTAAAAAAAAGGAAAAAAATCTAAGCCAGACATGGCAGCACACGCTTTTAATCCAAGTACTCGGGAGACAGAGGTAGAAGGATCACTGTGAGTTTGAGGCCACCCTGAAACTACATAGTGAATTCCAGGTCAGCCTGGGCTAGAGTGAGACCCATTCCCCCCAACAAAAAATATAATTATGCTTAAGTGAAAAAAAAAAAATTCATACCTTTTCACTTGTTAAAAATTTTGCAAAATATACATGTTCTCCTCCTGTTTTCAACTCTTCCATCTTTTTTCTGGATGCTTGAGTATCATCTAACTTATAACTCTTAAAAACAGCCAAAACTTCCTCAGAATACTGTAAAGTAAAAATACAAGTTAGATTTTTGTTTTTTTTTTGGCAGTGTTACAAAAAATCCATTTAATACTTTTCTATATCAAATATTTAGAATTACTCTCAGTTAATCATATGTATATGGCAAAGCATATTAAAAAAGAGACAAACTGTTTTGTGTGAGATTTCACTGCATTTTAAAAGTTGGTGTAAATTGTCCTTCTAAAGAAACAGGATTTACTTTCCGGCCTCATGGCACACGCCTGTAATCCCAACTCTAGGGAGGCAGAGGTAGGAGGATTGCCATGAGTTTGAGCCACCTGAGACTATTTAGTGAATTCCAGGTCAGCCTGAGCTAGAATGAGATAGTACCTCAAACAAACAAACAAACAATAATAACAACAATAACCCCCCCCCAAACAAACCAGAAAAAAAAGATTTATTATAAAGTTTTGTAAGAAAAAATAGGAAAGGAAAGGAATGCTTTGAAAGAAATGCTTTGGTGTCTGTGGGGTACTGGTATCAGGAGCTCAACCTCTGAACCCAAACTCTAAGGCTGCTACAGTGTCCTTGAAAATGGTGTCTACTACTTGCCTATATCCCATGCATACTCTCTTACACACTTTAATCCATCCATAGACGACCTGGAACACCAAATCAATGTAAACGCTATCAAAGTATGTGTTATACTATGTTGTTTAGGGAGTGACAAGGAAAAACTCTGTATATTTTCTGTACAGATATAATTTTTAAATCTGTAGTTGAAGCCACAGATGCAGACTGAACTGATATGAAGGGCTCACTGCCTATGGAAACTTATCAGTTAAACTGTTCAAGCAGCTGTGGAAACCCTCAAGCCCTTCCTTGCTGTGACCGTGACCAAACAAATCCACAGCGCCAAATTCTACCCAAGCAGAAGATCTCAATTTGGATGGCACCACTCCTCGAAAGTGCATGTGAAACAAGCTGGCACACCCGCCATGGTACTTATTTATCTATCTATTATTTATTTATCTATGTTCATTCCCCACCCCTGCCCAGCAAGAGCTAGACACATTAGAGTTCTTCTAAAGCGGGGGTTGGAATATTTCTTTGCTTTTTGCAAAGGCCCAAAAGGTATTTTGGGCTTTGTGGCACAAATGGTAGCTGCTGCTACTCAGGTCTAGCATTACAGCATAACACAACCAGGTAAATGCTCATGATTTTATTCCAATAAACCTTTATTTACAAAGCAGACCGTCTGTCCCAGGCCATAGTTTCATAACTCCTAGTTTAAGAGGGAAGCTGGGGGTGGGGGGAGAGAAGCCTCTTTGAAAAAAACAGATCACGTTTTATGTTGACAATAACCACTATATTAAAAAAAACCCTCAAGCCTTTAATTACTAACATTTAAATCTCCATGCTATAAACTATTCCACACACCAGTGATGTTTATGTCAGTTTACAATTTATCTTCTGTATATTATGGAATAGGTATATCAGAATTCTATAGTAAAAAGCAAGCTGGCCAGGTGTGGGGGTACACACCTTTAATCCCAGCACTTGGGAGTCAGAGGTAGGAGGATTGCCATGAGTTCAAGGCCACCCTGAGACTGCACAGAGAAAAGTTAGCCTGGGCTAGAACAAGACCCTAAAATAAGACCCAGGTGGAGCAGTTCTAGTTTGCCACTACCTATAACATACTGGGCCTTTGACAATCTGTGACTGACAACTCACCTTGAGAAATGTTTTCCATGAAATCTTCTCATAGCATTGCACTGGGTTCCTGAAGTAATCCTGAAGTGACCAGAATTTTCTATATAGGTTGTAATCAATTGGAATGGAGCTAGTAAAATAAATGTCACATTTAAATTACTGAACAGCTATAGAAATAGTCTTTTCTTGAGTCACAAACTCTTTTCAGAAACTCATGAAAGCAACTGCCTTTTCCCTACTGAGGTATATATTCAAAAATAATTACATAATATTTTGTAAACAACCTGAAGGAATTCAGAGACCCAAAGAGACCTTCTTAATCTATACTGGTGGAGTCCTGAACTTTGGCTGCATGCATGGCTATTTGGAAGTAAAGATCTTTCTGGTTGCCAGAAGCAGCCACATGAAACTGGAAGTAGAAATCACACACAATGCTTTGGTCTTATTAATCATCTGCCTTTCCTCATCCCTGCTGGCTCAGCTGCAGCAGTGGCAGTGAGCAACAATGCACCTCCAGAAGAAGGGCAGACACCAAGGCATGCTGCAAAGAAGGCAGAAGCAATCAGGGTCCCTAGATTAGCTCAGTGAGTAAGTGTGGTCCTACAAGCCCAGGCTGTAGACTTCAACACAGGAAAGAAATCAATTTCTATGTGGTTTAAACCAATGTTAATTTGAATCTACTTAAATGCTACCCACTCAGTTATAAAATGCTAATATGAGACAAATGTATAAAGTACAAATCAAATAAGTATAAAAAGATAGGCCTTTTCGGTAGTTACTCTATTATGTCATACATAACAATGGAGTATCAATGACATTTGCTTCAAGAATAATGGAAGGCTACCTCTATCTGAGAGAATCAAATAACTAGTTTTTTTGTCCCTTTGTCTTACTTGATAAGAAATTCATAATCTAATTTAATGTTTGAACCAGTAAGAATCCTATTCCAAATTGCTAATCGCTATCTTCTACCTTAATTGGCTTAGAGGCACCTCACAAAACCATTTTTTTTAAAGATTGCTTTACTATTTACTATTTAATTAATTTATTTGAGATACAGAGGAAGAATGGGTGCACTAGCCACTGTAAATGAGCTCCAGACATATGTGCCACCTTGAACATGTGACAGTCTACTGTTTATTGTTGATATTGAGATACAGGAGGCTGTGTTGGCCATTTTAAGTAGGAACTCTCACTTTGTAAGCCAGATACAAAAAGTGGTGAAGTACCTGGTGTTCTCTTGCAGTGGTAGGAGGCCTTGAAACACACTCTATGTACAAGTTAAGTACATGAAAGTTTTTGTTGGGGGCTGGAGGGCTGGTTTAGTGGGTAAGGCACTTGCCTGCAAAGCCAAAGGAGCTCGGTTCAATTTCCCAGGACCCACGTAAGCCAGATACATAAGGGGACACATGTATATCTGCAGTTCATTTGCAGTGGCTGGAAGCCCTGGTGCATCCATTCTCTCTCTGTCTCCTACTCTCTCTCAAATAAATAAATAAAAATAAAATATTTTAAAAAATTACTGGGCTGGAGAGATGGCTTAGCGGTTAAGCACTTGCCTGTAAAGCCTAAGGACCCTGGTTCGAGGCTCGATTTCCCAGCACCCACGTTAGCCAGATGCACAAGGGGGCACACGCATCTGGAGTTTGTTTGCAGGGGCTGGAGGCCCTGGGGCACCCATTCTCTCTCTCTCTCTCTGCCTCTTTCTCTCTCTGTCACTCTCAAATAAATAAATAAAAAGTTAACAAAAAATTGTTTTAAAAATTATTTAAAAAAAGGTTTTGTTGGTGTATTTGAGCCAGATGTGATTTCATACTATAGTCACAGGTAAGATATTATTTATGAATTCAGTTCTTAAAGACTATCTGGTGATTCACTGCTCATTCACACAGTAACTCTTCATACACGTCCTTCCTCCATCCAAAAACACCGATTGTGGCAAACAGAGGCAGCTGGTCCTGCAGCATGCACTAGTTTATGACCACAAACAATCCGCCTGAATTGTCTCCTCCAGCTAAGGAAGTAACTATCTAGCAAGTATCCTGGGGTTCTATGTATGCTTCAGGAGCCATTATCTTAGAGCCTGCTGCCTTGGCCAGCGAGTTTAAAGGAAGGACAAGGGGAACAGTCCAGTGTTGCTCAAGTCAGACCTCAAAGGTCTGCTCTACCCACAATGTATGTAAACAACAGGCCTCTAAAAAATACACGTGTGGGCGTGGTGGCGCACGCCTTTAATCCCAGCACCCAGGAGGCAGAGGTAGGAGGATCGCCGTGAGTTTGAGGCCACCCTGAGCTACCTAGTGAATTCCAGGTCAGCCTGCGCTAGAGTGAGACCCCACCTCGAAAAACCAAAAAAGGAAGCAACGGCTACCAACAGCAGGAGCTGAGGAGCTACCAGTGCCGAGTGCCTTGTATTTCCCACTGTTTGCAATATCAGCAACTAGCATGATAAATACCAAGTGCCTTAGCAGATCACTGTTTGTTTTTCTTTTCTTTTCTTTCTTTGAGGCTCAGGCTGACCTGGAATTCACTATGTAGTCGAGTCTCTTGATCTCATGGTCATCTTCCTAACCTCTGCCTCCAGAGTGCTGGGATGAAAGGCATGCACCACCACGCCCGGCCTAGCAGATCATTTTTGATCACCATCTTATTTAATCTTCTTGACAACTACAGTGGGCAGGTGGCACTGCTATAGGTTAAGATGTAAAACTGAGCTGTAGGAAACAAGTACCGTGCTCAGTACCACGTGACTGGGAAGTGCTGGCATCCACCCTAAAGCAACCACTTGACCTCTGGGCACCAAAAGCACACTATCCTGTGCACAGAGGAGGCTCCTGCTCATTGTCTGGGCTGCCACAGTGGAAATGCTTTCAGTTCAAGTGATGCTAACTTCCAGTGCACTGCCTCGGACTCTGGGAAAAATGCTCCTGAAGTCTCTGTCACCGCTTCCCTTTTCCCTCTTACTGCTTCTAACTAACACGATGAAGCAGTTACCTGGAAAGGCGGCTCAGGGCTGTAAAGGATGGGAAAAGGAAGAGTGACGAGACAGAAGAGGGGGTTCCTTACCCTTTCCACCTCATGACAAGTCAGTGCAATGCCACAGGCATGAGACCCGCCAGGACTGAAGAAGGGGAGGAGCTCCTAAGATTGCCACTGGCTGGCAATTCAAATCCTGGGATATGCCCAAGACAGATGATGTAAATAATGAACTATCCGCCCATAATTTAGACACCAACTGACACAGCCTGTTAGTAAGTTAACTGATACACAGGAGAGTGGTAGTGAATAGATCTATAATTGTGTTTATATTCTAGTACTTGTGAGACCTCTCTGTAAATGAAGCCGTCTAAATTCTAGAAACTCACCAAGTTGTTGGCGCTTCGTCGTCTCCCATTTCACCTTCTTCCACGTCCATCCCTTCTTCTCTGTCCTCAGTGTGCTTAAAAAAAGAAGACCATCTGCTTCGTGACAGAATTCAAAGCCGGGAAAACAGTGCTTGGTGAAGTGCCTGCGCAAGCACGAGGGCCGCGTTTAGGACCTCGGCGCCGCGGGAACGCTGGCTGTGGGGTGCGCCTGGAAGCCCAGTGCTGGGCACACGGACGGGAGCAGCCCTTGGGCTTGCTGGCTACTCCAGGCAAACTGGTGAGATCTAGATTCACTGAGACTCTGTCTCAAAGGATGAGATGGAGAGGGAGAGAGGAAGACACCTCATGCCAATCTCTGGCCTTCACATGCATGTACACCTGCCCACATATGTACACCTACACCCATATGAACATGTGTGTGCATAATACACACAAAATCAAGCTACAATTAATGTCCTGAGGAAGTGATGGGAAGATGTTAGAATGTTAATAAGGTCTATTGAGTAGTGTGTGGGGCTTCATGTTGTTGAATAGCCGTTCACTCTGAAACACAGGATAAGGCTGAAAGAAAACTGAATGAAAATAAACAAACAAAAAAGCTACAAACTGCTAGACAGTTAATACTAGAGGTCTAGTTTCAGTAGACCTAACCTCTCTTCTTTTGTGTGCGCACCATGGTGCACAGGTGGAAAGGTCTGAGGACAACCTTGAGGTGGTTGTCCTCTCCTTCCTTCCACTTTGATGAGACAGTCTACCTCGTTTTGTTGCTGTGTGTGCATCAGACTACCTGACGTGCAAGCTTCCAGATAGTCCTGACTTTGACTCCAGCTGCCGTAAGAACACTGGGATGACAGGCATGTGCGCCACTCTTTGCTCGCAGCTTTACACGCATGGTGGGGAGTTAGACTCTGGCTGGCAGGCCTGAGAGCACACACTCGTAACGCTGAGCCCTTTCTAGCCCCAGACCTATAGCCTTTAAGGCAAGAGGAATTTTATGTGACAGATACAAGAGCAGAACATTGACATAACAGTTATGCAGAAAATATAGAAAAATTTAAACCAGTTATTTCTCAAAAAAGCTAAAAGATTCTGTCTGGGAACAAAGGGACAGTGTTCCCCCCCCCCATATATATATATACCAATACAGAAAATTCAATATAAAATGGTCAACTAGCATAAAGAAGCTCACAGAGGAAAAATAAAACTCTAATCAACCCATAGTAAGTCCCCCAAGTTCAATATAATCAAGAAAATGTAAATTTGAACAAAACCCCCTTAATTTTGAAGTATTTTTCAACTAAGCAAAGATTTAAAAAAATCAAAATATGTAATTCGTAGCATTGGCGTGAGGTTGCGAAGTTCTAGAAACGTGGACAAGCCAGTGCCCTCACCTGTCATGAAGAACAATGTAAGTGGGTATAACTTTTCTGAGAAGTAACTTGCCCACAGCTGTCACAATTTGGGGTACACATAACCTTTAACCTCGCCATCTTACTTGCCCAAAGGAGACACCTGCGTAACTTAGCAATAATGTATACAGAACTACTCACTGCAATATTGTCAACAATTTTTCCCATTAGAAATTACTTAAATGTATACTGACATGGGATCGTAATATAACCGTTCAAAGACATCATAAATCATCAAAAATCAAGACAGATCTAAATGTACTGGTTTGGGCTGGCTTAGTGGTTAAGGCATTTGCCTGCAAAGCCAAAGGACCCAGGTTCAATTCCCCAGGACCCACATTAGTCAGATGCACAAGGGGGCGCACGCATCTAGAATTCGTTTGCAGTGGCTGGAAGCCCTGGCATGCCTATTCTCTCTCTCCCTCCCTCTTTCTGTCAAATAAATAAATGAAAATAAAATATTTTTTTTAAAAGCTAAAAATTAAATGTTCTGGTTCAGAAATATAAAGTTAAAAAAATTTAATGTATCTATTGTATCATCTCATTTGGAAAAAAATAAGTTAGTTCAAATACTTAAAGCATCCTATAAGGGTAGATAGATAATACTAGCAGTGGTTATAGAGATAATATAGAATTATAGAAATATGTGAAAAATTCAAGCAATGTTTAAAATAGAAAATACAACTCCTCTATAATCTACCTTGTGATTACTGCTACCCAAATACTTATTTCAGGACTGGGGAGGTGACGCGGTCAATCAGGTGCTTGCCGTGCAAGCATGAAGAGCTGACTGAAGAGCCACAGCAGCCATGTAAAAGCTGGCTGACGCACAGCATGCCTGCAGCGTCAGAGCTGGGTTGACGGACACAGAATCCCCAAGGCTTGCTGGCTAGCTGCTCGAGCTGAACTGGTGAGCTTTGGGTGCAGTTACCTTGTGTGGCAGTTTGATTCAGGTGTCCCCCATAAACTTAGTTGTTCTGAATGCTAAGGTCACAGCTGATGGGAGATTTGGGAATTAATGCCTTCTGGAGGCAGTGTATTGTTGGGGGCGGGCTTATGGGTGTTATAGCCAGTGTCCCCATGCCTGTGTTTGACACACTCTCCTGCTGTTATTGTCCACCTTATGTGGGTCAGGGGGCGATATCCATCCTCTGCTCATGTCATCGTTTTCCCCTGCTATTGTGGAGCTTCCCCTGGAGCCTGTAAGCCAAAATAAATCTCTTTTTCACATAAGCTGCTCTTGGTTGGGTGATTTCTACTAGCAATACAAACCTGACTGCAACACTGGTACCAAGGAGTGGGATTGCTGCTAGATACCTGACTATGTGCTTTGGCCTTTTGGAGCTGATTTTCAACAGGAATGTGAAAGGATTTGAAACCTTAGCCTAAGAGATGCCTTGCATTGCTGTAAGTACAGCTTGATGGACAATTCTGGTCAGATTTGAAAGACCTGAATGCAGTAAGAACTATGGACTGTGAGGTTTGGCTTATGAGGGTGAGAAAGAGCTTTGCTTGGATTGGGCTAGCAGTTTGTGTGGGAAACTTGCTGTTATGCCCATGTCCTGAGAAGTTGTGCAGGTTGCTCTGCGTAGAAATGAACTGGTGTGAGCACAGGGATATGGCACAGAAAAAAAAAAAAAAAAAACTTTGGGTGAACTGAAGCCTCTTCAGCTGCAATTGAGAGATTACAACCTTTGAGATTGGGCCAGCTGAGCTGCACTGGGGCAACAGGAAGAATGTAGACTCTTTTGAATGGGCCTGAGTGCTCAAGGAGTGTCCTATTCTTCCTCCCTGGATTAACAAACTTGGCACCCTACCTGGTACTGTGGAATATAAGAAATGCAGGCAAGCCGGGTGTGGTGGCGCACACCTTTAATCCCAGCACTCGGGAGGCAGAGGTAGGAGGACTGCCATGAGTTCGAGGCCACCCTGAGACTCCATAGTGAATTCCAGGTCAGTCTGGGCTAGAGTGAGACCCTACCTTAGAAAAAAAAAAAAAAAAAAAGAAATGCAGGCAAGAGAGGGTCATTGAGTTTGTAACAGTCTTGTGTTTTGGAAATGGCCATGGGCAATGTGAAGCAGGTTTGCTGGATGCCTGCATGGAGACCCCATGGGGCCATGAGGATGAACCGTGGCTTGCAGTGGAGATGCCAGGACCACGAGATGGCTGCCAAGGAGAGCTGCTGGCCCCGATGAAGTTTTCCAGGACTGTGAGTAGCCTAGCTGGAGGGGTGGAATTGGAATGCCAGAGACTTGTTGCTGGTTAGGATTATCAGTCTTAGAGACTTGTCACTGGCTAGAGTTTTGGACTTGGAGCTACAGAATTTGGTGTTTGCCCTGTTTTAAATCTTGTATTGGTTGAATACTTTTTGCTATGCCCAATGCCATCTTTTGCAGTGTGAATGTTTATTCTGTGCCATTATTATTATTATTATTATTATTATGGTGGTATTATGGCTCAGTCAAAAGATCTTGGATTATGGGGATGTTTGAACATCATTGGAACTGATAAAAACTATAGGGACTTTTAAAGTTGGACTGAATAAATTGTATTGTACATCATGTATGGTTATCAGTTAATGGGGGCCAGAGGCAGAATGTGGTGGTTTGAGTCAGGTGTCCCCCATAAACTTAGGTGTTCTGAATGCTAAATTCCCAGCTGATGGAGATTTTGGAATTAACACCTCCTGGAGGGAGTGATCTGTTGGGGGCGGGCTTATGGGTGTTATAGCCAGTTTCCCCATGCCAGTGTTTGGCACAGTCTGTTGCTATTGTCCACTTTATGTTGGCCAGGGGGTGATATCCACCCTGTGCTCATGCCATCATTTTCCCTGCCGTCATGGAGCTTCCCCCTTGGGCCTGTAAGTCAAAATAAACCTATCCCCCCCACCCCAGACTGCTCTTAGTTGGTGATTTTGACCAGCAAAGTGAACCTGACTGTAACACCCAGTCTCAAACTTTTTTTTTTTTTTTTTTTTGAGGCAGTATCTCATTCTACCTCTGACCTGGAACTCACTCTATAGTGTCAAGTTAGCCCTGAATTCATGGCAAGCAATCCTTCTATCTTAGCTTTCCAAGTGTTGAGACTAAAGATATGCACCACCATGCCCAGCCTTCTGTCTCAAAAAATAAGGTGCAGAATGACTTAGGAGGACAATCAGCATTAACTTCTGGCCTCCACATGCATGCCCACACATGCAATCATACTCAAACACACACAAAAATACTAAGTATAGCTACTCTAATAATCAAATCTAATAAAACTACAGCTATTCAATAATTGACTATAATCTACCTTTCTATTTTAAGTAGTTCAAATATTTTATACAAAACAAGTATAACTGCTATAAATTAAAAAAAAGTTAAAAGTCTTTAAATTTTTGATGACCCCAGAACACATTTATATTACTTATCAACAAAACCATCTAAGGTTTTCTAACAGCCTTACCTTCTGACCGAGGGTGCTTTCCTGCTCATTGGTATTGAAAACAGTAACATTTTCCAGGTTAAACTGACTCTGCAAGTTAAGACCTATTGGAAACAAGGAAAAGATCTTCAATGTAAATCCACTGATACTTACAGTTCATTTTCCAAATCTTCAGAAATAGATTGTATTTCTTTTAAAAAAAATCTACTATATTTGTAATTTAAATATTGCATTAAAAATACAACTCACTGGGGGCTGCAGAGATAGCTTACCAGTTAAGGTGTCTGCCTGCAAAGTGTAAGGAGCTGAGTTCAATTTCCCAATACACACGTAAGCCAGATGTACAAAGTGGCAGATGTGTCTGGAGTGCATTTGCAGTGGCTAGAGGCCCTGGCATGCTCATTCTCTGGCTTTCTATCTGCCTCTCTTTCTCTCAAATAAATAAATAAATAAAATATTTACAAAACAGTACAACTCACTGGGCTGGAGAGATGGTTTAATGGTTAAGATGCTTGCCTGCAAAGCCAAAGGACCCAGGCTCACTTCTGCAGGACCCATGTAAGCCAGATGCACAAGGTGATGTATGTGTCTGGAGTTCATTTGCAGTGGCTAGAGGCCTTGGCACACCCATTCATTCTCTCTCTCTCAAATCATTAAAAAAAAAAATATATATATATATATATGTATATATATATATATATATCATTAAAATACATATAGTTTAATATTCCCTCTAAAAATACATTGTTCTTTAGTAGAAAGAACAAAAGTTTGTCTTGACAATTTCAGAATTCAGTACACTGAAAGACATCTAAAATGTTTCCTCTGATCTCAACATGCTTGCTCCCACATATGCACACTTACGCCCACACATAAAACATACATGCCACACATGAATGTACATGAAAAAAAAAATCAGAAGGGAATAAGAAACTAAAAAGTGATGCAGAAGACCTTAAAAGACTTTTTGGAGAACAGAAGGGGAAAAGATACTGGGGGGAGGAAATTGGGGGGCGGGGTTGGGGATAGGTAAGAGATGGGAACCAACAGAAACCAAGTGCATATGAAGGTGCCAGAATGAGTGACACCTAAATCTCTAAAGGCCAACTAAAAATCTGTGTCTCAACAGATAATGTGTAAATAATGAAAATAAAAAGACCTTTGGGAAATGAGAAACACAGTAACTGATATTAAAAAGCACTTATGAGATTATTCACAGCTAAAAAAAATAGGAAGTAATAGCCTAGAAAACATTTATGACCTTTCTCATGATGTGGTGGAGAAAGACAATGAACACACACACACACGCACACACACACGGAGATACACATTACAAAGAGTAGGAGACAGGATGCAGTGAGAAGGTTTAATCAATATTTAATTAGAGATTCAAAGAGAAAAAAAGAAATATTTAAGGTGGGCATGGTGGCACAAGCCTTTAATCCCAGCAATTGGAAGGCAAATAGGAGGATGGCCATGACTTCAAGGCCACCCTCCAGATACACAGTGAATTCCAGGTCAGCCTGGGCTAGAGGGAAACCCTATCTCGAAAAACAAAAACAAAAAGAAATATTTATAATCGAAGAGATAATGGCTAATTTTTTTTTTTTTTTTTGAGGTAGGGTCTCACTGTAGCTCAGGCTGACCTGGAATTATCTATGTCGTCTCAGGGTGGCCTCGAACTTAGTGATCCTCCTACCTCTGCTCGAGTGCTGGATTAAATGCATGTGCCACCACACCTGGCATGGCTAAAATTTTTGTGGACTGGAAAAAACCTATTATTCCCTAAATTTAAGATGCTCACAAATTCCAAGTGGGATAAAAGAAATACTTACATAGATACATCATAGGAAAATTAAAGAAAACCCAATCAATTTTAGGAGTAGACAAAAATTGTGTTATTTTCAAAAATATCAAGATATTTGATTTAGCCAGACATGGTGGTGCACACCTTTAATCCCAGCACTCGGTAGGCAGAGGTAGGAGGATTGCTGTGAGTTTGAGGCCACCCTGAGAGTACATAGTGAATCCCAGGTCAGCCTGAGTTACAGTGAGACCCTACCTCAAAAAAACAAACAAAAAATTTGATTTTCCATAGAATGGGAGAACAGAAGATAAATAAAGATTATTTCTGGGCTGGAGATATGGCTTAGCAGTTAAGGCGCTTGCCTAAGAAGCCAAAGGACCCACGTAAGCCAGATGCACAAGGGGGCGCAAACGTCTTCATTTGCAGCAGCTATGGGCCCTAGTGTGCCCATTCTCTCTGTCTTCTCTCTCTTTCTCTGCTTGCAAATAAATAAATAAAAAATAAAAAAGATTACTTCTAATGAGATGAAATTTCATATTTAAGTAGGAAATAAAAAACCACTTAGATCTAGTTATCACTACAAGACAGCATATAAATTCATTGTTATCATATGTTGCAGGTCTTCCCATACGCAAGCACTGCCATTTTAATTCAATCCTCACAACATATGAAGTGTGTGCTATACTGGCCCTATATTAAGGTAGGCAAAACAAAAACAAAGAGGCACTAAGATCTGGCATATGGGAACAGAGTATGACCGGAAGACTCTGCAGAACTAGCAGCGCTCCATATCTGGAGCCATGCTATGGCTAGACAAGTGTCTGCATCACAGTCATTAATCTCTACATTTGCTTTCCATACTTTTCGATAGGCGTTACATTTCACAATAAAAAGTTATAAAATATATGAAGGAAAGTAAGTATGACTAACAACAGTAGTTGAAAGAGAAAACAAACAAAAATAGAATTGCAATATAAAATGAAACTTAGATAAGGTAGTTCATATCTATCCCACTTGCATGTGTGATTCAGTGACATATTATAGTCAATACACTTAGAACTTAAGGAGTCGGGCTGGAGAGATGGCTTAGCGGTTAAGTGCTTGCCTGTGAAGCCTAAGGACCAGATGCACAAGGGGGCACACGCGTCTGGAGTTCGTTTTCAGTGGCTGGAGCCCTGGCGCGCCCATTCTCTCTCTCTCTCCCTCTATCTGTCTTTCTCTGTGTGTCTGTCGCTCTCAAATAAATAAAAATTAGGTTGTTGAAAAGCTTGTTCCAGCCATGTCTGGTCGTGGCAAGGGCGGCGCCAAGCAGCACCGCAAGGTCCTGCGCGACAACATCCAGGGCATCACCAAGCCTGCCATCCGGCGCCTGGCCCGCGGCGTCAAGCGCATCTCCGGCCTCATCTACGAGGAGACCCGCGGGGTGCTCAAGGTCTTCCCGGAGAACGTGATACGGGAAGCCGTCACGTACACGGAGCACGCCAAGCGCAAGACGGTCACGGCCATGGACGTGGTGTACACGCTCAAGCGCCAGGGCCGCACGCTCTACGGCTTGGCGGCTGAGGACACCGCGCCCTCCCGCCATCAGCAACAAAGGCCCTTTTCAGGGCCACCACCTTTTCACTAAAATGCAAGCTTTAGCACTCCTCAAAAAAAAATAAAAATAAAATAAAAATTAAAATAAATAAAAATTTAACAAAATAAATAAATAAAAATTAAAAAAAAAAAGAACTTAAGGAGTCAAGGGCTTTGTTTCAGGATATAACTAGGGCTGAAATAACAAATTTAAGAAAATAAAGTGACAACTTTCTCTATACTTCCAACTTAAAAAAAAAACCACATTTTATTTATTTGCAAGGAAAGATATAGGAGACCGAATGAGCATACTAGGGCCTCCAGCCTCTGCAAACTCCAGATGCATGTGCCACTGTGCATCTGGCTTTACATGAGTACTAGGGAATTGAACCTGGGTCCTTAGGGTCTGAAGGCAAGCACCTTAACCACTAAACCATCTCTCCAGCCCCACTTTCATCTTTTTACATTTTTCTTATCCTAATAGATTTTAATTCATTAAAAACTAAGAAAAACTTTCTTGCAAAATATAAAAGCTTACCTGATTTCTCAGATAGAGGAAAAAGCCTGGCCAAAAACAGCTGGATCCGTCCACAGAAGACTGTATTCTGGGACTTAGATAATCTTCGTAGGAGATCTAACCATGTACAGAAATGAACATCATTCTATGTTTATTTCAACCATCTAAGTTTTCTATCCAGTTTGTCCAAAGTGTTTTCCTAAGGCAATGTTCTCAAAATGGGAGTAGAAATTGTTGTCATGAAAAAAATAAAATACTATAGATCAGAAACAAAACAAGTTTAGCAACGAACAAGATAAATTTTACTAATTTTCATTTGTACCTAGAACAACAGTTTGACTTAAAGGGAATCATTAGTTTTAGTAAATTAGACTATAAATTAAAAATGAAGCTACTTGATCTAGGTGTGATGGCCCACACCCTTAATCTCAGTACTTGGGAGGCAGAGGTAGGATAGACATGAGTTCAAGGCCACCCTGAGACTACAGAGTGAATTCCAGGTCATCCTGGGCTAGAGCAAGATCCTACCTTGAAAAATTAAAAAAAAAAAAAAAAAAAAAAGAAACTATCTCTTTTAAAATGTTATCTCTGGTATTTAATGAAACCACCAATTTTTCTAGCTGTATGTTTTTTTGTTCATTCACTGGTTTGTTTTTCAAGGCAGGGTCTCACTCTAGCCCAGGTTGATCTGTAATACCAGGTTGGCCTGGAACTCATGGCAGTCCTCCTACTTTTGCCTCCAGAGTGCTGGGATTAAAGGCATGTGCCTTCACACCCAGCTCTAGCTACACATTTTTTTGTTTGTTTTAGCTATACTTTTTTTTTTTTTTTTTTTTTTTTTTGGTATTTTCAAGGTAGGGTCTCACTCTAGCCCAGGCTGACCTGGAATTCACTATGGAGTCTCAGGGTGGCCTCGAACTCATGGCAATCCTACCTCTGCCTCCTGAGTGCTGGGATTAAAGGCATGCGCCACCACACTTGGCCTCTGCTGCATATTTTTTAAAGTAGTAATTTACCATGGAGTTACTTACCATTGCACATACGTAGTAAATAATTTTTCCCAGCGGAATAGAATGTATTCTGAAATAAGACAAAATTATTACTAGTCTTCAGAAGCTGCCACAACCCGCTCAGTCAATCCGAGGCAAATGACTACAGCCCACTGGCATAGCCCTGGCACGCACTGAGAACCCACTGCTGCTGGTGCTTCCTGTCAGTGCCCCGTGAGGTCCAATTTCCAGACATGTAAGACAACACAATACTGAGTAGCCTGTCAACATCTAATTGTTAATTTCTTTTTGCCTTTTGTTTGTTGACACAGGTTCTCTCTATGTAGCCCAGGATGGCCTAGAATTCTGCAGCTCTCCTGCCTGTACCAGAAAAAATGGGTATGCGCCACCATACCTGTATTTTCAACTAATTCTTTACTAACCAAGTTTTGTCAATCAAATTTTTCTCTACATTCAGTTCTGGTTTACCCAAGAAAACACAGTATGTAATTCTTTCTCAGGGACAGATATTTTGGCAACCAGTAATACTAGAAGTATGAGCTCAACGACAACAACAAAAACCCACCAAAATAAAAGCAGTCCTCAGAATTCTGTTATCTCTAGAGAGAACACTAGCAGGAACAGAAACTAAGGCACTTACTGATTTCCAAGTAGCAACATTTTTTTCAACAAAAGTGAATATGGTGTCGCACTGATCCAGAGGCAGACAATCCAACACATCTCCCAGGAGCACAAAGGGTGTAGACGCGGTACAAACACCTTCGAGGGGGCAAAGGGCAATTTCTAAGTTTAAATTGCTACAGGGTAAAACAGCTGACCACAAATAATGCCAAAGGCAAGGTATACCTTGTGGCTCACAGCAAGGCTTTTTGGGACAAGAAACGGAAGCAACCTAAAAGTCCCAACACAGTGATGATGGTTTTTGATACGTATACTAAATGATACAGTAATTTTTTATAACACTTTATCAGGCACACTAAGAGCTTTACATATAAAAATATATTTTTATAGTCCTGTAAGGTAGAACATATTTTCTTCATATAATAGAATGGGAAAGCTGAGACAGATTAAACAACTTGCCCAACATCACACAGCCAGCACATAGTAGAGCTGGGATATGAACCCAGGCAGTCTGGCTTCATAGTCTGTTCTCTTCACCACTACGCTATTCAAAAGAATATAGGTGCAGCCAGTTAAAAATGATAATTATGTGCTGGAGAGATGGCTTACTGGTTAAAGCATTTGCCTGCAAAGCTAAAGGACCTCGGTTCAATTCCCCATGACCCATGTAACCCAGATGCACAAGGAGGCACATGCATCTGAAGTTCATCTGAAGTGGCTGGAGGCCCTGGCATGCCCATATTCTCATTCTCTCTCTCTCTCTCTCTCTCTCTCTCGATCTGTGTGTGTGTGTGTGTGTGTGTGTGTGTGTGTGCGTGCGCGCGCAGGCACAGAAGAGGTCAGTGTTGGGTGTCTTCTTCAATTGCTCTTCACCTTATTTTTTGAGACAGGTTCTCTCACTGAACTTGGAGCTCATTCACTTAGACTAGCTGGCCAGCAAGCTTTATGGAGCATCCTATCTCTACCTCACCAGAACTGGGGCTGCAGGCATCCACTGTTGTGCCTGGCTTTTACCTAGAGGATAGGGATCTGAACTCAGGCCTTTATGCTGTGCAGCAAGCTCCTTCCTGCACCCCGTTTCTAAATACTGCGCTATGGTCATACTCCCATTGTTTTGTCAGAAGCATTTTTTTCTGCCCAAGTTGGTCCCCTCTTTATCACACAGCAAATTTGGACTCCCTCTTTCAAAATATATCAGAAATGTCAGCTCATGTACAAAACCTCCCTGATCCCTCTGGGCAGACCACCTTATTTCTGCTTCTGAGACACTGAGGTAGCACTCCTGTAGAGCTGAGCACATGTCAACAAGCCACTTTCCCAGTGTAGATGCTGAGCAGATGTTAAATAAAATATATTTATGAACACTGTAAGAAACCCTCCCCCCGCAAAGTAAAAGAAATTAATTATTTAAGTCTTATTATTACAGCTCAAGTTCATAAATCTCCATCTTTCTCAATTAAGGTGCTAGGAATAGACTGGACAACTTCATCTTAAGACCATCACCAGTCCTGTAAGAATAACACCATTAATCAATGAACTAAGCACACATTGGCAACCAACAGAAAGCTGGGTATGAGAAGCTGCTTTGCGGAACCCACTTAAGCTGAATGAACGAATGAATGACTGGAGGGTTTAAGAGTTTTAACAGGTAAAATCAGAATTCAGGGAACTTAAGTTTACAAAAGTTTGCTGTGACACTGGGTAATAATTTTTTCCTTGTGTTCCAGGTCTGTAGAAATAGTTATCAGAATAAGACCTGGTATAAATAATGCTTAACAGATTAAAAGGCAGCCTTCACATATACGGTTTGAACTGAGTATTTTAATCAACTGGGTTAACGAATGCTAATGAGCTCTTTTTCATTCCTTTTTCCAGAAAGTACCTGAGCTCTCGGCACGTGAGAGCGGATGAGTGCTTTCTATGTCCCTTGCTGATTCTGTCTCTTACACCTCTCCTGCACCGCCACTCCGCATTGTAAGTCATGTGCTGAGATTTCCTGCCAGCCACCTTTCTTGATCCCAGCACTTCCGAAGCTGCTTGTGAGCAGGGCACACAGACCCCTCTCCACCGGCCCACCCGTCCTGCTGCTCTCATTATCCTCATTCCACACACTCATCTGCTCCGTCACCCACTAGTTACAGATGTGAAACATGTTTTCTCCACCCTTGACTCTCCAGGTCCCAACTTAGTCCCAGGCGCATGGTAGATGCTCAATAAACACTTATGCACCATTGAAACACCTGCACCACAAAGAAAGTGCCAAAGTGTGCCTGCATCACTGAGATGAGAAGTAAGCGTAAACTCATTTGGGACAAATTCTTGGCAAAGGCAGGAGTCAGACAAAACTTACAAAAAATGAGCAAGGGGTTGGGGACTAAGTCAGTAGCAGATACTTCACTGGCACCCATGAGGCAATGCACTGGATGCATAGAACCATGCATACAGAAGGAACAAAACCAGAGAGATGCAGAGGTATGGGGAGAAGTTTTAAGTAAAACATGGCATATCCAAGTTAACTTAAAAACATCAACAAAAAATAAAAAAACAACTTACCTTCAGTCACTCCCCCAATAGCAAGAGAAATAATAGCTAAAACGTTTTCACATGATGAATGGTTGATCTACCAACAAAGGAGAAACAATTTAATTCACAAGCAAGAGTTTGGGACTAATTTAATAGCAAAATAGCATGTTCTCTGACATCAAACTGATTGATTGCCACACAAAGGGACACTGATAGTTCTCATGTATGATAATTTCATAAAAACAAAACATGAACAGAAATATACACGTTTTAGAAGTATGACAGATAATAAATAGTAAGTCAATCAAAATTCAATGGTCTCAGAAAAGTGCTAACATTAGCATGCTCAGGCAGAGAAGTGTAGAGGTCATGACTGAATCAATGGTACAGGACAAAGACAGGGCCTGAACACTAAAATATGTTAATGCTGGGGCCTCAGGAAAGGTCTTCTGGAAGGAGGCAGTGCTTAGTACTATAAAACTGCATCATAACCAGGGATTATTGAGGGTTGATTGTGTTGCTGTATATAGCACTGATCTTACAAATAAAATTACAGCTCAGAAGGAAAACTTTC
Source organism: Jaculus jaculus (assembly GCF_020740685.1). Classification (NCBI taxonomy): domain Eukaryota; kingdom Metazoa; phylum Chordata; class Mammalia; order Rodentia; family Dipodidae; genus Jaculus; species Jaculus jaculus. Next base: position 21,369,616 of record NC_059116.1, on the reverse strand, counting down.
CCAGTATCTCACAACCACAATGGAAAAGGTAGTATGAAAAAAGTCACCATGATCCAGAGTTGTCTTAGAAACAAGGGGAAACTGTGTTATATGGCAGACTGAGGGAATCAGCACTTTGGGAGCTAGCCTGCGCTTGACCAAGAACTAGTGGCTAAGCATTTCCCTTCCATTCAGGAGGCCCAGCAAAGGCAAACATGCAGATTCCTCATGATCAGATTAAATTTTTCTACTGAGGTTGGACTAGACTTAATTACTTATGCATGTTTACTAGCAAAGAAGATGCCACAGGAAAACAATGGCATGGATTCCTAGCTCTTAAGATAAACATCCTAGGACTAGACCTTTTATGCTAGTTCAGGACATGCTACGTTTATATATAAATGAGAGAATGTACCTTCGACTACCTTGCTCCTTAAGCACATCAATTTTTCTTACTGTCAGAGCCTTGAAGTGCACCTGAGCTATGAAAATCCTTAATTATGGCCCGAGTCCCATGCTATCAACTTAGCTTTCACAAGGTAGTGAGCTCATGTTTCTAAGAAACAAACATGCCATGTTTGGGGCTGGGGAAATGGCACAGTGGATGAAACTCTTGCTATGCAGGGTGAGGACTGGAGTTAGGATCCCAGCACCCACATAAAACCCTAGTGCTTAGGAAACACAGACAGGGGATCCCTGGTGATGGCTGGCTAACTAGACAAGCTGGAATGCTTGCTCTGGACTCCAGGGAGACCCTGCCTCAGTCAACAAGGTGGAGTGCAATTGAGGAAGACACCTGACATCAAACTCTGGCCTCTACATGCACATGTGCCCACACATGTGAAACTTGCATGCACATATAGTCTAGAGGGGCTGGGAAGATGGCTCAGCAGTTAAATGTGCTTGCTTACAAAGCCTGACGTTTTGAGTTCAATTCCCAAGCCATCCAAATGAACTAGACACAAAAAAGTGTGTTTGTTTATAGCAACAAGTGTGGCATGCACATACATACAAACACACATATGTGCAAATAAACAACAAAAACTGTTTGCAATAAAAGCCATGTTTAAATATTCATTTTAAGAATAAAAGCAATTTTCTTTTTTACAAAAAGAAATTTTTCTAATACATGGTTTGTTAATTTGCCAACAAAATTTTAGCAGTAAACAAGGGAAAAAAGTACTTACAATTTCTTCTTCTAGAACACCTCTGAAAGCCTGGTCTAGGGTACACTTTTTTTCATTTTCACTATTAAAAACAAAAGACACCCTCACTTTTTAAATAGTTCACTTGAAGTATAAATTCTCAGGCAGACAGTTTTCAAGGACTGCAAGGACTTACCTGCCAGGTAACTGGCTGAAGGTATTCAACAATGGCTTGATGTTTTTGTTGTTCAAGGCCTCTCTGGTAGATTTCTACAAAAACAAAAATGGCAAGCAATTGGAAAATTTTTGCTCATTGTTTACTGTAAGTACAGTATTCATCAAGTCATGTTAGGCATGGGGCTGCATACCTATAATCCCAGCACACAGGAGACAGACACAGGATGATGAGTTCTAGGTCATCCTGGGTTACTCTGGAGAGTTCCAGGCCAACCTAGGCTACATAATGAGACCTTCTCTAATAAAAAAAAAAACAACAAAAGAAAAATCTACATGACTCAATCACACTCTTTGGTTTTGAAGATTTATGGCTCCAAGATCCTTGATGTTACTCCACTCAATTTACATAGCTGACTTTGCACTACTCTCTAGCATACATCCTGAGTAAACTATTTTCTCATCATTTCCTATCAAGCTCATTTGAGTGTATTCAACATTCATGCTGTTCTTTCAGCCGGCTCATCCGGGTTCTATGCATTCTTTTCTTCCTATCTCAAGACCTACCTATTACAGGTACTTTCTTAGCACAATGTCTGACAAATAGCAAGCAGTGAATAAAGAACCAGTGATTATCTTAAAGAAGTCATAATTTAAAGACGAAAATATTACAGTCATGCATTCTGTGTCAACTGACATAGATTTAAAAAGCTATTTTATAACTTGATAAAGGGTTAAATTAATACTCTAATTGTCCGCTCCTGGCCCTGCCACCAGTAAGCTGAGTAACTCGGGGGATATCCCTTTACTTCCTCTTGTTTCTTACCCTCAACCAGGTAAAGGTGAGGCTTATAGATCCTTATTAACAACAGCAGCACTGACCTCACCTGGGAGCTTGTTGGGAACCCAGCATTTCTGGCCTCCACTCTTAAGTTTAATGAATCAGAATCCTCATTTAACAAGATCTCCAGGTGATAACACAGACTGAAACGCGAGAAGGACGGGACTGAATGATCTCCAATTAAGTGGTGCCTTTCAGTGCTGACAGCGTAACTCAGTGGCAGAATGCGTGCTTAACAAGCGCAAGGGTCTGAGTGATATCCCTAGCATGGGGGGGGGGGGGATTCCTTTCAGGTAAGCAATTATGGTGAAATTAATCACCAAAAAACAAAACAACAGTGCAACCAGGCAACTACCGAGCATAAAGAGTCACTTCTCTCACATCATGTTGATTCTACAACTACATAAACAGGGTTAAGTATCTGAGCAGTTGAAACACGCATGAACTATTGGTACACATCGGAGAGAGCAAACAGCTTGTGCTGTTCAGGTGTGAGTCGCTGTGACGGGCAACACAAGTAAAACCAATGGATCTAAAGTCAGAAAACCTAGCAAAGTAAGTCACTTAACTTTTTATGGGGGGGGGTTCTGTCTCGGTTTCTAGTTCAAGTAGCAGGAATAATAAAATCATCTACTTTGGTGTTACTAAGATAGAAAAACAAGCTGACAATGAAAGGTTCCCCCCCCCCCCGACTGCACAAACTACCCTTTCCCAATTGGCAAGGACAAGGCAACAGCTGGAAACCCTTCCCAAGGTGATCGGTTGGCCCCTCCCGGCTCCTCTGTCCGGGGTCTGCACGAGATCGGGAGGGTTAAAGAGGGAGGGAGAGAGGGGGAGGGGTGAACTGGCTGTCAGGACCATCAGCTGGCTGCTTGGGAGGCGGAGCGGGAACGCGGGGTTCCGAGCCGAAAACCTACTCGCGCCCGCGCCCTCCAGCTGCTCCCCTTCCGGAGACACCTGCCCACCAGAGCGCGCAGAGAGAGAGAGAGAGAGAGGAGCTGGACCCGGAGCAGAGCTGGTCAGCGGGTGACCTCTGCACGGCGGGCCCAGGCGCGGCCCAGAACCCCGAGCAGCCGGGCCCGGTCGGCTGGTGGGCGGAGGCGGTAGGCAGTGCGTCTTTCCGCGCCTGCGGCGTAAATCCTCCAGCCTCGCTTTACCCTGGCGCGGAGGGTAGGGGGGAAGGGTCCAGCGGGTCCGTTTCAGGGAGAAAGAGGGCAAGAAAGAGTAGCCTGGATCCCACCCGCGTCCTCCCAAGCCGCCGACTCACCGTAAACCGCGTCCGCGCCTCGGGTAAACTGAAAAGCGGCGGCGTCGGAGACATCTTCTCAGCTGCGCGTGCCCACAACCACCGCGCTGCGGCGCCGGGCGATGACGTCAGGCCCGCGGAGCAACGAGACGGCGGCCTCCGGGCGCGCCTAGAGCGGCCTGCGAACTAAAGGTTCCGCTGAGGGGGGGAAGGGGGCGTGGCCTCGGAAGTCTGACGCAGCCGCAGTAGGCTGGGCGCGCGCGACTCGGGGGAGGCTTCCGGGTGGACTTCGTCCGTGTACTCGGCGGGTGGCGGTGGTTTTGTCGTCCTGGCCTTGGGGAGCGCGGATGAGTGACAGCCGGGTTGCGGGTCTCCCCGGGCGGCGCCGGGGTCGCGGAGTCTGCGAGGAAGCGGTGGCGGGGACGTTTTTTTTTCCCCTTTTTTTTTTTTTTGAGATTCTTAAGTGGCTTTGAATTTGCATCTCCGCCTCTGGGCCTCACGAGAGCGAGCATTGTTTTCTCTCTGAGATGTCAGCCGCCCCCAAGCTTCGCGGGGTGCGGTGGCCGGAAGTGTGTCCCCCCCCCCATTATGGCCTTTACCTGGGGTCGCGTTTCCTAATCTGTAAGAGGAGGATCCGCTGAAGATCTGGCCGAGGAAATGAGTGGCGCTGCTTCCAGGGTGTAGAGACTCATTGCAAAAATCTTGTTTCCGTTTCCTTCCCTGCGGAGACTTGGCCAATGAGAAGTTGAGTGACTGTAATTTTTTTTTTTTATATTGTATTTGAGAGAGAGAGAAAACACATGGGCACGCCAGGGCCTCCAGCCACTGCAAACGTCCAGACGCTTGTGTCCCCTTGTGCAGTTGGCTTACATGGACACTGGGGAGTCGAACTTTGGTCCTTAGGCTGACCAGGCAAGCGCCTTAACCGCTCAGCCATCTCGCCAGACCCCTGATGGCAATAATTCTCGGACTGGTAATGAGGGAAAAGAAGTACTGATTCGCAGGCAGGGAACTTGTCCCTTACAGGTGACCCTTATGAAAGCTGGGTAGGGGTTTACACCTTGCTTGTTTCTTTGTTGTCCGCTGAGACTACAGGGAGCTAAGAAAAGATAACTGCAGATTCTTGCTTCCAAGTAGAAATTGCAAATATTAATTACTAGAAATATGCTTAGTTGGTCTGAAAATAACTGATACAATAGCACTATGTTATTACGGATATTAACCATCGGGAATATAAGATCTCAGTTTTTTTCTTATTTAACAAAATCAAAATGGAGGAGATGTTTATTGGCTTATCCATCAAAACTCAGTGACTTGAGGGTTCTGTTTGTTCAGGAAGCATTTGTTGGACCCTTGGTATACAGTATTGGGTGAATAGATGTATGAACAAATGATTGAACAATGCAGTATACTTAGGTCCTGTTAGGAGCTCTTTGACATGGAAGGAGTGTGATATACAGTAATTATGATTAGTTAATATCTGTGATAATAGGTCAAAGGAGAGGGAGAGTGCGCTAGAATCTGAGGGGGACGAGCAGCTTTGATGGAGAGGTTATACTGTGAGCTCATTTCCTCAGTGATTTCAGTAAGCAGAGGTAGGGGTAGGAAAAATTAATAGCAAAGCCATTCCAAATGGAGAGAGTGGCTTGAGCAGATAGGAGAGTGAATAACAGGAATTTCTTCTATTATTTTTTTTATTTTTGGCATATGGTTCTGGAAGAAGATTGAAAGGCCAATTTTGGGCTGGAGAGATGGCTTAGCAGTTAAGCTGCTTGCTGGTGAAGCCTAAGGATCCAGGTTCAATTCCCCAGAACCCACATTAGCCAGAAGTTCCTTTGCAGTGGCTAGGGGCACTGGCACACCCATATTCTCTTTCTCTTCCTCATAAATATAAAAAAAAAAGTCAAGTTTTAAAAAGCCAGGCGTGGTGGCACATGCCTTTAATCCCAGCACTTGGGAGACAGAGGTAGGAGGTTCGCCATGAGTTTGAGGCCACCCTGAGATGGCGTAGTGAATTCCAGGTTAGCCTGGGCTAGAGCAAGACCTTACCTCAAACCCTGCCCCCCAAAAAGGCAAGTTTGAACCAGAGTACTAATAATTGAGGCCACAGAATGTTGTGGATGTAAAAAATCATTTTACAATTCCTGCTAAGTTGCAGCTGGTGGTATAGTTACAGCAAAGAAAGTAGCTTTTTTTTTTTTTTTCTGCTAGAATGAGTGAAGCAACAAGAGAGAAGAAACAATGGATAATAGGCACCTCTTGATTAAAGGGTACAGAGCTTCAATTAAGGATAATTGAAAAGTTTTAAAGATAGAGGGTGGTGATGGCTGCACGGCAGCGGGAAATACTTAATGTCACTGAGTCAGATACCTCAGAATGATTAAGACACTGTTGATGTACATCAACAAACAATTCAGAAGTTTTACAAACCAGGCATGGTGATTCATGCTTTTAATCCTAGCACTGGGGAGGCAGAGGTAGGAGGAATGTAGTGAGTTCAAGGCCACCCTGAAACTACGTAGTAATTCCAGATAAGCCTGGGCTAGAATGAGACCGTACATTGAAAAAATCAACAAACAAACAAAAAAATCCTACAGCAATTTGTGGCTGGTTAACTAAAGGCAAAAATATCAAGGGCACAACTATGATCTGGAGTCCTCAAGTTATTCTCAAAGCATGAAAGTGAGCAAACTATTTATGAAGTCCGCTGTAAACATCAGTATACTATCTTTTTAAATTAATTAATTAATTAAATTTATTTGAGGGCGACAGACACAGAGGGAAAGACAGATAAACGGAGAGAGAGAGAATGGGTGCACCAGGGCTTCCAGCCTCTGCAAACAAACTCCAGAAGTGTGCACCCCCTTGTGCATCTGGCTAATGTGGGTCCTGGGGAACCGAGCCTCGAACCAGGGTCCTTAGGCTTCACAGGCAAGCGCTTAACCGCTAAGCCATCTCTCCAGCCCAACATCAGTATACTAAAGAATTAGCACTTAGATTGTTAAATGTTTCATAACTTGCAGTGCACGTAACATACAGAACCTCATTTGATACTGCAACTTTCTTTTATTTGCAAGAGAGAGAGAAATGGATGTACCAGGGCCTCCTGCCACTGCAACCAAATCCCAGATGCATGAGCCACATTATATATCTGACTTTACGTGGGTATTGGAAAATTGAACCCAGGTCATCAGTATTGAAAGCAAACACCCCAACTGCTGAACCATCTCTCAAGCCCCAACACTACAATGTTTTGAGGTAGACAATACTATTCTGCCCATTTAACATTTTTTTAAAAAAACAAACAAACAAACAGCAGAGAGCTGGAGAGATGGCTTAGTGGTTAAGGCACTTGCCTGTGAAGCCTAAGGACCCAGGTTTCATTTCCCCAGTACCCACGTATGCCAGATGCACAGGTGGTGCATGTGTCTGGACCGGACTTTGTGTGCAGTGGCTAAAGGCTCTGGCACTCCTATTTTCTCTCTTTGAGCTGCTCTCTCTTTATCTCTCTATCTCATAAATAAATAAAAAGTAAAAACTTTAAACAGAAAAGCAAGAGTTTCTGATACAAAAGTGTGCTTTCCAGGAGTTTTGCTACTAAATTTTGTGCTGTTGACACAATGTTACCCTATTTTAATCTTAAATAACTGAGGTTCGGGGTGAACCTCCTGATCAGGCACTCTCTTGTTACTGTTACTCCCTATATCTTTCTTTTATACAGGGTGTTACTATGTAGCCCATGCTGCCCTTAATTGTGATCTTTCTGTCTCAGCCACTGAAGTGCTAGGATTACAGGTATGAACCACCATTCCAAGACAAAGCCTGTATTGTACTGAAGTCCTAACTTGAATCTTTACCAAGTCTGGTTGATCTGTCATAAATTCTTTTCTTGTAATTGGGTAAGAGTAAGGACCACCATATTACCACAAAACATGAGTTTTAAGTTATGCAATATTACAACATATCCAGGGGCTAGAGAGCTGGCTTATCAGTTACGGTGCTTACCTGCAAAGCCAAAGGACCTCAGTTTGATTTCCCCAGTACCCACGTCAGCCAAATAGATGCACAAGGTGGCACATGCCATCTGGAGTTTGTTTCCAGTGGCTGGAAGCCCTGGCTCACCCATTCTCTCTCCTTTCCCTCTCTCAAATAAATAAATAAAAATACTTTTTAAAAGGACATATTCAGTGGCATCTTACTTTTTCATTTAGATTTCCTGAGTGGTTTTCTTTCTTTTCTTTATTTTGGTGTATGTGTGGTGTGTACATATGTGTACGTGTGCATCCCATGTGCATGTGTGGAGGCCAGAGGAAGATGTTGGGTGACCTAAGGCTCTTTAGTCCCCCCGAGACGGTCTCATAGTCTCCCCATTAAAAAAAAAAAATTATTCAACAGAGAAAGAGGGAGAGAGAAAGGGCACACCAGGGCCTCCAGCCACTGCAAACGAACTCCAGACATGTGCGCCCCCTTGTGCATCTGGCTAACGTGGGTCCTGGAAAACCAAACCAAGGTCCTTTGGCTTTGTAGGCAAATACCTTAACTGCTAAGCCATTGCTCCAGCCCTAGTCTCTCTCTCTCTCTCTCTCAATAAGTAAATGTTAAAAACAAGATATGGAGCCGGGCGTGGTGGCGCACGCCTTTAATCCCAGCATTTGGGAGGCAGAGGTAGGAGGATTGCCATGAGTTCGAGGCCACCCTGAGACTACATAGTGAATTCCAGATCAGCCTGGGCTAGAGTGAGACCCTACCTAAACTCCCCCCCCCCAAAAAAAAAGATATGGAGTCTAAAAATATGACTGAAACATTATAATCACATGATAAAATTTGAAGGGATGTGATGTGTAATCTAACATGTCAAGTTGATTAGATCTAGAATCACCGAGGAGATAAGTCTTTGGGCATGTCCTTGAGGGATTTTCTTTTCTTTTTCTTTTTGGTTTTCTGAGGTAGGGTCTTACTCTAGTCCATCAGCCTGCTGGAAGGAGCATGTCACTGGGGGTGGATCTGAATTCTAGCCCAAAAGTACACAGAACCGTCTGAGCTCTGGAGGTCCTGCTTGCTGCTGGTTTTGTGTCTGCTGGTTCCCCCCCCCCACCCAGCTTTTTTTCCCCCTCTCTGCCTGAATGTATTGAGGCAGCTTTTTCTGCCATTCATGGACCTTCTCCTGGATCTGCAAGCTCCCCTGGATCTGCAAGCTGGAAATAAATGCCTTCTCCCTAAACTGTGCCTGGTTTGGATGTTCATCCCATCAACATGAACCAATGCTCCTTATATTAGTTTTGGAAAGAGCAGCCATCTAGCTACAAAGGTTATAACAAATGGTGGCTTAATAATTAGGCTTTCTTGATAAAATTATCACCTAACAGTCTTAAAAATGTGTTCATTTAACAAAACACCATAATACAAAGTAGTAGAATTGCTGGTCGTGGTGGCGCATGCCTTTAATCCCAGCACTTGGGAGGCAGAGGTAGGAGGATCTCCATGAGTTCGAGGCCACCCTGAGACTACACAGACTACATACATCCAGGTCAGCCTGAGCTAGAGTGAGACTCTACTTTGAAAAAGAAAAAAATAAAAATTAAAAAGGTAGTAGAATTATAGGGTAAATGAAAAAAATCTGCAATCATAATTAGAGGTGTTAATACATTTCTTACAATAGCTAGTGTAACAAGAACAAAAACCAGTGAAGTATAAAATATTTGAATGTGCCGGGCGTGGTGGCGCACACCTTTAATCCCAACACTGGGGAGGCAGAGGTAGGAGGGTCGCTGTGAGTTCAAGGCCACCCTGAGACGACAGTGAATTCCAGGTCAGCCTGGACTAGTGTGAGACCCTACCTCAAAAAACCAAAAAAGAAAAAAAAAATTGAATGTATTTTTCCCATTTGACATATATTTAGAAAATATTGCACCCAACAAATTCCCAATGATTTTCTCTTCAAATGCATATGGCTCATTTACTAATATAGTGAAATATGCTTCAACACTTCCAGACGATTAAAATAATACCAAATATGTTCTCTGCTAATCATGGAATTTAGAAATCAATAAAATGATATCTACAAAAGCCAGTTATGATCTGGAGATATGGCTCAGCCATTAAAAGTGCTTTATTGCAAAGCCTGGCAGCCTGGATTCGATTCCCCAGTATTCTCATAAAGCCAGATGCACCAAGTGGCACATACATCTGGAGTTTGCAGTGGCCAGAGGCCCTGGCATAGCCATTCTCTACCTCTCTTCTTCTCTTTTTCCTTCTTTCCCTCTCTCCTCTGTGCTTCTTTCTCTCTATCTCTCTCAAATAAATAAAATATTAAAAAAATAGTTTATTTGCAATGAGAGAGAGAATGGACACACCAGGACCTCCAGCTGCTGCAAATGAACTCCAGGTGCATGCACTACTTTGTGCATCTGGCTTTATGTGGGTAATGGGGAAATGGAACCCAGGTCATTAGGCTTTTCAGGCAAGTATCTTAACCACTGAACCATCTATCTAGCCCCAAGTAGCTTTTAAAGTCTCGTCCCCATCCTAGGAGTATAGGTGCATGCCACCACACATTGTATTTGTATGCTGAGGATTTGAACTCAAGTCAGCATGCTTGTGTGGCAAGCACTTTATTGATGGAGCTATCTCCCTAGCCCTGCAATTAATAACTTCTTTAAAAGGGCTGGAGAGGTTGCTTAGCCGGTAAGGTGTTTGCCTGTGAAGCCTAAGAAAGCTTGTTTACATCTCCACATATAGCCAGATGCAAAGGTAATGCAAGCATGCAATGTCACACATGGTCACAAGGGGGCACACACATCTGGAGTTCATTCATAGTGGCCGAAAGGCCCTGGTGTGCCCCTCCCCTCTCCCCCCTCTCTCTCCCTCCCTCCCTCCCTCCTCCTTCCTGTCTCTCTCAAAAACAAAATTAAAAAAAAATAATTTCTTTAAAAGAATAAATTAAACCCTAAGAAAGTAAACAGATGTACTGTAACCCCAGTAAAATCTCAAGCAAGCTTTAAACAGAAATCCACAAGCTAAATCTTAAACATATATAGACATGCAAAGGATTTAAAATATTTAAGATTTTGAAGAGCAAAGCTTTTGGAATTAGACTAGCATATTTGGAAACTTGTAAAGCTCCTCTAGCTAAGACTGAAATAATAAAAGGATAGAAAAGTCAACAGTGGAATAGAGCAGTATCCAGGCATAGGTCCAGAGAGCTGGTCATTTGGTTTTTGACAAATACACAAATAGAACCGAATATAGAAAACGAAAATCAGGCTGAAGTGATGGCCAGTTAAGGCACTTGCCCGCAAAGTCTAATGACTTGGGTTTAATTTCCCAGTACCCAGGTAAAGCTAGATGCACAAAGTGGCCCGCACATCTGGAGTTTGTTTGAAGTGGTAGAGGCCCTGGCATACCCATCCTCATTCTTCCTCTCTCTCCTTGTAAGTAACTAGATAAAAGTCCCCTCCTCCCTGAGATAGGGTCTCACTCTAGCCCAGACTGACCTGGAATTCACTGTATAGTCTCAGGGTGACCTTGAACTCAGGGCAATCCTCCTACCTCTGCCCTTCAAGTGCTGGGACTAAATTCGTGCACCACCACGCCCGGCTTAGATAAAAATGAGAATCTATTTAGTAGGTAGTACTATAAGAACTGAGCATCCATGTGTATGGAAGACAAGCCTAGACCTCTACCTTGAGTCTTTTACAAAGATTACTTTGAAATGAACTATAGGCATTACATAAAAGCTGAAACTATGAAGCTTTAAGAGAGAAAGTTGAGGGCTGGAGAGATGGCTTAGTGGTTAAGGCGTTTGCCTGCAAAGCCAAAGGACCTCAGTTTGATTGCCCAGGATCCACGTAAGCCAGATGCACAAGGGGGCGCATGCGTCCAGAGTTCGTTTGCAGTGGCTGGCGGCCCTGGTGTCCCCATTCTCTCTCTCACTCTGTGTCTGCCTTTTTCTGTCACATGCTCTCTCAAATAAATACAATTTTTTAAAAAAGAAAAAGTTGAATGTCTTTGTGAATGTCTGCTAGGGAAATATTTGTGGTATATAACACAAGGCACTGTCCATGAAAGAAACAAATGTTTTTGCTTTGCTTTTGTTTTGTTTTTGCACTTTTGGAGATCAAACCCAGGGTCTAAGACATGGTAGTAACGCTACCCTACTCTAGTTTCATCACTAGAAAATGGGACTTCACCAAAATTACAACTTGCCCTGCTTGATTTAATTTTATAACAACAGCAGTTAACATGCCTGAGAGGTCTGGAGAGATGGCTCAGTGGTTAACGTTGCTTTCTCGAAAACCTAACAATCTGGGTTCAATTTACCCAGTATTCACATAAAGCCAGGCACACAATGTGGCATGTGTTGAGAGTTTGTTTGCAGAGGCAGGAGGCGCTGGCAAGCCCATATTCACTCTCTCTTTCTCATAAATAAATGAATATTTTGAAAACAATAAAACAAAAGAAGCAATTAAGAAAAAAAAATTCTTTAGGGGCTGGAGAGATGGATCAGCTGTTCAGGTGCTTGTCTGCAAAGCCTAATGACTGGGTTCAATCCCCAGTACCCATGTAAAGCCAGATGCACGAAGTGTTGCATGCTTCTGGAATTTGTTGGCAGCAGCTGGAGGCCCTAGCGTGCTCATTCTGTCTCTCAACTCTCTATATCTCTCTACTTGAAAATAAATAAAAATATTTTTCTTAATATTTAGTTATTTATATGACAGAGAAAGAGAGGAGGGAGAGAATGGGTGTGCCAAGGCCTCTAACCACTGCAAACGAACTCCAGATGCATGCGCCACCTTGTGCATCTGGCTTACATTGCTACTGGAGAATCGAACCTGGAACCTTAGGCTTCCCAGGCAAATGCCTTAATCACCAAGCCATCTCTCCAACCCTCAAAATGGTTTTTAATTTGCCTTTCCATGGTGGCTAAAGATGCTGAACATTTTTTTTGTTTATTTTTATTTATTTATCTGAGAGTGACAGAGAAAGAGGCACAGAGGGAGAGAGAGAGAGAGAATGGGCGCGCAGGGCCTCCAGCCACTGTAAATGAACTCCAGATACCTGTGTCCCCTTGTGAATCTGGCTAATGTGGGTTCTGGGGAATCAAGCCTCGAATCGGGGTCCTTAGGCTTCACAGGCAAGCGCTTAACCACTAAGCCATCTCTCCAGCCCGCTGAACATGGTTTTAAGATATCTGTTCACCACTTGTGTTTCTCTTTTGAGAACTGTTCATTCATTAGCTCATTTATTTTTTGTTTATTATTATTAACAACATACTTTGTATGGATACATTATGTGTTGGTACCCTCTTTTCCCTCATCCCTGGCCCATTAAAAAACCTTCACTGTTTAGGAATAAATAGACTGATGAAGGAGGACAGCGACTCACACATACAAAGCCTTTGTGTTTCATTGTTTTGACACTGTAAGACATCATGGCTGGTGGTCAAAAGGGAAATGGAAAGTTGTTTGCTAAATCACTCTGTGACAATGGTTGCCCATTAATAAAAACTAAAGCTGGATCCCTTGTATCAGGTGAAAAAAAATTACACATAGATTAAAAACAGTATGAAATACTAAACTGTTTAGAGCTTTTTTTTTTTGAGGTAAGGTCTCACTCTAGTCCAGGCTGACCTGGAATTCATTACGGAGTGTCAGGGTGGCCTCGAACTCATGGCGATCCTCCTACCTCTCCCTCCCGAGTACTGGGATTAAAGGTGTGTGCCACCACGCCTGGCTTTAGAGCATTTAAAAAATTTCCTTAGAGTAGTGACTATTTGCTCACCAAACAACATCAGTTTTGCTACATTGAGATTAGTTTATCAAAAGACACCATAACAGGGCTGGAGGGATGGCTTAGCGGTTAAGGCATTTGCCTGCAAAGCCTAAGGACCCACATTCGATTCTCCAGGTCCCACAAAAAGCCAGATGCACATGGTGGCTCATGCGTCTGGAGTTCATTGGTAGTGGCTAGAGGCCCTGGTGCCCCCATTCTCTTCTCTCCCCCTCCCCGGTCGTCTCAAAAGACGTTTAGTAGTTGGGGCTTATTTCTATAATGTTCAATAGGGTCATAATAGTGAAACAAATTTTATTTCTCTGAGACCGAGCATGTGTGTGTGCATGTGAGAAAGAGGGAGAGAAAAAGAGAGAGAGAGAGAGAGAGAGAATATGAGTGTGCCAGGGCCTCCAGCCACTGTAAACAACTCCAGATGCATGTGTGCCACTTGGTGCATCTGGCTTTATGTGGGTACTGAGGTATCGAACCCTAGCCATCAGGCTTTGCAGACAAGTGCCTTTTAAACTACTGAGCCATCTCTCTAGCCGTGAAACTGATTTTAATAATAATAAAAAAAAGCCACAGAGGGAAAAATAGGAAATTCTTAGAACTTCCAAGAAAAAGGCATTTTGTGGATGAGAATATTTTTTTATTTATGAGAGAGAGAGGAGAAGAGAAAGAAGCAGAGAGAATGGGCACACTACAGCCTCTCGCCATTACAAATGAACTCCAGATGCATGTGCCACCTGTATATCAGCCTTTACATGATTACTGGGGAATGGAACCCTGGTCCTTAAGCTTTGCAGGCAAGTGTATTTTTTCATATTAATGTATGATCATTTAACTTTTGGTCTCTATTGAGAATGCAAATGATCTTAAATTCCACTGGGGTGATAGTTTCTTTGAAATAACTGGCTCTTACCACAAGAGGACAGCATTGGCACGAAAATGCCTACTCCAAAGATCATAGCAGAAATGGGAAATGGTGAGACAAAAAAAAAAAAAAAAAAAAAAAAAGAACACAAAACACTCACAAAAAAACTTTGTATTTCAATATATTCCCACCCAGAATAGATTCTGGCATTGATCATGTACCTTAGTTCATGCAGACTTGGAGGTTTACAGAGACTAGAATTTGTGTTTTCTTTAGTTTTGAGAACTTAGTAGCTCTATCATGTAGTGCGGAGGGCATGCCTTCCATCCCAGCATTCTGGAGGCAGAGGTAAGAGGATCGCTATGAGTTCAAGGCCATTCTGAGACTACATAGTGAATTCTAGGTCAGCCTGGGCTAGAGTGAGACCTTACCTTGGGGGGAATAAAAAAGTCATTTGAGAGAGAGAAGGAGAGGAAGGGGGCAGAGGAGAGAGGTAGGGAGGGGGAAGATGGGCACACCAGGCCTCTCTGCAAACAAACTCCAGACATATGTACCACTTTGTGCATCTGGTTTTACATGGGTACTGGGAAATCAAACCTGGGCCATCAGGCTTTTTAAGCAAGTGCCTTGAACCTCGGTGTCATCTCTTCAGCCCTGGAAGGCTAAGCTTGACTTTGATGGTTTTCTTTCATTGGTATTTAAGTCAAGTTCAAAAATAAGTGATACTGAGCCGAGCATAGCGGTGCACATCTTTAATCCCACACGCGGGAGGCAGAGGTAGGAGGATCATCATGAGTTTGAGGCCACCCTGAGATGACAGTGAATTCCAGGTCAGCCAGAGCTAGAGTGAGACCCTACCTCAAAAAGAAAAGGAAAAAAAAAAAAAAGTGATACCTACTGTGGTGGTTTGATTCAGATGTCCCCCATAAACTTAGGTGTTCAGAATGCTAGTCTCCCAGCTGATGGATATTTGAGAATTAATGCCTCTTGGAGGGAGTGCATTGTTGGGGGCGGGCTTATGGGTGTTATAGCCAGTTTCCCCATGCCTGTGTTTGGCACACTCTCCTGTTGCTATCGTCCACCTGATGTTGGCCAGGGGGTGATGCCATTGTTTTCCCCTGTGATTGTGGAGCTTCCCCTTGAGCCTGTAAGCCAAAATAAATCTTTTTTCCCAGAAGCTGTTTTTGGTTGGGTGATTTCTACCAGCAATGCGAACCGGACTGCAACAGTAAAGTGGTACCGAGGAGTGGGATTGCTGCTGGACACCTGACTGTGGCTTTGGCCTTTTGGAGCTGATTTTCAAGAGGAATGTGGAAGGAGTTGAAACCTTGGCCTAAGAGATGCCTTGCAGTGCTGTAAGTACAGCTTGATGGACTTTTCTGGTCTGACCTGTAAGACCTGAATGCAGTAAGAACTATAGACTGTGAGGTTTGGCTTATGAGGGTGAGAAAGAGCTTTGTCTGGTCTGGGCTAGCAGTTTGTGTGAGATGCTTGCTGTTATGCCCATGTCCTGAGAAGTTGTGCAGGGTTGCTTTGCGTAGAAATGAACTGGTGTGAGCAGAGGGAAATGGCACAAAGAAAAATCTTTGGGTGAACTGTTGCCCATTCAGCTGCAATTGAGATATTACAACCTTTGAGACTGGGCTAGCTGACCTGCACTGGGGCAACAGGAAGAATGTAGACTCTTTAGAAGGGGCCTGAGTGCTCAAGGACTGTCCTGTTCTTCAAAGTCACCTTTATTCCCCCCTGGATTAACAAATTGGCACCCTACCTGGTATTGTGGAATATGAGAAATGAAGGAAAGAGAGGGTCATTGAGTTTACAACATCGTCTTGTGTTTTGGAAATGGCCATGGGCAGTGTGAAGCAGGTTTGCTGGTTGCCTGCATGGAGACCCCATGGGGCCGTGAGGATGAACCGTGGCTTGCAGTGGAGACCCAGTGGAGATGGATGCTAAGGAGAGCTGTCGGCCCCGATGAAGTTTTCCAGGGCTGCGAGTAGCCTAGCTGGAGGGGCGGAATTGGAACTCCAGAGACTTGTTGCTGGTTAGAATTATCCGACTTGGAGACTTGTTACTAACTAGAGTTGTTGGACTTGAAGCAACAGATTTTGATGTTTTCCATGGTTGTTTTAAATCTTGTATTATTTGAATCTTATATTATTTGAATGTTTCTTTGCTATGCCCATTGCCATCTTCTGCAGTGTGAATGTTTATTCTGTGCCATCATGGTTTTTTTGAGGTTATTTTTTGGTGTTATGGCTCAGTTAAAAGATCTTGGACTATGGGGATGTATGAACATTGGAATTGATAAAACCTATGGGACTTTTAAAGTTAGATGAATGCATTGTACTTTGCATCATGTATGGCTATCAGTTTATGGGGACCAGGGGCAGAATGTGGTGGTTTGATTCAGGTGTCCCCCATAAACTTAGGTGTTCTGACTGCCAGGCTCCCAGCTGATGGATATTTGGGGATTAACACCCTCTGGAGACAGTGCATTGTTGGGGGCAGGCTTATGGGTGTTATAGCCAGTGTCCCCTTGTCAGTGTTTGGCACACTCTCCTGTTGCTACTGTCCACCTTATGTTAGCCAGGGGGTGATGACCACTCTCTGCTCATGCCATCATTTTCCCCTGCCATCGTGGAGCTTCCCCTCAAGCCTGTAAGCCAAAATAAATCTCTTTTTCCCAGAAGCTGCTCTTGGTTGGATGATTTCTACCAGCAATGCGAACCTGACTGCAACACCTACATATATCCAGGGGTATTACTAAGTTCTAGTCATTCCATACGCTCTTGTGACCTTTTCTGTTCTCCAGCGGGTGTTATTTTATTAATATCCATCAAGGAAAATGAAGTCCTTTGCCCTCAGGGCAGGAAGAGATCCTTGACACTGGGTTCTGGGTAGACTTTTCCACTACATTACGCTTTCTTGACCCAACTCCAGCTTCCACCCACTTTGTAGGGAAAAAGTGAAAAATCCTTTCCTGTTTTGAAGTTAGGACCAGACATATGTAAAATTTTCAGGCTTTGGTAGCAACAAATTATATGATGGGAGTGTAAGACATGATTTTGATCCAAGCACCCTCCCCATGGCACTGAGCATGTTGCCTGATACCTGCATGTCTCCCATAATGAAAATAAACTGGATCCATTTGCCAGCTAAAAGACCTTCAGTGGCTCCTAGGAGCTTTCTCTAGAGCATGCGTGGTGGCACACACCTGTAATCCCAGGGCTTGGGAGGCAGAGGCAGGAGAGTCACAAGTTGAAGGCCAACTTGGGCTACATTGTAAGTTCCAGACCAACCTGAGCTATGCAATATCTTATAAAAATAAGTTAATTTGATAACTGACTCTGCATCTAAAATTGTTCATAGGATTGTAGGGATGGGTCAGTTGTTAAAGGTGCTTGCTTGCAAAGCTTATTGTCCCAGGTTTGCTTCCCTCGCATCCATGTAAAGCCAGATGCACAAAGTGGCACATGCATCTGGAGTTTGCAGTGTGGCAAGAGGCTCATGCCCATGCCCATCCTCCCTCACTCTGTGTGTGTGTGTGTGTGTGTGTACTGCTCTCAAATAATTTAAAAACTGTTCATAATCTGTGCAACCCTTCAGTAATATATATTAGTATATTACTATATGCATAGTACATATATGCCTTCATATGCATGATCTTGTTTATTCCTAAAATAATGCAAAAAAGGAAACCATGGTTCAGAGAACTTAAAAGTGGGATTTGACTTGGGAATATGTGGCTCCAAAGTCATAACAGTGTCACGCATCTCTTCACAACCATGCTTTCCCTTAAAGCCGTGGACCTGCCAGCCTGAGCTACCCTTAGTGCCTTTTATGCCTATTAGCTATACGTGTGTGCCATCCTGCGTGTGTGACCTTGTATCACCTTTGTGCCTCTGGCTTATGTGGATTCTGGAAAGTTGAACATGGGTCCTTAGCCTTTGCAGGCAAGCGCCTTAATGGCTAAGCCATCTCTCCAGCCCTGTGCCTAATAAGTTTAACAAATTCTCTCTAGAATGCTTCTGTGCTCTAGATGGTCAGATTCTTCTTGTATTTCAGATCCAGCTTAACTGACCTGCTTAACCATGTGACCCACTTAACCATCAGTTGCCCTTGCTCTGAGATTGCATCATGGACCCAAGGAGTTCTTGTGAGGAGATATATTACAAGGTGGGGCTGGGGACTCAGCGTGGTGGAGTCAAGTGTCCCCCATAAAATCATGTGTTTTGAATGCTTGAGCCCCAGCTGGTGGTAATTTGGAAAGAGAGGCCTTTGTTGGAGGAGATGTGTTGTTGGGGGCGGGCCTAAAGGTATTATAGCAGCATAAGAGTTAGCCAAGCTCGGACAAGGAGGAGCTGGGCAGAGGTGATGTCCAGCCTCTGCTTGTGCCATGCTCTCATCATAAGACTGGAAGCCAGAGTAAATCCTCTCCTTCCCTCAGCTACTTTTGGTCAGGTGCTTTGTCCCAGCAACGAGAAGGTGACCTCCACACTTGAGGTAACATAATGCTGCATAGGAGGAACTGTGGTGCTGTGCAGTTCAGAATGCAATTCTAGCTTGAGCCTCAGTAAGTAGTCATTCTCCCTCCAAAAGTACCAAAATACCCCTATCTCCTTTGACCTGGAGCGAAAACTGTAACCAGCATCAAGACAGCCCCAGCCAGAAAGTGTCGCAGAGCCTGAAGAACAGACAGAGCCATTATCTGCGCTGATACATTAATAGGAGCCACTCTTGAAGCTGAGGCTTGAAATGAGCTTTCAGCCTTTGCAAACAATAAGTCTCAAAGGGGGGGGGCAGCTAGAGAGATGGCTTAGTGGTCAAAGTGCTTAGCTGTGAAGCCTAAGGCTCCAGGTTCAATTCTCCAGGACCCACATAAGCCAGATGCACAAGATGGCACTTGTGTCTGGAGTTCATTTGCAGTGGCTGGAAGCCCTGGCATGCCCATTCTGTCTTTCTATCTGCTTGCTTTCTCTCTCAAATAAATAATAAACAAACAAAACAAAAACAAAAACAAAAGTCCCAAAAGGGCCTTAATGGTAAGGGAAGTGTTTCCAGAGGAGATGGGTTCCCAGAATGGCCAAAATCAAGCAACACCACTGTCATGGAATTACCTTCTCAAAGTCACTTACTCCTGGCCATGAAGAAGTTTTGGGCTGAGGATATAGCTCAGTGAGGGCACTTACCTCGCATGCACAAAGCCCTAGGCCATCTGGGCATGGCGGTATGTGCCTGCAAATCCCAGCATTCAGAAGGTGGAGGCAGGAGGATCTGAAGTTCAAGGTCATCCTTGGCTTCATAGGTGGTTCAAGACCAGCAAATGAACTTTATCCCCCCCTCACTCTAGGCCAGGCTGGCCTGGAATGCACTCTGTATTCTCAGGGTGGCCTTGAACTCACAGCGATCCTCCCACCTGTCGCCCAAGTGCTGGAATTAAAGGTATATGCTACCATGCCTGGCTTTGGAAAGGAATTTTTAATGGCTGATATCTCCAATACTTCATTTCTTTTTTTTTTAAAATTTTTATTTATTTATTTGAGAGTGACAGACACAGAGAGAAAGACAGATAGAGGGAGAGAGAGAGAATGGGCGCGCCAGGGCTTCCAGCCTCTGCAAACGAACTCCAGACGCGTGCGCCCCCTTGTGCATCTGGCTAACGTGGGACCTGGGGAACCGAGCCTCGAACCGGGGTCCTTAGGCTTCACAGGCAAGCGCTTAGCCACTAAGCCATCTCTCCAGCCCCATTTCTTTTTTTTTAAAAGAATATTTTATACATTGGCAAGAGGGAGAGAGGCAGGCACATACAGAGAGAAAATGAGCATGCCAGGACCTCCAGCCACTGCAAACGAACTCCAAATGCATGCACCATCTTAAATGTCTGGCTTATGTGGGTATTGGGGAATCAAACCTGGGTCCTTTTAGCAGTTGAGGCACTTGCCTGAATAGCCAGCCATCTCTCCAGCCTTGATTTATTTTAAAAGCATCCTATTTTTGCTTAAATATGTGACATGCATATTGCCTTCTATTTTGCTGTGGGTTCCTCTCTTCTGTAATTGCATGTTGATCAATTTCCAGCTACTGAGACTAGAAAATTCCACACTCCATTAAGGTTCTGTTTTCCCAAGAAGAAAGGGTTCGTTAAAAATAACTTTGAAAGCTACTGGAAATGAGAAACTAATAAGGCTGTGTTTTCTTTTCTTTTTTCTTCCTTTTTTTTTTTTTTTTTCCCTTTTCCAAGGTAGGGTCTCACTCTAGTCCAGACTGACCTGGAATTCACTATGTAGTCTCAGGATGGCCTCGAACTCACGGCAATCCTCATACCTCTGCCTCCTGAGTGCTGGGATTAAAGGTGTGCGCCACCACACCCAACTGTATTTTCTTTTTATACCTGATTTTGAAGCCATTATCAGGAAAGGAACAGAGATCAGCATGTGTTAAGTATATGCTAAGTGCAAGGCAACTTTTAAACATGTACTTTGGTTTGATTCAGATGTCACCATAAACTTGGGTGTTCTGAATGCTAGGTTCCTAGCTGATGGAGAATTGGGATTTAATGCCTCCTGGAGGCAGTATATTGTTGGGTGTGGGCTTTTTTTGTGTGTTATAGTCAGTTTCCTCATGCCAGTGTTTGGCACACTCTTATGGTCCACCTTATATTGGCCAGGGGGTGATGCCCACCCTCTGCTTATGCCATCCTTTTCCTCTGCCATCATGGAGCTTCCCCCTTGAGACTGTAAGTCAACATAAAACTCTCTTTCCCACAAGCTTCTCTTGGTTGGGTGATTTCTACTAGCAATAAGAAGCTGACTGCAATGGTAAAGTGGTATGGAGGAGTGGGATTGCTGCTAGACACCTGACTGTGTGGCTTTGGCCTTTTGGAGCTGATTTTCACGAGGAATGTGGAAGGAGTTGAAACCTTGGCCTAAGAGATGCCTTGCAGTGCTGTAAGTACAGCTTGATGGACTGTTCTGGTCTGAGCTGCAAGACCTGAACGCAGTAAGAACTATGTACTGTGAGGTTTGGCTTATGAGGGTGAGAAAGATCTTTGCTTGGATTGGGCTAGCAGTTTGTGTGGGAGATTTGCTGTTATGCCCGTGTCCTGAGAAGTTGTGCAGGGTTGTACTGCGTATAAATGGACTGGTGTGAGCAGAGGGATATGGCACAGAAAAAAAAAAAAAAAATCTTTGGGCTTAAACTGCTGCCCATTCACCTGCAAATTGTTTGAGAGATTACAACCTTTGAGACTGGGCTAGCTGACCTGCACTGGGGCAACAGGAAGAATGTAGACTCTTTTGAAGGGGCCTGAGTGCTCAAGGAGTGTCCTGTTCTTCAAAGTCACCTTTATCCCCCACTGGGTTAACAAATTGGCACCCTACCTGGTATCGTGGAGTATAAGAAATGCAGGAAAGAGAGGGTCATTGAGTTTACAACATGGTCTTGTGTTTTGGAAATGGCCATGGGCAGTGTGAAGCAGGTTTGCTGGATGCCTGCATGGAGACACAATGGAGCCGTGAGGATGGACTGTGGGTTGCAGTGGAGACCCAGTGGAGATGCCAGGACCACAAGATGACTGCCAAGGAGAGCTGCCAGCCCTGGATGAAGTTTTCCAGGACTGTGAGTAGCCTAGCTGGAGGGGCGGAATTGGAATGCCAGAGACTTGTTGCTGGTTAGAATTATCGGACTTGTAGATTTGTCACTGGCTAGAGTTATTGGACTTGGAGCTACAGAGTTTGATGTTTGCCCTGTTTAATCATGTATTGCTTGAGTATTTCTTAGCTATGCCCAGTGCTATCTTTTTCAGTGTGAGTGTTTATTCTGTGCCATTACGGTTTTTTGGGGGGATTTTTTGTTTTGGTATTATGGCTCAGTTAAAAGACCTTGGATTATGGGGGGATGTTTGAACATCATTGGGGTTGATAAACTATGGGGGCTCTTAAAGTTGGATGACTGCATTTTTAATCATGTATGGTTTATGGGGGCCAGGGGTGAAATGTGGTGGTTTGGTCCAGTTGTCCCCCATAAACTTGGGTGTTCTAAATGTTAGGTTCCCAGCTGATAGAGATTTGGGAATTAATGTCTCCTGGAGTTGGTATATTGTTGGGGGCGGGCTTATGGGTGTTATAGCCAGTTTCCCCATGCCAGTGTTTGACACCCTCTCCTGTTGCTATGGTCCACCTTTTAGGTTGGTGAGGGGATGATGTCTACTCCCTGCTCATACCATCATTTTCCCTGCCATTGTGGAGAACCTCGAGGTTGTAAGCCAAAATAAACCTCTTTTTCCCACAAGCTGCTCTTGGTTGGTTGGTGTCTACCAGCAATGACTGCAACGTGCACTCAGTATCCAATTCCATTCTAGCACAGTGCCTAGGGTATGCCAGTGTTACCCCCATTTTCTACAGAGAGAAGTGGAGATGGTTAGCGATGACATAGCTCAGTGGCAAATGGTAAAGCTGGAATTCCCATTAACCCAAGGTTTTCCAGTTAGAAAAATGGCTAAACTTATATTTTTTAAATATTTATTTGCAGAGCAAGGGAGGGAGGCAAGGAAGGAGGAGGAGGAAGAGACAGAGAAAAAAAGAGAGAATGGGTATGCCAGGACCCCTTGCCCCACAGCAAAAGGACTCCAGACATATGCACCACCTGGTGCATCTGGCTTTACTTGGGCACTGGGGAATTGAACCTAGGCCAGTAGGCTTTGTAGGCAAGTGCCTTTAACTGCTGAGCCATCTCTCCAGCCCTGGGGGTGGGGGTGGTGCTGTGTGTGTTTAAAGGAAAACATCTCCATAGACCACTGGTGTCGACTAAGAGTTATGAACAAGCCTAAAATTAGATATAAACATTCCATGCTCATGACATTTATATAACCACAAGCTGAAATTCCAGGTGAATGGCACATTTATTTCTTGAGACAGATACCTTAGTTTCAGGGTTCCTTGCCAACACATTAGTATGAAATAAGAATTTGGAGCTGGGTGTGGTGGTGCATGCCATTAATCCCAGCACTCAGGAGGCAGATGTAGGAGGGTTGCTGTGAGTTCAAGGCCACCTGCAAATAGAGTGGGGCTAGAGTGAGACCCTACCTCGAAACCCCCCCAAAATTAGGTTCCTCTGTCAATGCACTGACATAAGCCAATGCACAAATAATTTTAGTGTGCCCCTGGATTCTTGTCTTAGGAATTGAAAGAATTGACATATATAGGCCAGAGGGTAAAGGTCAGAGAGATTTTGTTAGATTAAGAGAATGAGGGCTGTAGAGATGGCTCAGCAGCTAAGGCTCTTTCCTGCAAAGCCTAAGGATCCAGGTTCGATTCTCCAGTGCTCACATAAAGCCAGATGCACAAGGTAGTGATGTGTCTGGAGTTAATTTGCAGTGGCTAGAGGCCCTGATGTACTCATTCTCTCTCCCTCTCTTTCAAATAAATAGATCAATGAGTAATTTAAAAAAAAACAAAACAAAAAGAGAATGAAAGAAGAGAGTATGAAGAGCTCCTATCCATGAGAAGGCAGGGAGAGCTAAAGTCCTCAAACCTCAAATACCTTACTTTCAACAAACTTTTTTTTTTTTTTTGAATTCCAGGCCTACACCTCAGTTGTTGGCAGGAGCAGGAAGTACCTCCCATACTGTTAACAAAAAAATACATTTGTTTTTATTTTATTTATTTGCGAGAGAGAAAATGGGCACACAAGGCCCTCTAGCCACTGCAAATGAACTCCACATGCATATGTCACCTCGTGCAACTGGCTTATGTGGGTACTGGGGCATTGAACCTGGGTCCTTAGGCTTCACAGGCAAGCACCTTAACCGCTCAGCCATCTCTCCAGTGCCCTCCCATCATGTTTTTTACACCATTGTCCGGGCTAAATTACCCATTTCACCAAGACGCTTCTTGGGACCTGCACACGTTGCTATTGAACAAACTTCCAGCTAGGCCTCGGCAGATGAACAGCGTGATCACAGAGCGCACAGACCCAGTTCCAGGATGTTGCTGGGAATCGGGGCAGTCCCGGAGGCCTGGCATGGGTCTGTGCCAGCTCGACCCTGCTCTAGGCTATCTGGGGGCCTCCCTAAACCAAGGTATGGGTGGTGTCCTTTCCTTCCCATTCTCCAGGGCATTGCCAGTCTGCAGCCTTGGCTTGAGAAGTGTAATAACACAATCCCAAACAAACCATGGGCACAGTTTTACCTGGAGTTGCCAACTGTCCTGGATTGACCGTCCTCGTCCCATAAGCAAGTGTAAAATGTGGAGAAAAACGAGCATTTCAGAAAAAAATATGGAAGCTTGCATTCATGCGCACACTCTCCCTTTTGGCAGATTCACAAGCCTCTAATACTTAAGCTTCGGATTTAAGTGCCTACACTGATAAGATTTGCTATCAGGGCATCATCTACATCTACTTTGTTTTTTGGTTTTGGTTTTCCAAGATAGGGTCTCGCTGTAGCCCAGGCTGACTTGGAATTCACTGTGTAGTCTCACACTGGCCTTGAACTCACAGCAATCCTCCTACCTCTGCCTCCTGAGTGCTGGCATGAAAGGCTTGTGCCACCATGCCTGGGTGGGTTTCATTTACATTAAAAACATTGTTTTTTACCTCTTAAAAAAATTACTGTGCTGGCAAGGTTTTGGGAAACAAATGCTTACCATGTGAAACTTTGGGCCAGAGAAGCAGGGAGGAAATTAATCACTCAGTACTTTGAAGCATCCAGTAACTTCTAATCTGTGGAAAAATCAACACGGGGCAGGCGTCTTGCAGCTTTCTTCACTTTTCTGTTCTCCTAGGAATGCCAGTCTCTCAGCTGGCCGACTGGCATTCAATTTGTGAGCCAGGACTGGTTGAAATCAAACTGTGATTTCTTTTTTCACGCTATTAGCAGTGGCTTTCAAATAGGTAACGAGAGCCACGGCCTAAAAGAGTGTCTCCAGAGACCTATAGTACAGGCCTGTCTCTGGGCCAGTCTGCTCTGGAGAGGGTGTACTGTTGTTGCTGGGTGCTAGAAAAATAATGATCACCCACTGGGCAAGGATTTTATAGCAGGCACTTTGTTTTCTACCCCAGTGCAATTCTCAGGGTGAATAGCCACAGGAGAGGCCTCTCTTAAATGCCAGTGAGCCTAACTCACACAACTTAACCCCTACCACGGAAGGAAAGCTAATCTTCTACCTACCATCTGTCAGCACTGAGCAAGGACAAGATCACAGGATCTTGGTGCTACCTGGAAATGGACTGCCACCATGTTACAGCACCCATCAGGGATGGCCCAAGAGGACAGAGCATCAAGGGACAATTCAGCCAATGATTCACTTGATAAGCCACAGCCAGGGCTGGAGAGATGGCTCAGCGGTTAAGGTGCTTGCCTGCAAGCCCTAATGACATGAGTTCAATTCCCCGGTACCCCATGTAGAGCCAGAGGCACAAAGTGGTGTGTGCGTCTGGCATTTATGTGTGGTGGTTACAGGCCCAAGGCCACTCATATATATTCTCTCTCTCTCTCCTTGCAAATAAAATGAGAAAAAAAAAAAAAGAGGCAGCAGACTGAAATATAGATGTGAATGCTGGATCAAGGGTGAATAGCTTGGCTGCTTGGTCAGGGTCGGGAAGGGACCAGATTGAGGGTCTGTGCCAAGAAAATTTGGGGCTGGGCATGAGGAATTGAACGGTTTTGAGATATAGCTGAAGACAAGTGAGTCTTTCATGCTTACCAGAGGACTCCCACACAGAGGAAGAATTAAGCTATACCCCCTGCGTGGATGTGTACAGCCAACGTTGAAACATTTAAGATGACATCACTTCTTGAGGAGGCCAGGCCAGCCACTTGCACGGTTGCTTTCCATTTTGGTTCATCCTTACTAGAATAGATACCTACCCCGCCACGCGCCTCTGTTGACGCCATCATCCAGGGGCTTGTAGAATATCTGATCTATTGCAACGAGGTCTTGCCCAGAATGTGACTGGAAGGTCTGCCAGATTTGTCATTGGGTCGACCAGGAGAAGCCGGTCTCCTGGGAGAGTAGATTCCTGAAGGCTTGGGTGCTAGCTTGTGGGGAGGAGGTGTGCGCTCACCTGTCTGGTGATACCCCCTTTCCTCCCGCCCCCCGTGTGCCATCGATGGACCGAATCAGTAGCCATGGTGCGCTACATTTCTGGTGACTGAAAGGTCCTTCTGGATAGTACTGGTTACTTTTGTCACTGTAGCCACAAACCTGACAGAGCGTAGGAAAGACTTGTTTTGCTTCCTGGTTTTGGAAATTCCCATTCCTAGTCCCTTACTCTTTTGTTTCTGGGCTTCTGATGAGGCATACCATCGTGATGTCAGGAACCTGGGCAGGAGGTGGCTGTTCATCTCATAGCAGACAGGAAATGGTGCGAGACAGGCTTCAGGGCCAGGTGTAACCTCCTGAGGTATGTCTCAGTAACCTGCTTTCTCCAGTTGAGCCTCACCTACTGGGTTTTCTAGAAACTTCCAAAGTAGTACCCCCAGCTGAGGTATGAATGAACACAGCACATGAGCCTGTGTGTGCGTGTGTGTGTGTACGTGTACACGCATGCGTGTGCCCCAGGGACAGGGTGTGCATATCAAATCTACACCATCACACCGACCCAGGAGCCAAGATATAGAAGTAATTTTGGGGACCCTTCCACAAGTACTGCTTTTCAAGCTTGCAACTTCCTGTTTTGCTATATTAATGATTCTGTTTTTTTCCCAGGGGGAATCAGGCAGTCATTGAACTTGAAACGATGACTCCTGCCTGTTCCTTTTAGGCTACTGTGTCAGTGGATGCACTAGAAAAGAATATGAGCCCAGTGTGGTTGATACACACTTAAAATCCTAGCACTTGGGAGGCTGTGGTATCAGGATTACAAGTTGAAGGCCATCCTAGACTACATAATGTATTTGAGGGTAGCCTGGGCTACATAGACTTTTGTAAAAGAAAAAAAATTTACTATACATTTTATTGATTTTCGTGTGTGTGTGCACATGCCAAATGAAAGCCTGACACTTGCATAACTCTTTTGCATCTTGCTTACATGGGTGGTGTAGGGATTGAACCCTGGGCTGTCAGGCTTTGCAAGCAAGCACCTTTACCTGCTCATAAGTAACTATATTGATGGAGACATGAACCCTAGCACTAAGAGGAGGAGAGGTAGCTGCTAATAAAGTGTGATTAGAAGCCAGAGAATTCAGTGGGAAACCTCTTGTACTTCCATCTTCATGGGCCCATAATACATGGGGAAATGCAACAGCTAGGCCCTGGTGAGACCAAGGCAACAGAACTTGGGGCTGAGATTCTGGTTCTGCCCATCTGTCAGGCAGCCTGATGAAATAGGTAATTGGTAGAGGAGGGCTAGAGAGACGGCTTAGCGGTTAAGGCACTTGCCTGCAAAGCCTAAAGACCCATGTTCAACTCTCCAGATCCCACATAAGCCAGATGCACAAAGGTGAGGCAAGCCCAAGGTCGCACGTGCCCACTAGGTGGCGCAAGTGTCTGGAGTTCAATTGTAGTGGCCGAGGCCCTGGCATGCCAATTCTCTCTCTGCCTCTCTGGCTCTCACTGTCTCTAAAATTAAAATTAAACAAAAAAAATTGGTAGAGGAGGAGGGAAATGCCAAGTCTGATGTGGGTCAAGAGTACCCACCAATGCCAGGCACAGGATCTGGAGCCCAACTGGTGCCCCTTAGAAGTTGACTAGGTAAGCGCTTGAATGGTTAAACGAAAGGCTGTGCACTGTAGTTAAAGGTGCCCAAGTCAATTTAATGGTTGTTGGAGAAGTGCTTAGGGAGTCCGGGGAGTGGGTGCTGACGCGTGGCCCTCCCGGCCCTGTCTCAGTGAGGATTTTCCATGCGTCTTTCCTGCAGAACCACGGTCGATGTGGTAAAGGCTCATAGCAGCTTTGGAAGGTCACCAAGCCGCCTCCCTGCTTGCCTGCGCAGGCCACTGTGTCATCACTCGGAACTCATTATCCCTTCGAGTCGGAGAGACAGAGAGAGAAACACAATCCTTAAAGACTTAATCATTTTCCTTCTCCGTAGCGAGACAGCCAAGTCACACACATGGCTGCAATTTAGACGCAGCGTCACTTTCACACATCAGGGCCCCACGCACGGGCCAGATGAATGTTTTTGTAAGTGACGGAATGAAGTTCATTTTTAAATTAGCCTGCGTACCTTATTCTGATAGGTTACCAAAATAAGCAGCGAGTGTCGTATGATTACAGTGTTGACAATGGTCTAAGGTTCAGTTTGATGAAAAACGGCTTTCCCTTCTACCCCGTCATTTCTCTCCTGAGATCAGCTGGCTGGAGGTGAATTCCTAACACATGAGCTGTTTGAAATGGAATCAAGGGTCTGAACGTACCTGGAAGCTTTGCAGTCAGGGCCAGAACCCACCAACCTCTCACTCTATTTTATTGTTTAGGTTTCCTCTTGGGTCTTGGTATTTTGGCAGCATAGCTCAGTGACTGTCAACTCATGCTTTTAGCTCCTCCTCCTCCTCTTTGAGACAAGGTCTTACTCTTTAGCGCAGACCAATCTCAAACTTAGGTCCTAGAGGTTGGTCTTGAACTCCTGGTCCTCCTATTTAAACCTCCCTCATGCTAGGATTACTGGTATGCACTACCACGGTCAGCAGTCCAGTCTATCATTATGATTGTTTTTCAAAGATTTATTTTCATTTATTTATTTGAGACAGAGAGATGGTTGGGGGAGAGAGAGAGAGTGAGAATGGGTGCGCCAGGGCCTCCAGACACTGCAGATGAACTCCAGATGCTTGAATCATCATGTGCATCTGGCTTACGTGGGACCTGGAGAATTGAACCAGGGTCTGTAGGCTTCACAGGCAAGTACCTTAACTGCTAAGCCATTTCTCCAGCCCAGTCTATTATTTTTTTAAATTTTTTACATAATTTATTTATCTAAGAGAGAGACCGTGAGAGAAAGAGGGAGGGAGAAAGGGAGAGAGTGTGTGAGAGAGAGAGAGAGGGGAAGAGAATGAATATTGGTGTGTATGGCCTCTAGCCACTACAACTGAACTCCAGATACATGTGTCACCTTGTGCATTTGGCTTAGGTGGGTACTGGAGAATTGAACCTTGGTCCTTAGGCTTTGGAGGCAAGTGCCTTAACTGCTGAACCATCTCTCCAGCCCCTTTTAATTTATTTGCAAGAACACACACACACAGGGAGAGAGAGAGAGAATATATGAATGAGAATGAACGCCAGGCATGCCAGGGCCTCCAGCCGCTGTAACTCCATACACAGGCAGCTCTTCATGTACGCAGCTTTATGTGGGTAGTGGGAAATCAAGCCTGGGTTGTTTGGTTCTGCATGTGCCTTAACTTCCATAAATATAGACAGTATACCATAATCATAATCTCCTCACCATCCTTCCTTTTCCCCCTTGTAACTCCCTCCCCTCTGAATCCCTTCTTCCCACCTAGTCTCTCTTCAATTTTTAAATTTATTTTATTTTATTTTATTTATTTGAGAGCAACAGACTCAGAGAGAAAGACAGATAGAGGGAGAGAGAGAGAATGGGCGCGCCAGGGCCTCCAGCCTCTGCAAACGAACTCCAGACGCTCTAGCCTGAGTCTATTCTTAAATGTTGGAAGTTATGGTAGCATACTTGGAGAGAAATATTCAAAAGCACAGTAAACAAGTAACAGCACCATGCAGACATACTAGGGTTTAATACCTCCTCATGATGACTGTCCACACAGCCACAAGATTGCCTCAGATTTCACCCATGGGATGGAGAGATGGCTTAGCAGTCAAGGCGCTTGCCTGCGAAGCCTAAGGACCCATATTTGACTCTCCAGATCTCAGGTAAGCCACATACACAAAGGTGAGGCAAGTAGGTGCAAGGTCACACATGCCCACTAGGTGGCACAAGCAACTGGCATTCATTTGGTTGCAGTGGCCGAGGCCCTGGTGCACCAACTTTCTCTAAAATAAAATAAAAAGATTTCACTCACATTTATTGAAAACTTCCATAAATATAGACAGTATACCATAATCATAATCTCACCATCCTTCCTTTTCCCCCTGTAACTCCCTCCCCACTGAATCCGTTCTTCCCACCTAGTCTCTCTTCAATTTTTAAATTTATTTTATTTTATTTTATTTTATTTTATTTTATTTTATTTTATTTTATTTTATTTTATTTTATTTTATTTTATTTTATTTTATTTTATTTTATTTATTTGAGAGCGACAGACACAGAGAGAAAGACAGATAGAGGGAGAGAGAGAGAATGGGTGCGCCAGGGCTTCCAGCCTCTGCAAACGAACTCCAGACGCGTGCGCCCCCTTGTGCATCTGGCTAATGTGGGACCTGGGGAACCGAGCCTCAAACCGGGGTCCTTAGGCTTCACAGGCAAGCGCTTAACCGATAAGCCATCTCTCCAGCCCTCTCTTCAATTTTTAAATTGCTTATTTTGAGAGAGATAAAGAGGCAGAGCGAGAGAGAGAGACTCTAATGGGTGTGCCAGGGCCTTCAGCTACTGTGAACTCCAGACACACGCACCCCATTGTGTGCATGTACAACATCATGCGTTTACATTGTTGTGTGTCTGGCTATGTAGGACCTGGAGACTCGAACATGAGTCCTCAGGCTTCGCAGTCAAGCGCCTTAGCTGCTCAGCCAGCTCTCCAGCCCCATTCTTCTATTTTGGTGACATCATTTGTAGGTAGCATCAGCCACTGCGAGGTCATGAATTTCTAGGCCATTTGGTGTCTATAAGACAGCAATTGTAAGCACTCCTCCACCTTCCTTTGGCTCTTACATTCTTTCTGCCACCTCTTCCACAGAGGTCCCTGAGCCTTGGAGGTTGTGCTAGAGATGCCTTACCCAGTGCTGAACACTGCACGGTCTCTTCTTGTCAGCACTTTGATAAGTTTTGAATCAAGCCAGTAGTCACCACCATCTGAAAAGAGAAGCTCCCCTAGCCAGAAGTGAGAGTGACATTAACATATGGGCATAAACATAAATTTTATAAGGCAGTTTGATGGACATAGTACATGTATTCAGCCAGACATCAGTAGTTGTTACTCCCTTAGGGCTTATGACCTCTCTAGTCATAGGCTTTTGACTGTGTTTTCAGTACCAAGCATGAATTCCCTCCCACAGAGCCCCAACTCCAGTCCAATGAGAGTGCAGTTGGTTTTCCCCATAACAGACTTGCCACTATTACACCAGTTGGCACATTTGTCCTGGCTGCCCAGCCATAAGGCCTGCAGGGTCCGCTACTGTTTAGTACTATTTATGATTTCTCTCTCCTGGAAGACTGCATGCTGCATAGCTCTTCCTGGCATCCTAACAGCTAGTCAACAGGGAGGAGGTTTCCAGCTCAGCTCCAGCTTGATCTGTAACCTGCAGCCCAAGCATGTGGAGTGTTCAGCAGTGTGTCTTATCACCTAGATCCACTCATATGTTTAAACAAGCATAACATTGGACTTTGGTGCTAGACCAACAAAAATACACATTTCGGGGCTGGAGAGAGAGTTCAGTGGTTAAGGCGCTTGCCTGCGAAGCCAAAGGACCCAGGTTCAATTCCCCAGTACCCATGTAAAGCCAGATGCACAAAAGTGGGACATACGTTCTGCAGTGGCTCGAGGCCCTGGAGTGCCTATTTTTTATATGCCTCTTTCTCTGCCTCTTTCAAATAAATAATTTTTTTAAAACAAAACTTACAGCTTGATCAATATTTGATTCCACATTAGTAGTGAGTTCGTGGGATGACATTACTACTCAGTGTATGTGACCTACCAGGCAAGAACCACAGATCTACTTGGTGCTTTCTCTGAAATAGATCATTCCAAACCTGGGCAAAGGACACATGCAAGTAAATGCCATCCCGTGATGTCGATCTGCAGCTTATGTTAGGACCATTCAAACCTTGCTCACTCTGACGGCTATAGTGATCACGGCTCAGACTCTGCAAAGTCAGATGTTTAGGAAGATGATGGTGAGGCTGCAGGTTACTTTGATTCAGCAAAGAGCAGCTGGTTTTCATCATCACTACCACCATCATCTCTTTCTTCACCTCCTATTGTTTGGTAGCATGCAAAATAATTGGGACACTTGATTTCTGTTTGGGTTTTTGTTTTTTTAAAAACAAGCTTCCAACAGTGATGGCTTCTAGTACCCTTTAGGATTTTTATTTTGAGGCAAGGTTTCATTCTAGCTCTGGCTGACTTGGAATTCCCTCTGTAGGCCACGCTGGCTTCAAACTCATGGCAGTTCTAACTCAACCCCCTGAGTCCTGGGATTATAGGTGTGAGCCACCATGCCTGGTTAGGATAATTTTTTTTTTAATTAAAAAATAAACAATGAGGCTGGAGAGATTGCTCAGTGGGTAAGGTGCTTGCCTGCGAAGCCTAAAGACCCATGTTCAACTCTCCAGATCCCTTGTAAGCCAGATGCACAAAGGTGAAGCAAGCGTGAGGTCACACATGCCCACTAGGTGGCACAAGCGTCTGGAGTTAGATTGCAGTGGCTGAGGCCCTGGCACACTGATTCTCTCTCTCTGAAATTTTTTTAAATTAAAAAATGGGATGCTTAGATTTTTTTTTTTTAAACACTGAGCATTCAACCATCACTTATTTTCCACACTTTGACCAGTTTAATCACCACTCACTGCAGAAAGCTTTTTCTGACAGAAAGTGACAGCAACATGAGTCTGTGGACATAAATACTTAGAAGGCAATTGCCAGGCACACTACATGGACATTAGCAAAACAAAAGCAATAGCCTGGGGCCTGTGACCTCCTTAACCATTGGCTTTTGAGCAAAGGAATAGTACTAGACATGAATTCCCTCCTGTGGAGTGAATTCCAAATTCAGTCAAAGTCAATCAGAAAGCAACTGATGACTCTTAAAAGTCATGCCATTGTTGTGCCAGGGGACACATCTTGCCTGACTAGTTTCTTGTGTAGCAATTAGGGTTAAATAGGTTTTTATTTTATTTTTTAAATTATTTGTATAGTGGAGTTAGCTCTTAATAAACCCATCATCTGTGGAAGAAAGTGTCATAAGTAGTAAATGTATTTAGGCCAGATGTGGTGGCACACACCTGAAATCCTGGCTCTTGAGAGGCAGAAACAGAAGAATCAGTTCAAGGCTATCCTCGGCTACACAGGGAGTTTGAGGTTAGCCTGGGCTGCATTAGACCTTCTCTCAGTCTGCCCCCCCCCCCATGTGCATTCAATACCTCTAAGCTATCTAACGTCTTTAATGTGTTTAGAACACTCAGCATAGGACCTTCATTTGTGCAGAACCATATAACACAAAGCTTATTTTATAATAAAGTATTGAATATCTCCTGTTACACATTCAATTCTGGACTGAAAGTGAAAAACAATGGTTATATGGGTTCACTTTTGCATCACTGTAAACTTAAAAAAACATTGTCATTCAAACCACTCAAATCAGAAACTGTATGGCTAGATTCTCATTCCATAGCCTGTATTTCTTCCTAAGATTGTGACTTGATGATTTTTTAAAACATATATGCATTAACGTGTACTTGGTACCGTAAAGTCATATATCTACTACAAGAATTTCATTCATCTTTGCTGTCCTAAAAAATCTCCCTGTGTTCATGTGATGGTCTGACTCAGGTGTTCCCCATAAACTTAGGTGTTCTGACTGCTAGCTTCCCAGCTGATGGCAATTGGCAATTGAAACCTTCTGGAGTCAGTGTTTTTGGGGGGGGGGTGGTGGGCTTATGGGTGTTGAAGCCAGTGTCCCCTTGCCAGTGTTTGGCACACACTCCTGTTGCTGTGGTCCACCTTATGTTGGCCAGGGGGTGATGTCCACCCTCTGCTTATACCATTGCTTTCCCCTGCCATCACGAAGCTTCCCCCTTGAACCTATAAGCCAAAATAAGCCTCTTTTTTGCCCCCACAAGCTGCTCTTGGTTAAGATGATTTCTACCAGCAGTGCGAACCTGACTGTGACAGCTCACATACCCATCCTTCTCCCCCCCCACCCCGTCTTGCTCCCCTTTCTCTCTTGGCAACATTGATCATCTTAGTATCTTCATAGCTGTTCTTTTCTAGAATGTCATATTCTTGGAACTGTCAGTATGCAGCATTTCTTCGCTTCTTTTACTTAGCGTTGTGCAGTGAAGTCTCTATTTTTTGTGGCTTGACAGGTCACTTCCTTTTGATGTTTAATAACGTTTCATTATAAGGGACGTCAAGGTTTGCTTTTCCACTCACCTTTTGAAGGATGTCCTGATTGCTTCCCACTTCGGACATTATGAATATTGGTAGGTTGCATTTGTTTTTCTTTTCTTTTCTTTTTTTTTTTTTTTTGAGACAGGGTCTCACTGCATTGTTTAGGCTGGCCTTGAACTCCCGTCCCAGGCTTCTGAGTATCCACCACACCCAGCAAGGCATTGTGAACCAAGCTGCTGCATTCACACCAGTGATGCTTTTCAAAAATTTTTAAAATTAATTTATGTTTTATTTTTTATTTTGTTTTTCGAAGTAGGGTCTCACTCTAGCCCAGGCTGACCTGGAATTCACTATGGTGTCTCAGGGTGGCCTCAAACTCACGGCGATCCTCCTACCTCTGCCTCCCAAGTGCTGGGATTAAAGGCATGCGCCACCATGCCCAGCTAATTTATTTTTTATTGACAACTTCCATGACTGTAAACAATATCCTGTGGTAATTCCCTCCCTTCCCCCACTTTCCCCTTTGAAACTCCACTCTCCATCATATCCCCCCCAATCAGTCTCTTTCATTTTGATGTCATGATCTTTTCCTCTTATTATGATGGTCTTGTGCAGGTAGTGTCATGGATACTACTGTGAGGTCATGGACGTCCAGGTCATTTAGTGTCTGGAGGAGCACGTTGTAAGGAGTCCTACGCTATCTTCAGCTCTTACATTCTCCCCCCCCCCTTCCCCAATGGCCCTGAGCCTTGGAAGGTATGATAGAGTTTTGCAGTGCTGAGCACTCCTGTCGCTTCTTTCCAGCACCATGATGCCTTCTGAGCCATCCCAAGGTCACTGCCATCTGAAAAGAGAAGGTTCTCTAGCCAAAAGTGAGAGTAGCACTAATATGTGGATATAAACATTAAGAGAAGTGCTTACTAGGCAGTTTGATAAGCATAGTATATACATTTAGTCAGGCAGCAGCAGACGTTACACCCCTAGGGTTCATGACTACCCTGTTATGGGTTTTCAGTATCAGGGATGTATTCTCTCCTATGAAGTGGGCCTCCAGTCCAATTAGAGGGCAGTTGGTTTCCCCCATAACAGACGTACCACTATTGTACCTGTTGGCTCATTTGGCTTGGCTGGCCAAATATAAGGCTTGCAGTGTTCACTGTTGAGTATCTTCCCTGGTGATTTATCTCTCTCCCACTGAACTGCATGCAGTGTGGCTTTTCTCAGCTTTCTGTCATCTGGTCTATATAGAGGCAGTTTTCAGCTCAGTTCCAGCAGGATTTCTCAGTGGCCTTGCAGCCCAAGCATGTGGAGTCTTCAGCAATAGGGTCTTACCATCTATTCCTGGTGGGAAACCAAGGACCTTGGCCTGTAATGCTTTGGGGCATCAGGGACCTCCCTGGCCAGCAACTCACTGGAAGGTATCACAACCAGTGATGCTTTTATCTGCTTATTCTATATCCTGAGTATGTAAGCCATCATTAGGTGTGTTCTGAAGCCAGTTTTTCCATCCCGTTAGCATCCTCATAAAAACATGTGCCTGCCATATAATGGGGATTGAAACTAAGGCCTTGCTCATGCTATGTGAGAACTCTACCTCTAAGTTACATTCCCAGCCCCTTGTGAACCTTTTTTTTTTTTTTTCCTGAGGTAGGGTCTCATTGTAGCTCAGGCTGATATGGAATTCACTCTGTTTTCAGGGTGGCCTTGAACTTAT
The DNA here is from genome assembly GCF_020740685.1 of Jaculus jaculus. NCBI lineage: Eukaryota > Metazoa > Chordata > Mammalia > Rodentia > Dipodidae > Jaculus > Jaculus jaculus. The sequence goes on along the minus strand of NC_059116.1, from coordinate 21,333,693 downwards.
GGCAATCCTCCTACCTTTGCCTCCCAAGTGCTGGGATTAAAGGCGTGTGCCACCACGGCCAGCCCTTTTTGTGATCCTATATTGTTATAGCATTTTTACAAAATGTCCTTGTGGTTCAGTGCACATGCCACTTGACCTCAAGACTTGCCACCATCCTCATTTCCATAGGAGGGAGGAAGGGGGGCAGGGAGAGGGAGAGAGAGAAAATGGACAGCCTTCAACCACTGCAAACGAACTCCAGATACTTGTGTCACTGTAGGTACTGGGGAACCGAACCTGGGTCCTTTGGCTTTGCAGGCAAGTTCCTTAACCATGAAGCCATCTCTCCAGCCTGAATGACTTTCGTTGAATAACAGACAGGAAGTTTTCCGGCTCAGTGATATACATAGCCATTATCTGCTAATCCGACTTGGAAGGTTCCCGCAGTTCTCTCTGGACCTTTCTGAAGAGGCGCATGTTTTAGGATCGCTAAAGTATGATGGCGTGATGGAAATCACCATAAAGCCTGAGGATGTGGGGGTGCTGAAGGTACAACCGGATCTCCACTTGTCTCCTAGCTAGTACCTTCCCCACCTGGGCATCGAACCATCAGGGCCAGGATGAACTTGGTTCTGCTTCTTTCTCATAAGCAAACACTTTGAAACTTTGCTTTATCCAGCAGGTGGTCAGTGTCAAACTCTTCTTCTTTTTTTTTTTTCTTTTCTTTTTTTTTTTTTGAGTCATCATTTGTTTCTATGCTTGTTCCTTTTCTGGATTATTCCCGGAGGCTACAAGCTGGGCTGCTCACTCTTCTGGGGGTTGCTGGCTGGCCAGGAGACAGGCTGAGGCACGCTGGCTGCCTGTAGTTGTTTTGGCACCGGTTTCTGACTGGAGATGAGCTTTTATCCTGTGAAGGAAATGTGCTGTCAGGAACTGAAGGACACAGAACCCACTAGGCTTGGCCACTGTTGGCAGAGGCCAGGTTCTGCTGAGTGATCACAACAGGTTTTGGACTACCATCAAGTGGAAGTGTAGCCTTAGGCCCTGAGATGCAATTTTCTTTCTTTTTTTTTTTTTAATAATTTTTAATTTGTTTATTTGTCAGAGAGACAGAGAATGGGCACGCCAGGGCCTCCTGCCACTGCAAATGAGCTCCAGACGCATGTGCTATTTTGTGCATCTGGCTTTATGTGGTTACTGTGGAACCGAACCCGGGTCGTCAGGCTTTGCAATCGAGTGCCTTTAAACACAGAGATATCTTTCCAGCCCCGCAGTTTTCTTTAGATCTGTCCATGATGTCCTGTGGCCTGTTTCTGCTTTCAACCCAAAGTCTGAAAGTTCCCAATATCCCCTTTAAAGATAAGCCACCCCCAGTAACATAACTTCCTTTCACTAGGCCTAACCTCCAGATAATGCCACAGGCAGGTGAGCAAGCCTTCAGAGAACATTCGAGATCTAACAATAGGAGAAAGTCAATGAACCAACAAGCACATATGTGTTCTCACAAAACATTAATTACAAAAGCCCAGTTACAGGCTACACTTGCTGATTTCTAGTCTAGTGTGAGCATGAAATGCCACCAACCACTTTCTGTAATTTTTCTCTTGACATCTCTTCCACATTGGGAAGGCAAGTAGTCATCTTAGTCTTGCTCCGTGGGCTGACAAGTCCCTAAGGGGAGGTGCCAGACATGCTTGTGAGACCAGCCCTTGACAAAGCCCAGCTCTCCCTGGCCGTCCACCCAGGCTCGCACCTTCTCAAGGCTCAGCACCCAACGGGCTCCTGTCAGCATGGCTGCTGTCTTGTGTACCCGTCCTCTCGCCCGGGCTGTGTCGTTAGGTGTCTGGGATGGCTGAAAACCTGTTATTTCCTTAGCTGAAGTAGGGACTTGAAAGACCCATGAGGGAGGGAAGGGACTAACATTATGCCGCGTGTGCGTCTTCGAAGCCAGACGCCTGGCTGGGTGATTTCTTTTCTCCCCCTCAGCTCATTAAAGTTTCAGGAATCCTGGGGGACAAGATAACCCCTATAGCCACCATACATTTGACCAGCTCCAATACCATACTTAATGTGTACATATACATACACATACTTGTTTTTTGAGGTAGGGTCTCAATCTAGCCCAGGCCGACCTGGAATTCACTATGGAGTCTCAGGCTGGCCCTGAACTCACAGCGATCTGCCTACCTCTGCCTCCTAAGTGCTGGAATTAAAGGTGTATGCCACCACACCCGGCTGTTTACTTTTAAGGATATTTTTTAAACAAATGAATAGTTTTTAAAAAATATTTTATTTAGTTATTTATTCATTTATTTGAGAGAGGGAAGGAGAGAGGGAGGGAGGGGCAGGGAGAGAGGCAGATAGAGAATGGGCACACCAGGGTCTCGAGCCAGTGCCAACGAACCCCAGATGCATGTGTCACTTCATGCATATGGATTACGTGGGTGCTGGGGAATCGAACTTGGGTCCCCAGGCTTTGCAGGCAAGTACCTTACCTGCTAAGCATCTCTCCAGCCCTGGCTTATTCTTTTTTTTTTTTTTTCTTCCCTAAATTGATATTATGAAAAGTTTGAAATCAGATCACTTGTGGGAAGCCACAGTAATAGATATGATATCACAGCACCATCTACAATCCTCACTGATGAGAAAATGAGGCTTGAGACACGGACGACCGGGCACAGGGCCACAGCGGAGTGCACGCAGGACTGGGCTCAGGCCGGGTCTGCTTGCCTCCCAGACAAGCACCAAGGCTGCAGCTGCGGCTGTGTTTGCATTTTGGCAGTTTCAAATGCAGCAGGGAGATCGGGATGCAAGGCATTGGCAGTATGCCGCGCGGGACCTCCTCCCACTAATTCAAGTTTGTGGGTTCCCGAGTCTTGATCTCGAGCCTTTCGTATTCTGGGTATCGAGCTTAGGAAGTTCCTGAGAACTGCAAGAAGTACATCCAATTCTCGACTTGACGTCCCTGGACTGTGGAAAGTACAAAATGCCCATAGTGGGGAACGTACCACAGAAGAGCGAAGTCAGAGATGACCGACTATTGACTCTGGAGAAAGGTTACAAATTGCCATCCAGGAGAGAATTATTTTCAAAACATTTTGCAAACTTTCTAGATGTGTAGTGTATTTTGTAAGCACTCCCTCCCCACCCATGCATTTTAAAAAATTTTTTTTTTAGAGGTAGGGTCTCACTCTAGTCCAGGCTGACTTAGAACTCACTCTGTAGTTCCAGGCTGGCCTCACTCAGTGGGTTTTCCTTCCCCCACCTCTGCCTCCTGAGTGCTGGGATTAAAAGCACGTGCCACCCTGCCTGGCACATACTTGTAAAGGATACTAAGCCTGAGTCCCCGGGAGGACTGGTTGTTGTTGCCTCGTCTGGGGGGAATAGATTTTTATCCTTGTTTCTTCCTGGAACCACCGCCTAAGTGCTCTGTGGCAGCCAGGTTCAAGTTAGCATAGAACTTCCCAGAGGCCTGTCTACTCAGAGTCTCGATGACACACTCCCTCCGTCCACACACCACTTGGCTCACCTGAGTGTCACCCACCTTTAGGTCTCATCCTATGTAAGGAGCTGAGACAGGGATGGGGAGGGAAAAGGGAGAATGACCCTGGCCCTGCTGGTAGACGCAGGTCCTAGGGAAAGAATGTGTGACCGTCTTTTGGCTGTTTGGCTCCTTGCTTCCAGAAACAAACATGAAAAGCTTAAGGTCTGGGGCTGGAGAGTGGCTTAGTGGTTCAGAGCACTTGCTTACAAAGCCTGATGGCCTAGGTTTAAATCCCCAGTACCTACAGAAAGCCAGATGCACAGAATAGTTTATGTGTGTCTGGGGTATATTTGCAGTGCCAGGAGGCCCCTGGTGTGCCCATTCTCACTGCTTTTCTTTTACCCTCCTTCCCTGCCTCACCATCAGTTTCTTTCTGCTTATAAATAAATTATAGATATGTTAAAAAAATTTTTTGAGGTAGGGTCTCACTCTAGCCCAGGCTGACCTGGCATTCACTATGTGATCCCAGGGTGCTCTTGAACACATGGCGATCCTCCTACCTCTGCTTCCCAAGTACTGGGATTAAAGGCGTGTGTCACCATGCCCAGATATAAATAAGATATTTTACAAGAGAAGCTTATGGTCAGATTCCTTATGAATCTGTTTATTCCTTAATTCATTGTGATTCCTACTTACCGGGAACCTTTGTGCCAAGGGTCCTCCACTAAGTGGCAAAATAAGTGTAAAATGGGAATGTCATACATAGCTCCTGCCTTCAGAGGTGCCTTTTGCCTGGTAAAGGGTGGGATAGACAGATATTCAGGGAAATGTCTACTAGGTCAAGGCCCTAATGGAAGAACATGAACATTGAGAGTTTAAATAGTTATTACCAGTGTGGTGGTTTGAACATGAAATGTCCTCCCACAGGCTCATGGATCCGAGTCTTGGTTGCCAGCTAAAAGACTTTTGGGAAATGATTGGATCCTGAAAGCCCACCTAACCAGCAGGCTGATCTCTTGATGAATTCATTATCTGATGGCATTACTGAGAGGTGGTGAAATACGCAGGGTCTAGCAAGACAAAGCAGGTCGCTGTGGGCATGTCCTTAGGGCTGTAACTTGCTCTGGCTCCCTTCTGTGCTTCTGTCCACCAGGAGGTGACTAGCCTATGACACACGCTCCCATTGCCATGACATCTTGCCTTACCAAGGACCCAGAATCAGCAGAGACTATGACTGGACTGAAACTTCCCAGGCCATTTACTAAAATAAAACTTATACCCCCCCCCCCAAGTCATGTATGTATTGTTTTGTCCCAGTGGCTAGAAAAGTTAATGCCTAGTTAACGTCTTCATAGAAGACGGAGCTATGGAGCTTCCGAAACAGAATTTGTAGCCCGATGTGGTGGTGCACACCTGTAATCCAAGGCTGAGGCAGGAGGATCAAGAGTTTGTAGCCAGCCTGGGCTACATAGTGAGTTCTAGGTCAGTCTGGGATATAAAAGATTCTTTCTCAGAAAGAGGAGGAACAGATTTTTGTTTTAGAAGAAATGATTTTGGGCTGGAGAGATGACTTAGCGGTTAACGCACTTACCTGAAAAGCCTAAGGACCCAGGTTCGATTTGCCAGTACCCACATAAGCGAGATGCACAAGGAACACGCATCTGGAGTTTGTTTGCAGTGGCTAGAGGCCCTGGCGTGCCCATACTCTCTATCTGCCCCCGCCCCTCTCTCTCTCAAATAAAATAAGTAATAAAAATATGTATGCTGTGGTGTGGTGTGGCAACCCATATGCTTGCCTACAGTGGCCAGAGCAGAGTATCAGTGTTTCCACTCCATCATCCTGCCCAGTCTTATTCTGAGCCCAAGGCCCTCTACTGATTCGGGAGTTGGTGGGGCTCCAGTGATCCCCAGCTCTCTGCTCCCCTGTTGCTCTCTGTTGGCAATTACAGGCCCTGCCTAGCTATTTTCTTGGGATCTGGAGATGTGACTTTTGGTGAAGTCGGGCCTCCTCAGGCGCCTCATGTTTGTGCAGGAAGTACACTTAGCCGCGAAGGCATCTCTCCAGCCCAAGGATCAGATTTATTAGGGGGAAGTGTGGACGGAGAGTTTTCTGTTGTGGAAGGAAGTTCTTCACATATTGTTCTTCTGTGGACCTCAGGTCACCTAATATTGGAAACAGAACCCAGTCTGATCGCTAAAGATTTTTTTTTTTTTTTTTTTGGTAACCTAAAGTCTGCTTGAGACTTCAGTGATTTAAAAAAAATACTTTATTTGCAAGGTGAGGGAGACGGAGAAAGAGAAAGAATGGGCATGCCAGGGCCACCAGCTGCTGCAAACGGACTCCAGAGGCATGCACCACCTTGTGCATCTGGCGTTTCTTGGTCCTGGAGAATCAAACCTGGGTCCTTTGGATTTGCAGGCAAGGGCCTTACCTGCTAATAAGCCATCTCTCCAGCCCAAGCTCAATTTTAATAAAACACTTGAGTCTAGGGGACCAAACATCCAAACTATCCCATTCAAACTACCACACCACACTTAAAAAAAAAAAAGTTGGGTGGCCACGGAGGGTGGCAATTCCTCTGGAGGGTAGAGACTGGAGAGTTGCTGAGATTCACTGATACACAGGAACTCCAGGTTGAGGGCGACACCCTGTCTCAAGGAAAGTAATATGCAGATGAGTGATAATTGTATATTCACCTCTGGTCTCCACAGGCTCACAGATGCGGAGCACACATCTGTAAAACAAAATATACATTTTGTATATAAAATAAAAATATACATAAAACATAAAACAAAAATATACATTTGCAATTAAAAAAAACATATTTTTATTTATTAGAGACAGAGAAAGCGAGTGAGAGAGAGAGAGAATGACAGAGAGAGAGAGAGAAAATGGGCATTCCAGGGCCTCTCCCCACTATAAACAAACTCCAGACACATGTGCCACCATGTGCATCTGGTGGGGTCTGGAGAATTGAACCTGGGTCCTTAGGCTTCACAGGCAAGTGACTTACCCACTAAGCCATATCTCCAGGCCCCTTTTGCAATTTTTCAAATAGACTTCGTCAGATTTCATAATCTAGTAGTTTGTCCCTCAGACTACCTTTTTTCCTTTTTCCCTTGTGTCTTCTGTGATGGCCTGGTGACCTGACTGAGGCTTGATTTTTCTGGTTTGGCTGGCTGTAAGCAAAGGTTCTTGGAATCTTGCTAGAAGGCTGAGATCTGCTTTCACATTCATAACATGAAGAAAGTGTATTTTCAGAGTTGAGAAACAGGCCTAGATAGTCAGGTGAGGGCCACCTCTGGGGTTGGTTGTGGGAACTTTTCTTTTTTTAAATTATTTATTTATTTATTTTTTTTCAAGGTAGAGCCCCACTCTGGCCCAGGCTGACCTGGATTTCAGTATGTAGTCTCAGGGTGGCCTCAAACTCATGGCGATCCTCCTACTTCTGCCTCCCAAGTGCTGGGATCAAAGGTGTATGCCACCACATCTGGTTTTAATTAATTAATTTATTTTTATTTATTTGCAAGCAGAGAGAGAAGAGAGGGAGGGTGTGCCTCGGTCTCCAGCTGCTGCAGACAAACTCCAGATGCATGCCCCACTTTGTGCATCTGGCTTTATGTGGGTACTGGAGAATCGAACTTGGATCATTAGCCTTTGCAGGCAAGTGCCTTAAGCACCCAGTTATTTCTCCAGCCCTGTGGGAGCCTCTTGATGGGGAGTTTACAGGCAGATCCAGAGACTGCCTGCAGCCAGGAAGGGAAGAGTTCAGGCGAGACATCTCCCCCCCCACTTAGGTCTCTCTAGGGAGGGCTAGCTGTGGAGAAATTGGGTGCCCTCTGACTTCACCTTTTCCAGAGCTCTACCTTTTGCAGGAAGCTTTTCGCAGGCCTTCTGACCTTAGTTTTACTGTGCCTTGGAGAAGGAAAGGTTGGGCTGTGGCCTGCACTTGGACAAGAATGTTGAAGGAGCGAGACTGTGCTCCCCACTTGTAATGACAGCAGGTGACAATCAGCAAGGACCATAAGAGAATGTGACGCTAAGCCTCAGAAGACATAATGGTCAGCGAGACCCAGGATATTATCTTCCAAGTGTTAATCTTGGGGTTGCTTTTTTTCTTAGAACAATTAAAATATTTTTGGGGTGGGGGTAGGGTCTCACTCTAGTCCAGGCTGACCTGGAATTCACTATGTAGTCTCAGGGTGGCCTCGAACTCTCGGCGATCCTCCTACCTCTGCCTCCCAAGTGCTGGGATTAAAGAAAGGCATGTGTCACCACGCCTGGCAACAATTAAATTTTTTTTAAAAAAATATTTTATTTTGGGTCAGAGAGATGGCTTAGCAGTTAAGACATATGCCTGCTAAGCCTAAGAACTCAGGTCCAATTATCCAGTTCCCATGTAAGCCAGATGCGCGTGGTGGCACATGCATCTGGAGTTGATTTGTAGTGACTAGAGGCCCTGGTGTGCCTATTCTCACTCTCTCTCTCACTCCCTCTCTCTGTCCTTATAAATAACTAAAAATAAAATCTTTAAAAAATATTTTATTTTTTATTTGAGAGAGATAAAGAGAGGCAAGTAGAAAGAGAGAGAATGGGCATGCCAGGGCCTCTAACTACTGCAAATGAACTCCAGACACAAGTGCCGCCTTCTGCATCTGGCTTTACGTGGGTACTGGCGAACTGAACGTGGGTCCTTAGGCTTTCCAGGCATATGCCTTAACTGCTAGGCCATCTCTACAGCCCACAATTAACATTTTCATGCTGAGGAATAACACATAAGATCCTGAGAATGAGCCGGGTGTGGGGGCGCACGCCTTTAATCCCAGCACTCGGGAGGCAGAGGTAGGAGGATCGCTATGAGTTTGAGGCCACCCTGAGACTCCATAGTGAATTCCAGGTCAGCCTGGGCCAGAGTGAGTGAGACCCTACCTTGAAGAAGAAAAAAAAAAATCCTGAGAATGAAATCATTGCCATGAGAGCTTGACTGACAAGGACGAGTTTCCAGGCCTTATCCAGATGCCCAGGCAGGGAAGGTGGCACCAGAAGACCAACCTTGACTTTATGCCATTGATGCTAAGTGCCTTCCCACGGTGGGGGGGGGGTTCATGTCATTGGGACCCATGTGCCCTGCTGGTTCATCTCCAACTAGTATTTGAACGCCACGCTGGGTTCCTGGCTTCCCCGGACTGCTCTCCCCGGGAGCCTGTGGTTGCAGTGTCCACCAGTGAGCTGAATTACAGAGGGAGGAAAATTACCCCCACTGGAGGAAGAAAATAGCAACCTCAAAGGTCAGGGCCAGTTGGCCAAGGTATCCTTTCTTACTGTAGACTCTGGAAAATGTTGCACATGGGATTTGTGACCTGCAATGGAAATTGAAAACAGGAAAAAGTCATTTCTGGGGCTCTACAATTTCCAAATGTAAAAAAGAGAGCACAAATGGCCTTAAACAGGTAATTTCTTTAAGTTCTTTTTAAAAAAATATAGTTTATTTACTTATTTATTTGAGAGAAAGTGGGAGAGAGAGAGAGGGAGAGAGAGAGAATGGGCATGCCAGGGCCTCCAGCCACTGCAAACGAACTCCAGATGCATGTACCCCCTTGTACATCTGGCGTATGTGGGTCTTGGAGAATCTACTGGGATCCTTTGGCTTTGTAGGCAATTGCCTTAACCACTAAGTGACAGACAGAGAGGAAAAGGCAGATAGAGAATGGGTGCACCAGGGCTTCCAGCCACTGCAAACGAACTCCAGATGCGTGCATCCCCTTGTGCATCTAGCTTATGTGGGTCCTAGGGAATTGAGCCTTGAACCGGGGTCCTTAGGCTTCACAGGCAAGGGCTTAACTGCTAAGCCATCTCTTCAGCCCTAAACAGGTCATTTTTCCCCACCCTGAAGATGTTCAGACTTGTTAAAAACAGTGAGCCTCAATGAAACACACACAAGGAGAGAGAAAGAGAGATTCTCTTCTCGCTCTCTAAGTAATATCCCAACCACTGTGGGCTCTTCACACAGCTCCTGGGGTTCCCATAGCAGTTGGAAGACTTCTGGGATCTGGTATGAAACAAAACCTTGATGACGTGGTGTGGGTAGGGGACCTTGGGGATAAACCCACAGAGGGCAAGCATCTTTGTATAAAGGGTCTTGGAGGAGGAGCCTGAGCTGTGTCTTGGAGCAAGAGTTATCTTTGGTCCTGGGGAGAGTGAGGATGTTTTGTAGCGGGCTGGAGGCCAGGGAAAGGCTGAGCGAAGGCCCAAGGGCTGTCGAGGGTTAGATGCAGTACGTTGCCGTGTGTGAGGGTCCAACAGGAGAGGGAGCATGCTCCAGCTGGAAAACAGAGGGCAGCCTGAAAGCAGGCAGTTGGCAGAGGGAGGCTTAGGAGAATGGAGAATGCTGTGAACATTACAAGAGGCCAGAGGAGACTGCCACACCTCAGCCCAGAGAGGACGTTGGGCAACCCGATGGGAGCTGTTTGTGGCCTTTGACAGAAGGACCTAACCTATCTAAGGAAAGAAAGCCCCGACTTGACTCTCTCCTGCCTTTCATGATCTAAACCACTTGGAAAGCCAGACACTGCAGAATCCATAAAGACCGACTTCCCCAAGCCCAGAGAACCGTGTTAAAAGGATGGTGAATGGTGTTTCTTAAGAACTGTCCTTCTGGGCTGGAGAGATGGCTTAGCGGTTAAGTGCTTGCCTGTGAAGCCTAAGGACCCCGGTTTGAGGCTTGATTCCCCAGGACCCACGTGAGCCAGATGCACAAGGGGGCGCACGCGTCTGGAGTTCGTTTGCAGAGGCTGGAAGCCCTGGCGCGCCCATTCTCTCTCTCTCCCTCTATCTGTCTTTCTCTCTGTGTCTGTCGCTCTCAAATAAAATAAATTAAAAAAAAAAAAGAGGGCTGGAGAGATGGCGTAGCGGTTAAGCGCTTGCCTGTGAAGCCTAAGGACCCCGGTTCGAGGCTCGGTTCCCCAGGTCCCACGTTAGCCAGATGCACAAGGGGGTGCACGCGTCTGGAGTTCGTTTGCAGAGGCTGGAAGCCCTGGCGCGCCCATTCTCTCTCTCTCCCCCTCTATCTGTCTTTCTCTCTGTGTCTGTCGCTCTCAAATAAATAAATTAAAAAAAAAAAAAAAAGAAAGAACTGTCCTTTCAGGGCATTAGCCCATCTGTGGATTGGAAGGTTCTCTGCTAGGGGTAGAGGGCAGCTGTGCCAGCTCTTTATACGCTCTAGATGTCAGCCCCCCAAAGTCAACTGGCAAAGGTTTCTTGCATCCTGCAGTTGGTCTGTTCCCTCTGCTGGTCATTTCCTATGCTGTGCAAAAGCTTTTCATTCCGTGTACTTTGACTTACAGTTTTTGAAATTATTCTAAGTGGGATGTGTCTTGGACATAATATCTGATTTCTAGAAGAAACACTGGTTATAAAGAAGGGATTCAGTGGGGCGGGGGGAGGGCTTACAAGCATGGCGTATTGTCTACAGCTTGTCAAAAACGCAAAGATTAAAAAGGTATTATGTGGTTTCAGATCATGAATGAGATAAGGTTACACACTCAGGAGATCTGACATTAGAGGCAAAATGTATGTCCTTGATTTTATCACCTGATTTCTAAACTGTCCATTTCCTCAAATAACTAAGTTTTTGTTGTCCTTTACTGAGTGTATGTGCGCACACACACATACACACACACACACAGAGGTGTGTGCTTATTTACAGGTATGTGTGTGTGTAAATGTGGGTTGATGAGTCCTCAATCACTCTGTACTTTATTCTTTGAGACAGGGTCTCTTGCCAAATCTAGAGCTCACTAAATGAGCTACACTAGCCAGCAGAGTGTCTGGGGATTGTCTCTACCTCCCTAGCTTTTGGATGACAGCTGCCTGCCATCTTACACAGGTGTTGGAGACCCAAACTCCAGTCCTTATTTATCCTGTGCAACATGCAAGCCCACATCTGTTTGTGTATATATATACACATACATACATACATACACACACACACACACACACACATATATATATGTATGTATGTATATGTATGTGTGTGTATATATATATGTATGTGTGTGTATATATATGTATGTGTGTATATGTATGTGTATATATATATGTATGTGTGTATATATATGTATGTATGTGTGTATATATATGTATGTATGTGTGTGTATATATGTATGCATGTGTGTGTGTATATATGTATCTATGTGTGTATATGTATGTGTGTATATGTATGTGTGTATGTGTGTGTGTATATATATGTATGTGTGTATATATATGTATGTGTGTGTATATATATGTATGTGTGTGTATATATATGTGTGTATGTGTATATATGTATGTGTGTGTGTATATATATGTATGTGTGTATGTGTGTGTATGTGTGTGTGTGTGTGTATGTGTGTGTGTAATTTTATTTATTTATTTTGTTTTTCAAGGTAGGGTCTCACTCTATCTCAGGCTGACCTGGAATTCACTATGTAGTCTCAGGGTGGCCTTGAAATCATGGCGATACCTCTGCCTCCTGAGTGCTAGGATTAAAGGCGTGTGCCACCACACCTGGCCCGTATATATATAGATATAGATATTCTTTTTAATGACAACTTCTTTACTTACAGACAATAAACCATGATATTTCCATTCCCTCCCCACTTTCTCCTTCACTATTCTGCTCTCCATCATATCTCCTCCCTCTCTCCTTTAGTCTCTCTTTTAATTTGATGCCATCATCTTCTTCTCCTATTATGAGGGTCTTGTGTAGGTATTGCTAGGCACTGCGAGGTCTTGGGTATCAAGGCCAATTTCTGTCTGGACAGTTGCAATGTAAGGAGTGGTACCCTTCCTTTGGCTCTTACATTCTTTCCGCCACCTCTTTTGCAATTGACCCTGAGCCTTGGAGGGTGTGATAGAGATGTTTCAGTGCTGGATATTCCTCTGTCACTTCTTCTCAGCACTATGTTGCCTTTTGGGTCATTTCAGTGGTCACCACTATCTGAAAAGAGAAGCTTCTCTAACCACAAGTGAGAGTAGCATTAATATATCAATATGAGCATTAAGTGTAGTGCTTTCAGGGCAGTTTGGTGAGAATAATATAGGCATTTATCCAGACAAGAGCAGGCTTTATACCCCTAAGGCTCATGACCTCCCCTGCCATAGGCTTTTGGTCAGATTTTTCAGTACCAGGCATATATTCCCTCCCATAGAGCGGGCCTCCAGTCCAATTAGAGAGCAGTTGGTTTCCCCCAGAGCAGATGTGCCACTATTGCACCTTTCGGTCATTTGGCCTGTCTGGCCAAACTTGAGGCTTCCAGTGTCCACTGTTTGCACAGCTGATGGCTTCTGTCTCCCATGGGGCTGCATGCAGTGCAGCTTTTTCCAGCTTTCAGTTGGCTGGGCTACAGGGAGAAGGTTTTCAGCTCAGCACAGCTTGATTTCTCAGTGACGTTGCCACTCAGGCATGTGAAGTCTTCAGCAATAGGGTCTTACCATCTGTTTCTCAAGGGAAACCAAGGGCCTTGGCAATAGCCTGTAATGTTTTGGAGGCAACAGGGACCTCCTTGGCCAACAACTCACTGGAAGTTATCCCATCCCTGGCACTGAAAATTTTCTAGTAACAATCTATGGCCTCTAGATGTGCCATTATTCAAAAAAGTAGGTTTTCATATGTCTTAGTCAGAACATCTTAAATTTTGACCCTCCCCCCATCTTTTCCACAATCTCTTCCCCTGACCTCGCTTAGGCCATGTAATCAGTTCTTCTACTTACATATATGTAATACCATCCCCTACAGTCCTTCCCTCCCCTCTCTCCCTTATAGCCTTTTTATAGATTACGGGCCTCTGCTACCAATTTTTGGTTCCAGCTCACACACAAGTCTATATTTGCAGCTAGGATCCATATGTGAGAGAGAGCATGTGACATTTGGCTTTCTAGGCCTGGGTTACCTCACTTAGCATATAATCCTTTCCAGATCTATCCATTTCCCTGCAAATTTCATTTTTCTTTACTGCTGAATAGAACTCAGTTGTGTAAATGTACTACATCTTTATTATCCATTCACCTGTGGATGGACATCTAGGCTGGTTCCATTTCCTAGCTGTTGTGAATAGAGCAGCAATGAACATGGTTGTGCAAGTATTTCTAAGGTAATGAGAAGAATCCTTAGGATATATGCCCTAGGAGTGCTATAGCTGGGTCATATGGTAGTTCTATTTTTAGCTGTCTCAAGAAACTCCACACTATTTTTCACAATGGCTATACTAGATTATATTCCTACCAACAGTGTAGAAGGGTTCCCCTTTTACTGCATTCTCGCCAACATTTATTGTCATTTGTTTTCTTGATGGAAACCATTTTTACAGGAGATGGAATCTCAAAATAGCCAGATGTGTGTGCCACCATATGCATCTGGCTTATGTGGGTAGTGGGGAATTGAACCTGGGTTCTTAGGCTTCACAGACAAGTGCCTTAACTGCTAAGTCATCTCTCCAGCCCCACATCTTTTTTTTTTTTTTAAATAGAAGCAGAGAACTATTTATTTTTATTTATTTATTTGAGAGTGACAGAGAGAAAGATGTAGAGAGAGCGAATGGGTGCACCAGGGCCTCCAGCCACTATAAATGAACTCCAGATGCGTGCGCCCCCTTGTGCATCTGGCTAATGTGGGTCCTGACAAATCGAGCCTCGAACCGGGGTTCTTAGGCTTCACAGGCAAGTGCTTAACCGCCAAGCCATCTCTCCAGCCCCCCATCTGTTTGTGAGCTATCATTATTGGTTGTCTGCTTCATCTTGAAGTCAAACTGCTACATATGGGAAGGATAGATGTCAAAGGGCTGATGAACATTTGCCAATGCAGCAAAGATTTTTATTTTATTTTTTTCTTTCTCCTTCCTTCCTAACTTTATTTTTGGTCTTGTTGTTCTTGCCCTCTTTCTAAAGCCATTTAGGAAAAAAAAAATTTCATCTTCTCATAGTATCTTGCGAGTCAGGTACTTGAAGACATCCTTGTATTTCACACTCTCCTTTCCAAAAGAACAAAGCTGTCGTGAAGTGAAGAGAAATGTGGAGTATAAATAGCTGAGAGCACAGATGATGGACAGATGGTGTTGCATAATGTGACAGTCATCTGACTTGATGCAGTGTGTCCAAGAGACAGTCCTTGGTTCCTACAGAAATGAGAACATTGTCAGGTTGTCTTCCCCAGCGATGGTGTGATCCTGGAAACTGCATGACCTCCATGAGCTGACCCTGTACAGTGGGGTGTGTGTGTGTGTGTGTGCAGTACTTCATGGGGATGTTGGGAAGGTTAGGTGAGACCGTCTGATCAAAGCACTTGGTAAGTTAAGGTTGAGGAGGGGACAACTTCAGCACAGGCCTGTCCTGACGATGGCATCTGATCGTCACTTCCAAGTGTCTTCTGTAAATGATTGCGGTTTCTCCTTCACAGCGCTGGGGATGGGATCCAGAGTCTTACGCCTGCTTGGCCTGTGTCTTGTCCTTGAGCTGCATTCCCCACCCCTCTGGGAAAAAAAAAAACAAAAAAACACCAAAAAAATCCTCAAGTGTTAACTTGAAAAACAGGAAGCATATAGAAACAAGGACTAGGTTTACTCTACACAGGTCCTTGAGCCTGAAGGTGTTGGCATCTAGTGTCTACCTTGGATCATAGGTAGTTTCAATCCAGCCAGCAATGAGTCCTGTCACTTTGCCCAGGGCCCCACAGCAGGGTATAAAAGTACTTGGAAAAACCTGAACGGTGTGACCACAGACAAGCAACGTAGCTCATGTAGCCGTGGCTACGAAAACCACACTGTCTCTATCCATTTGCCGTTTTCCTTGAGTGTGGTAGTAAGCACCTCCTGGGAAGACCTTTAGGAGGTGGGCGGATTGACTGAACCCAATCTGACCATCTTTCACATTAGACTGTCCAGTGGTAAGTCAAGGAAGGGGAAGGATGATAGGCCCTGGAGGGAGAGGGTCCTTGTTAAAAGTTCACCAAGCAGCTGAAGTTGACTTTTGCATGTGCCTTGCAGTTACATTGTTGATGCTTATGAAAAATTTCCAGCTAGCCTACAGCTGGTTCCCATCTTTCTAGCACCACTGCCTTCTGATGTGATGCCACACTTTCCCAGGAGGTAGTGTGATCTCTGGTATGGGTCTGATCTCAAGCCTATTTCTAAAACCTTACAGAATCTAGATCCAGGTGCTCTGCCTTCCCCAGGAGATGTCTGTCCACCACTCCTGTTCTACCTAGACCCAGAAGCACATCCTGAATTGAAACTACCTCTCATGTCAAGGGTGGTGGCTGCCAATGGGCTCCAGGCACAGCCCACCTGGATGTGCCATGATGTCTAAAGATATTAACATGCCCTCTCATGTGATTCCTTCCTTCATGGAAATGATATATGAGAAATACATACACACACATGCATTTACTTTTTTAAAACTACAACTGAAAAAAAAAATTCTTTGCCACTGGGTAGATTAAATCTACCAAGAAACCCCATGAAATTTTATTAGTACCATTATTATTTTCTTTGGCTTCATGTATTATAATTGGTAAAATGACAAAAAAGACAGTAATTGTAAAAGGCAAAATTTTTGTACAAAAATACAATGTTTTAAAAGCTCTTTAAGTATATTTCATATAATTCCTAAGAGTTGGCCTATATATCTGTATGTCTGCATATTCTTCCTACATTTGGGATTTTAGAAATGCACTGTTTACACAGTATATATTTAAGTTCTTCCTATAAGCTCAACAGCCAAGGATAGTCTTTTTTTTGTGACTGGAGCATTCCATACGCTGGAAGAGATAAGTTGCATAATTGTATGGTTATTGGCTGAGAAAAAATCTACGTGATTCAGTCCATCTGCACACTGAAAACCAGCATATCAAATGGGAGAACATTTTAGTTCCCAAGTCCTTGGGTAATGGTTTATACTACTTGTCCATTTTTTTTTCTTCAATAACTGTTTTTCAGTGCAGTTTTTCCCCATCCAATCTGGCGAGAAAACGATGAAATCATAAGGCGTGTCCTTTGCTTCTGAGAGTCGTCTGAAAACACGCTCATGTTATCACAGCACAATCTGTTACAATGTGGTTGTTGGTTCTGGAAGAGAGAAATAAGGATGAGCGTTAGTTTTGCTTGAGGAATAAAGTTAATGCACAATTCCAAACCAGGAGACATCTTTAGGAAAGATTCCAAAATGCATTATTCAACAAAGCCTAGAAGTTTTGTTTTATGTAAAAGCTGAATTTCTTTTGGAAAGGTCTACTGTTCGCACAAATGGCCAAACAAGGCAAACAAATGACAGGTCCAAGTGACTGTCACCATTGACTGCGATCTCATTTGGATATCCATGCTGTTTCCTTCAACTCACTAGCATTTGGACCAATATAGACACATACATCAAGGGTACTTACTTAGGCAATGTCTGTTGAAGAGGCATGTGGATAATTTGTATCCCAGTCAGAATATATTCAAGAGGTCTTTGTAATACTACCTTAAAAACTGGTTTTTTGAAATTTAATACACACATTATATACTTCCCCATTTCCAATGCTTAATTTGGGGGTTTTGAGTATATTCGCAACATCATGCTAGTAAGGACTGTCTGATCTTAAATATAAAAGATCATCTCCAAAAGGAAGCCCACAGCTCTTATCATTTCCTTCACACCCCTCCCCAAGACTTGACATCCCATTTCTTTTTAAAAAAATATTTTTATTTATTTGGCAGAGAATGAATAGCTGTGCAAGGGCCTCCAGCCTCTGCCAACAAACTCCAGATTTGTGCATCCTCTTGTGCATCTGGCTAGCGTGAGTCCTTGGGAATCGAACCTGGGTCCTTAGGCTTTGCAGGCAAATACCTTAACTGCTAAGCCCTCCCTCCAGCCCTTGACAACCCATTTCTGATGAAGTTAAAATGAAGACATGCTGTTCTAAAGAGGGCAAAATAATTACAGTTACACGAGCATCTTTTGAAGTCCAGAAAGTGTCTAAAGATCTCTTTGACTTATGAGCTTGCCTGACTAAGGGTAGCCACCAAAGACACGCTGACCTACCTTGAAAAACAGTGGCTGGACGACATTACATTACATTATTGACCATTAAGTCCAACATTCCCCGAGGACTTCCTAAGTATTAGGTACCTCTACTAACTTATTTGAAAGTCCTCACAGTACCCATGCAAACGAAGCAGCATGCTGTTTTCCCAAGCTACAGAGCCTACACAGCTGCTTACCTGTCTCCCTGTCTTTCTCACAAATGAAATTATTGATATCTTCACACTGGAAGTCGTTCCACTGTCCGGCATAAATCAGCCCCGCACAGTCTTCTCCTGGCCCATGGCCTTGACCCCAGTTATCTGGCTGTCCGGCTTTCCAGTTTCTTATGACAAAAACAGAAATTGAGCATTGTCAGCATGGGAATACAGAGGTCCTTTTTTACGTCAGAATAGCAGGGGAGTTAAAAAAAAAAAATAAACACAAACAAAGCATGACATTTGCCCTGGGATGAAAATGCATCACTGAAGATGCGGTGTTTGCGGCAGTTGCTTGCAAGCCTGCCAGCCCGAGTCCGGTTTCCCCAGCACCCACAAAAAGCCAGAATTCAAGCGGTCATAATCCTGATGCACCTAGGACGGCGGGGGGCAGAACCTGGGGAAGTTAGAAGCTTGTGGGCCAGTTAGAGTGGCACTGCACACAGTGGCAAAATCAAAGGAGTGCCTGTCTCAAGCGAGGGGAAGGAGAGGAAAGACATCCTGAGTTTGTCTTCAGACCTCCATGTGTGTGTGCCCACACACACACACACACACATACACACTCGTTTTGTTGGGTTTTTTTTTCAAGGTAGGGTCTCACTGTGGTCCAGGCTGACCTGGAATTCACTATGTAGTCTCACGCTGGCCTTGAACTCATGGCGATCCTCTTACCTCTGCCTCCCGAGTGCTGGGATTAAAGGAGGCGTGTACCACTGCGCCAGACACTTGTTCATACTTTGATTTAGCTATTGTGCAGGGTTAATGTGCAATGCAGCATCTCCTTGCAGGGTTTTTTTTTTTTTTTTTTTTTTAACCTCGGTCAGAGAGCTGTTTCATTGCAGTGGGAGGGGATGAACGGCTATCTAAGGTGTCCTGGAATGCTGACTCCTGGGTGTGGATGCGCCTGCTCTTGTGAGAACATCTCTCAGGTGGAGGGGTGTGTGTGTGTGTGTGTGTGTGTGTGTGTGTGTGTGTGCGCGCGCTCTTGTGAGGACCCAGAGAGATGTTGGACATTCTGGTGTCATGTTGCTAACATGTCAAAGCGTCAGGAAGCGAAAGTGAGAGCTCTGCCGACCATTCACAAGAACCCCTAATTCTAACTGGCTGTTGTTCTCTGGCTCAACTGTAGATGGCTCATTGCATTATTTCAGAAAGAAATGACTCATACATTTCAGTGGCTGAAATTTTCTTTTTTTCCTCCAGTAGCACTGCGGATAGAATTTGTGCAAGTAAACCACTGAACTCCATCCATCCCCCAAAGCCTTCTTTATACTTTTTTTGAGTCAGGGTCTCACTTAAGTTACCCAGTCTGGCCTTAAATTCTTTCTGTAGTCTAGGGCTGACCTTGAACTTCTGATCTTCCTACTTCAGCCTCCTGAATAATCTCTAATGCCACCACCATGCTCAGCAAAATGTCACACACCCACACACAAAATTGCTTTAGGATGAATTAACTTGGACGGTGCTGTTCAAAGCAGCACTCCCCAGAGTTCAGAGACCTTCTATTTTCCCTCTGTTTCTATGGAGTAAATTAGGTGTGACTCCAGACTCTGTTCGGCAGGACTCCCCCCCACCCCGCAGTTAACTTTAAGAAGCCTGTGGTTTATGCTTGAGGGGATAAACTGGCCTCTTGGGGAGGGTCTGGAAGAACATCTGTAGGAGGAGGTGCTTCCCACCAATGGTGACTCACTACCCCAAACCAGCCATACCGTATGTTAGGGTCACTGGAGGAGACAGCTCATTTTGCCTTCCATCTTTGGACGGGAAGATTACAGGCAGTGAGAAAGGAAAGATGAAGTTTACAGTCAGAGGGCAGCACAGTAAGGTGGATTTAATGCCCCCAAATGTGAATGCACTTAAATCTAATGTTGAAAACATAATTCAAGCCAGGCGTGGTGGCGCACACCTTTCATCCCAGCACTCGGGAGGCAGAGGTAGGAAGATCGCCGTGAGTTCGAGGCCACCCTGAGACTCCATAGTGAATTCCAGGTCAGCCTGGGCTAGAGTGAGACCCTACCCTGAGGGGAAAAAAAAAGTAAAGATATTTCAGAGGAAGCCATTCACGGTGAGCATAAAAATATGATGCTTATAAGATTTAGAAAACAATCACAGACGGCTGGAGAGATGGCTCAGTGGTTAAAGCGCTTGCCTACAAAGCCTAAGGGCCCACATTCCATCTCACATAAGCCAGACATGCGAAAGCGAGGCAGTGCAAGGTCACACATGTCCACTAGATGGCACAAGCGTCTAGAGTGTGATTACAGTGGCTGAGGCCCTATTGTGCCAATTCTCTCTCTCTCAAAAAAAAAAACAAACCAGTAATCAGAGAGAAGGAACTAAGTGCTGGGTCTGATGCAGAGGGCAGTAATAGCTCAGGGAACAGTCTCAACTCACATAGAGCTGAGGTTGGGAGGGAAACGTAGTTCACTGTAATGGATGCCTTTCTATAGGTGCCTGTCTACCTGGAAGACTATCCCTCTGCAAGTCCGTGGTGCCTAACTAGTGAGCTCATGCATCCATTTTGTTCATTGGTCAGTACGTAATGAGGATTGATTACACTTTTGCATACAGAATTGGACAGTGATGTGTGATGAGGGGAAGTTTGATACTGATTTCTCAGTTAACTGAAAAAACTTACACATACATCTATGGGATTTAGGAGATATACTTATTCATCATCCAGCATTCTTCAACTTTTAGTTTTGCTTGTGTGTATGTGGATGGTGGACACAACCTTGCCAGGTCCTCTGTGCTTATCTGTGCTGAGGGTTGTTGGCCTCCTGTGGAATGTCATTGCTCTTATGCCTGGCCTTGTTTTGAACTGGAGTCTCTCTCTCTCTGTTTTACTGATTCTGGAGCTTGTGTGTGTGGGGGGGCACTATTATTGGGTCTCTGCTCCCCTGCAGGACTGGGGTTGCTGGAGCACATGACCACACCCAACTGTTTTACATGAGATCTGGAGATTTGAACTCAGGCCCTCATGTTTACACAGGAAGCACACTTAACCCCACTAAGCCATCTCTCCTGCCTGTATATCATTTTAAGTCTTTATGGACTAAACAGAACAAGAACCTTTCTCCACTGGGTATTCCAGATTGCTGGAATTCTTCCCATGGGCTCAAGGCTTTCAGTAGGATATAAAACAGCACGTTGTTCCTGTGGAGGAGAGGTGACTGAGGGAGGTACAAGTTAGGGCAGCCCGGGCAGGAGCACGTCACCCTGCAGATTGAGCCCCCAGGGTCTCAAAGCATCGTGGGGCTAGCTAAAATCCCATGGAGCACCTTGTGACAAAAGTTTTCAGTGTACATGTTATAATGTAACAGAACATGTTAGCTTAAATAGTGCCTTCTTTTTAATTTTTTATTTTATTTTTATTTGAGAGAGAAAGACAGAGAAAGAGAATGGGCGCACTAGGGCCTCCAGCCACTGCAAACGAACACCAGATGCATGCATCACCTTGTGCATCTGGCTTATGTGGGTCCTGGGCATTTTTGCCTCAAACCTGGGTCCTTAGACTTCACAGACAAATGCCTAACCACTAAGCTATCTCTCCAGCCCCAAACAGTGCCTTAAGCTCACTCACATGTAGATTCTGGAAGGAAAGTTCTGAAAGTGCCATGTTACTTACAGTTTTCTAAGTAACCCCTGGCCATCCTAATATAGGCAGAGCACATACTCTCAGTCTTGGGAATAGCTCCTTCCCACTTCCCATCTGAGGGTTGTCTCATCAACCACAAGATTAACCAAGGCTACGTGCCAAGCAGCTTCTGCTGGTAAGGGCCTGGCCTCCTAACAGGAAAATGTTACTACTCAGAAATGTTTCTTTGCAACAGAATGTTCTCCAGCTACCAGGGCCTGTGTTGTGGAAGATTTCCCCTCTGTGGCCTGGGAAAGTGCCACCTTGGTAGGAATACGACGTATGGTCTGGCATGGATTGTTGTTGAATTAGAGGAGGCCAAGGAGTCTCTTCTGGTCCCTCCATTCTCTGCCCTATATTGTAAAAATATAGGGCTGGAGAGATGGCTTAGTGGTTAAGGCACCTGCCTGAGAAGCCTAAGAACTCATGTTTGAATCTCCAGGTCCCACGTAAGCCACGCACACGGTGATGGACACACGCAATGCCGCATATGTGCACAAGGGGGCGCACGCATCTGGAGTTCGTTGGCAGTGGCTGAAGGCCCTGGAGCGCCCATTCTGTCTTGCAAAATAAATTTAAAAAAATTTAATATGCAGTGCAATATGGGGCTGTGTGCATAGGAAGGTGGCCCTTGTTCTATCTTTGTGATATTAAAAGAAATATATGTGGTCACTTCAAACTAGGTAGCATATTACCAGCAAATGATGTGTGGAGAGAGCATAGGAGAGAGAGAGAGAGAGAGGAAAAGGGAAGAGTCAAGTGTGTTTTGGGGTGACTCAGGAAGTAGCTGCAAGGAGAGAGGCGCAGAGCCTGTCCAGCCTCGGAATCTGATCCTGTCCAGGGAAAGCAGACACGCTGCCAAATGACATAGCTACACGTAGTTCACCAGGAGTAGAAAGGTCAGCTGTACTATGTCCTCTTGCTTCCTAGTTCTCCCTCCACAGTGGGGTGTGTGTGTGTGTGTGTGTGTGTGTGTGTGTGGTGTTGGGGATCAAACTCAAGGGATTGAGTCGTTCTATTATTTCTCTCTCTCTCTCTCTCTTTTTAAAGTAATCAATTTGCCTCCAGATGCACATGCTACTTTGTGTATCTGGCTTTACATGGGTACTGGGGAATCAAACTCGGTCATTGGGCTCTGCAGGCAATCACCTTCACCCACTGTATTTGGCTCTTTAAAAATATATATTTTAATTATTTATTTGAGAGAGAGAGAGAATGGGTGCACCAGGGCCTCCAGTCACTGCAAACCAACTCTAGACACTGCGCCCCCTTGTGCATCTGGTTAACCTGGGTCCTTTGGTTTTGCAAGCAAATGCCTTAACCGCTAAGCCATCCCTCCAGCCCTCTTTTTCTTTAATTGGAAGCTTACATCTTGGATTTTCAATCTTTAAGAAAGTGTTTCAAAGCTATGAATGTCTTAAGACACTATTTTAGCTGAATTCTATGAATTTTAGTATGCTGTGCTTTCAGGTTTTCTTTTTAATTTCTTCTTGGGTTGATTCACAAAGTTCTTTTAATTTTTCACTACCACTTGCTGGGCCAGTAATGTCTGTTGCAGTCCTGCTGTTTTTTGTGTCCACATTTAGGATCAGGATGTCCCCACACTGTGACATGGTTCTAGAAATCAGTCTTTTATTTATTTAAATGTTTTATTATTTGAATGCATAATTATTTAAATATGAGTGCAAGGTAACAGTTCTCACCCCTACTCCAGCCATCTCTGGATAATTCAGTATATGTCATCACAGGAGTGTGAATGGGGCTCTTACTGGAAGGTTGACACACTGTAAAGTCACAGGTCTGTGGTGAACTGAGAAAATGAGGAGCGAATATGTAAGGTGACCAGGTTTCTTATCCTAGAAAGCATTGCAGGTGTATGATTTATTTTTAATGCTAGGATTTGCTGGCCTGTTATTTTTGTTTGTTTTTTGAGGTAGGGTCTCACTCTAGCCCAGGCTGACCTGGAATTCACTCTGTATTCTCAGGGTGGCCTTGAACTCACGGCGATCCTCCTACCTCTGCCTCCCAAGTGCTGGCATTAAAGGTGTGCACCACCACACCTGGCTTTGGCCTGTTATTTTTTAAAAAACTGTTTATTTATTGAACGGGAGATGCAGGTAGACAGAATGGGTATACCAGGACCTCTAGCCACTACAAATGAACTCCAGACACATAGGCTACCTTGTGCATCTGGCTTACGTGGGTCCTGGGGAATTGAGTCTGGGTTCTTTGGCGTTGCCAGTAAGCACCTTAATGGCTAAGCCACCTCTCCAGCCTGGCCTCTTATTTTTCAAAGTCACGTTTTCCACCAGCAAATGAATATTGGCAAATTAACACGGCACTCCAGTCTTTGTATTGAAACAGCGTAGGTGTGCTGGCCCTGGCATGGGCACCTTCCCAGCCACTGCAGAGTTCACCTGCACACAGCGCCCCCTGGTGGTCCGTGTCTTCGCAGCAATAGCGTTAAGACCCAGCGAGTCAGCTCTGTTTTAAGGGAATAAGACTGGCTTCAGGTCTGTGTGCGCCCAATGACTTGCACATCGATCTTGTCATGCTGCATTTTTTTTTTTTTTTTTTTTTGGTCTGTCCCTTGTAGCCCTGCCTTTCTGAATGAGGTCTCAGAGTGAGGCAGAGGAAGGAGCCTATATCTCTGGACTGTTTGCTCCTTAACAGTATTAAACTATTCCTTAAATACTTCCAAAGGGGCTCTGTGTGCTGGAGATGAAGGGAAGCTATGATACTCAATTTCTCTGTGGCCTGGGGAAGGCAATAGAATGGTGCCAATGCCACTGACTTCTGGCTTTTGACAGCATTTAAGAGGACTAGTATTTATTGTTATTATTGTTATTTGAGAGAGGAAGAGGTAGATAGAAATGGGCATGCCAGGGCCTGCAGCCACTGCAAAAGAAGTCCAGACACATGTACCACCTTATACATCTGGTTTATGTGGGTCCTGGGGAATTGAACCTTGGTCCTTAGGCTTTTCAGCCAAGTGCCTTAACCACTAAGTCATTCCCATAGTATTTTAAAAAAATATTTACTTGAGAGAGAGAGAGAGAGAGAGAGAATGAGTGTGCCAGGGCCGCCAGCCATATGCACCACCATGTGCATCTAGCTTACGTGGGTTCTAGGGAATCGAACCTCAGTCCTTAAGCTTTCCAGGCAAGTGTCTTAACCGCTAAGCCATCTTTCCAGCCCAAGAGGACTAGTATTATTCCTTCTTTGAATGTTTGGCAGAATCTAACCACGAGGTCTCTGGTTCTGGGCTTTGTTGTGTGGGTGTGCGGAGTCGTCCTCAGGATGCCTCCTCTCACCTCTCATTGGCCCACAGCTCACCAGTGAGCTCCAGGGACATTCCTGTCTCAACTGCTCCAATACTGGGTCACAAACATGTCCTACCACTCCTGGCATCTGACATGGGGCCTTGGCATCAACCTTAGCGCTTTCTTCTTAGGAGGCAACCGCTTTACTAGCTGTGCTCTCATGGGAGATTTTTTTTTTTTTTTGGTAGGGGTCTCCCTCTAGCTCAGGCTGACCTGGAATTCACTATGGAGTCTCAGGGTGGCCTCGAACTCACGGCGATCCTCCTACCTCTGCCTCCCGAGTGCTGGGATGAAAGGCATGCGCCACCACGCCCGGCTCTCATGGGAGGTTTTTTTTTTTTAATTTTTTATTTATTTGAGAGAGACAGACACAGAGAGAAAGACAGATAGAGGGAGAGAGAGAGAATGGGCGCGCCAGGGCTTCCAGCCTCTGCAAACGAACTCCAGACGCGTGCGCCCCCTTGTGCATCTGGCTAACGTGGGACCTGGGGAACCGAGCCTCGAACTGGGGTCCTTAGGCTTCACAGGCAAGCGCTTAACCGCTAAGCCATCTCTCCAGCCCATCATGGGAGGTTTTTAAGGACTGCTTTAACCTCATTTGGCACGGGTTTGTTTAGGCTTTCTGTTTCTTCTTGACTCAGCCTTAATAGGTTGTTTTCGTCGGTATGTGATTGTTCATAGTCGTCCCTCAGGACCACGGACCGGGAAGTCACTGCTGGTGGCAGGAGAAAGAGGCGGTGATGGGACAATGCTTCTCAGCCCCAGGAACAAAGAAGTATTTAGGGATGTTGATACTGGCAAGAGACAGAGCCTGAAGCCCTGTCTCCACCACCAAATTGTGACCCGGAATCATCTTGTCTTCGCAAACGTATTGTGAAATGAGTGAGTCATTGTGTGTGGCTCTCAAATCAGGTTAATGCACAATACAAACATTTGCGATAGTAATATTTTACTTAACAGTAGTGGGGCTGGAGAGATGGTTTAGGGGGTAAGGCGCTTGCCTGCCAAGCCAAAGGACCCCAGGTTCGATTCTCCAGGGCCCACACGTCTGGAGTTTGTTTGCAGCAGCTGGAGGCCCTAGCACACCCATTCTCTCTCTGCCTCTTAAACAAATAAAATAGTACTTATTGTACCATGGCAGGAATTAGGATAATAAGGTAATTAGGATTTACCTGCAGGTATTGGTTTTGAGACAGGCTTGCCTAGAGTACACGGTGTCATTGAGAATGACCTTGAACTCAACACTGGGATTAGAGGTGTTAGGAAATCAGATCCGGGGCTCCGTGCAGGCTAGGCAAAGGCAATGCCAACTTAATACCTGCAGGTGGTGGAGGTATATATTGGAAATGTAGCTATTTCTCAAGCACATCCCAGGTTGTGAGCCCCACACTGGATTCGGTGGGTGTGAAGGAAACCTTAGTTTGAAAACACCGGCACAGCCCTCTTGTCAAAGGCACTTGACACACGGAGGTTGTACTTGTTGGGTCAAGACCTGAACTCAGCTCTCACTTGACTCCAGACGTGTGTTCCCTTCCCGAGCTTGTGTAGTGTTTGTTATTCCATGTCAAGTGAAATTAGCCTTGGCTTGGTGAGACCTTAACGCTGTTGGCCTCATTGATTCGTGCTTTTAGAATTTGATCCTGGAGAGTTTCCTTGGGGTGGAAAGTGAGACTCACGGTCTTGGAGCTATAGGCTGACGGTGCCTGGCATCACCAAACCCTGGGTACCAATGGTGGCACACTCTCCTCCCAAGTCACATGCTTCTTCCTGGATCCCAGGGGAAAATCCGTCATGGGAGAGCCAGCCCAGCCTTCCTCCTCCCCCACCACCGTGCAACGACCAGGGCTGAAGATGAGGTTTGACTCCCTAAGAATTTCAAACTTCTGTTATTCTCCTGAGGAAGATGGCTTATTATTTACAGCTTCTCTCAGAAGAACCCCTAGCTCTCTGCCCCACCCCCCCACCTCAACAGCGCCCGTTTTAGATGCCAGCACCCATGACTGTTTGAAATTTTTTGTAGCGCGTCCCTGCTTTGCTGAGTGATTGGTACAGAGATCTCCTGCCATCTTGCTCTTCTGTGTTTGCCCATGTTCACTTTTTCTCTGAAGACAAGGCTTTACTATGATGCCCGATGCCTTCATCATGTTGTGCCCATGGAGGATTTATGGGCAACTCCTAACCATAATGCTAGCACTCGGGTGGTGAAGGCAGAAGGTTTGTAAATTCAAGGCCAACGTGGACGATACAACCGGAGCCTGTCTACCCCACTATGTGGACATTTTAAAACCGCCCCAACCCTCAGCCACTCCTTGGTTACTAAAGTGCCTCTCAGACCTCCTTAAACAACCTCATTTCCTTCTCTCCCAGGACAGAAGAACTCTCTGTGCCCTGAAGTTCTCACAATACCTCTGCAGGGTCTGGCTTCTCCAAACTCAAGTTCCCTTAGAGGTGGAGTTTTCCATTTGGGAGAAGCAGCAAAATTCAGATTGGTAGAATTTACTCATCTTCAGACTTGAGCCGCAAAACGGCGCTGGCAGGTGCTCTCTTTCTTAGTCACTACTTTTTTCTTTTGAGGTAGGGGATCACTCTGGTCCAGGCTGGCCTCAAACTCACGGCGATCCTCCTACCTCTGCCTCCCAAGTGCTGGGATTAAAGGCGTGCGCCTTTAGTTACTACTTTTGAGCAACTCAAACCCTATAGGAATCACAAGGAATCTTTAAGCCCTTCAGGGGATGGTTATTCTGTAATGCAGATGTGTGGTACACTTGAACTATGTCATCTATAAACACATGTGGCCAGAAACCTGCTCAAAGGTGGGACGGCCTAGTCCGCAGACTGGGCTTCATTACCCTTCCTTCACCTCGGGGTAGAAGTGCCGTATGTACAGTTTTATGACTCTCCTATTTTCCCCCTTAGGAATAAAAAAAATATCCCTCAGTGACAAGAAAAGAGAAAACCCTTACTTGACAGCATCAACCACAGCCTCTCCATTGGAAAGTCACAGTAGCTCCAGGAGCCCACATTTGACAGGTGGGTCTTGGATATAAGGTCACTGAGAAGCTGTAGGCACTAGGACCAGCCAGTGGGAGGGGGTCCACGTACTCACTTGTAGTCTACGGGTGTTCCGTCCAGCCACTTCCACTCATTTTCTTGTTCTGAGTCTGTGAGGCCAATCCAGTGGCTATCTCTCCCTACGATCTGCTTTTTAATCCATTGCTGAAAAAGATATCAGGTGGGTACACTGTCATTCCATGGATCAGATGCCTGGAGGACTTTCAGATTTAAGCAGAGGGAATGGGCACACCAGGGCCTCCAGCCACTGCAAATGAACTCCAGATGCATGCGCCTCTTTGGACATCTAGCTTTACTTGGGTCCTGGGGACTTGAACCTAGGTATTTAGGCTTTGCAGGCAAGTGCTTTAACTGCTGAGCCTGTCCCCCCCTTTTTTTTTTGAGGTAGCATCTCAGGCTGACCTCAAACTTATGGCAATCCTCCTACCTCAGCTTCCCGAGTGCTGGGATTAAAGGCATGTGTCACCATGCCCTGCTTAGAGGACTTTTAAAATATATTTAATAGGGGCTGGAGAGATGGCTCAGAGATTAAAGGTGCTTGCATGCAAAGCCTGATGGCCTAGGATCAATTCTCTACTAGCTACACAAAGTGGTGCATAGATCTGCAGTTGAAAGAGGTGCTGGAGGGATAGCTAAGCCTGTAAGGCATTTGCCTGCAGAGCCAAAGGACCCAGGTTCGAGTCCCCAGGACCCATGTATCTGGAGTTTGTCTGCAGTGGCTGGAAGCTCTGACATACCCATTCTCTCTTCCTCTGTCAAATAAACAAATTTTAAAACATGTTAAAAACATAATAGAAAGTCAAAGATTTCATCTCATGAGTGTACCAATGATGTTATACTAGCTTACTGAGTGTTCCAGCTACCACCCAACCTTTGTGTTCTAATGACACACATAGCAGTGTGTCATCAAGCCTCGACCGCAACTGATGTGACGAAGACACTGAGCTGCATTTGGGCCCCGGCACCTGACTGCAGTCTTTGCTTTCCAGCCACAAAGCACATCTCAGGGGTCTGTCTGTAGCAGCTAGGAGGAGCACGCACTAGCCACTGTTGCTGGAGAGATGGCTTAGCAGTTAAGGTGCTTGCCTGCAAAGCCAGGGGATCCAGGTTCAATTCCCCAGGACCCATGTAAGCCAGATGCACCCCTTCTCTATCTGCCTCTCTTTCTTTCAAAATAAAATTGAAGCCTTTCTGGGCCTCCTGGCTGTAATTCTAAGTACTTGGGAACAGGGAGGGGACTATAAGACCTATATTCCAGGGTGTCTGTGATGTTTTAAGAAATAAACAAGCCGGGCTGGAGAGATGGCTTAGCGGTTAAGCGCTTGCCTGTGAAGCCTAAGTGCCCCGGTTCGAGGCTCGGTTCCCCAGGTCCCACGTTAGCCAGATGCACAAGGGGGCGCACGCGTCTGGAGTTCGTTTGCAGAGGCTGGAAGCCCTGGCGCGCCCATTCTCTCTCTCTCTCCCTCTATCTGTCTTTCTCTCTGTGTCTGTCGCTCTCAAATAAATAAATAATTTTTAAAAAAAGAAATAAACAAGCCGGGCATGGTGGCACACGCCTTTCATCCCACCACTCAGGAGGCAGAGGTAAGAGGATGGCTGTGAGTTTGAGGCCACCCTGAGACTACATAGTGAATTCCAGGAAAGCCTGGGCTAGAGCGAGACCCCGCCTCAAAAACACAAACAAAAAAAAAGGCCTGGCACACAATAGGGGCCTAATGAGTAGTCACTACAATTGGGACACATGAGTTCTTCCTGGCCCGCAAAGTCTGGTTGGTGGCATTACAGTCATCCTTTCAACTTCGGGTAGCAACGCTCGCTTTGCTCTGCTGCACTGCAGTTCTCCACCTGACCACTGGGTGGCGCCGGAAACCAGCAGGCCAGAGAAGCCCTCACTTTCCAGATGAAACCCACACCTGCCTATTATAGCAGTCTTCCATGTTTATGAGAATTTTTAATATTACTTGACGTTCCAGAAAGCATGCGATTTCCAGGTGTAACCAATCCCTAAATTAGTTTTCCCCGAACAAGAATGTGGCTGACATACCTGCTCCTCTCTCGTGTTTATAAAAACAAGATGTGAAGACTTCTCTTCACAGAAAAGCTTGGCATCTTCAAAAATTTCTTTCTCCACCGAGAAATAGTAGCATTTGTCTGTGAAGTTCTTCCAGTGAGGTGGACAGCCTAGGAATGCAAAGTTTGGAATGTTGATTAAAGCACACAGTAAGGGGCTGGAGAGATGGCTTAGCAATTAAGGTGCTTGTCTGCAAAGCCTAAGGACCCAGGTTTGAGTCTCCAGGTCCCACGTAAGCCAAATGCACATGGTGGCCCATGCGTTGGGAGTTTTAGTGCCTATAGCGACCCTGGCGCACCCACAATCTCAAATCAATAAATAAAAATTAAAAAAAAATTTTTAAACACATAAAGTACTCTGGCTTTTTAAACACAGCTGAGGGGCTGGAGAGATGGCTTAGCGGTTAAGCGCTTGCCTGTGAAGCCTAAGGACCCCGGTTCGAGGCTCGGTCCCCCAGGTCCCACGTTAGCCAGATGCACAAGGGGGCGCATGCATCTGGAGTTCGTTTGCAGAGGATGGAAGCCCTGGCGCGCCCGTTCTCTCTCTCTCCCTCTATCTGTCTTTCTCTCTGTGTCTGTCCCTCTCAAATAAGTAAATAAAAAAAATTAAAAAAAAAATAAACACAGCTGAGGAGCTGCAAAGTGATGGCCCTGTGTCAACCACACACCCATATTGGCCCCAAGTGTCCCTGGGCAGAGCCCAGTGCTGATGTTTACAGATGTGAACTGCAGAGTTACACAGTAGTGGAAATCCACAGTCCGGGAGATATATGACAGGGTCTTTGTCCCTCTGCGCCTGGCACCTACAAGCCCACACTGGAAAATGAGGCCAGGCTCAGCAGGACAGCACAGGGGATCCAGCTCTCACGGAAGGCAACATGTGGACTTGGTTATCATCCAAGCCTATGGTTTGACCCCCGCCCCAAAGACCTGAATTGTCAAGATGGCACCTTCTTAGAACCTGCATTTGGGCATTGTCACAGCAATCCCGTCTGCATGCCAGAGTAAGCTGAGGGTACGGTCTGTCCCCAGAGTGACTGGGAGTTAAAAATAAATTAGGATTGTCAGGGAGTGGCTGTCCTTCAGGACGTGTTCAGGGGTACGCTTGTCTCCTGAGGGCCTGACTCATCTAAATGAATTAAGTACCAAAGTCGAGCCTGGGCCAAGGCCTGTAACAACGGGGGTCTTGTGCAGCACCCCCATATCTTGCTGCTCAATAAAATACAGTGGACTCAGAGCTAGGGGTTGATTCAGTGAGCAACACTTTACCTGCATTCCCTCTCTCTCCCCCCGTTGGAAAGGAGAGTCCACACTTACCATTAGCCACGGGTCCTGGCGTGGGCTCCTTCTGCAGAGCCATGGGCTCCGCCGCTCCTGATGGGCCTGGAGGGCCCGGAGGGCCTTTGGGTCCAGGCATGCCCGGCACCCCGGGCAAGCCCGGTAGTCCCCGTGGTCCAGGCACCCCAGGCTCACCCACAGTGCCTTGCAGTCCTTGGAAGCCAGGAGGGCCTTGGGGGCCAGGGAGTCCATCCTTGCCTGGAGGACCTGGTGGGCCTGGGTCTCCGCTGGGGCCCTGGGGGCCAGGCTTCCCAGGGGACCCACGGGAGCCTTTGAGGCCCTGGGAGCCTTTGGATCCTTTGCTCCCACGTTCTCCGGGCGGGCCAGCTGGTCCAATGGGGCCTCTCTCACCCGCTGGGCCGGGGGGACCAGGCTCTCCTTTCTCTCCTTTCTGTCCCTTGTTGCCAGTTGGGCCAGGAGGCCCCTGAGAACCTCTGTCACCTTTTGGACCCCTGGGGCCAGGAGGACCTAAAACATAAACAGTAAATGACATGTTCATGAAGTCCGTTGTGACAAGCAGTTTTTTGTTGTTTGTTTGTTTTTCGAAGTAGGGTCTCACTCTAGCCCAGGCTGACCTGGAACACACTCTGTAGTCTCAGGGTGGCCTTGAACTCTAGGCGATCCTCTTACCTCTGCCTCCCAGAGTGCTGGGATTAAAGGTGGGAACCCTCACCCCCAGCTGCTTCTTTTTTCTTAAAAGCAATTTTTTTATTTATTTGAGAGAGAGAGAGAGAGAATGGGCGCGCCAGGGCCTCTAGCCACTGCAAACGAACTCCAAACGCATGCACCACCTAGTGCATCTGGCTTACGTGGATCCTGGGGAATCAAACCAAGGTTCTTTGGCTTTGCAGGCAAGTACCTTAGCTGCGAAGCCATCTCTCCAGCCCCCAGTGTATCTTATCTAGCATACAAGGCATTTATATTAAGGAACATCAATCTATTTATCATGCTGCTGTTGTTACCTTCTGTTCTCCCTAAAGTTATATACTGACCTTGTAACCCACAGTACCTGAGACTGTGATGCTCTGGAGATACAAGGTCATTTAATTAGTTTACTTATTTAGAGATACCATCTCTCTATGCAGGCCAGGCTAGCCTCAAACTTGTGACCTTTCTGGGCGCTGGGATTAAATGCATGTGCCACTAAGCCCAACCTGGAGATAAAGTCCTTAAGAAGGTAATTAAGTTAAAATAAGGTCACTGGGGTAGGTCCTTGTGCAATGTGTGTCCTTACAAGAAAAGTTTAGGTCACAGAAACATTCAGAGGGAGGACCCAGGGAAACACCAGGAGAAGGCAAGATCTGCAAGTGAAGGACAGAGACCTTGGAAGGAGCTAACCCACCTAAGACCTTTCCTCTAGCTTCTAGAACTGTGAGCAGAGAAATTTCTGTTGTTTCAACTGGTTTAAGTCTGTGGGACACTGTTACAGAAGCCTATGCCAACAAATACAATTGTGTATTATTTTTCTTTTTAATAAGCTCACCTTCCTGCCCCCAGCACTCAGGATGTATTTTCATCCTGAGTGTCCAACCTTTATCCTATTAGTGGGATTAAGTAACAATGAGATTGTCATCAGTAGAAAAATTGCAGGTTGGGATTCCCTTCTCCTTTTTTTGGAGGGGGGGTAACTTAAAAAATGTTTATTTTGTGGGCTGGAGAGATGGCTTAGCAGTTAAGGCACCTGCCTATGAAGCCAAAGGACTCAGGTTAAACTCCCCAGGACCAACGTAAGCCAAATGCACCAGGGGGTGCCTGTGTCTGGAGTTCGTTTGTAGTGGCCAGAAGCCCTGGCATGCCCATTGTGCCTCCTCTCTTTCTCCTTGCAAATAAATAAATAAAAATTTGAGCTGGAGAGATGGCTTAGCAGTCAGGTGCTTGCCTGTGAAGCCTAAGGACCCCGGTTTGAGGCTTGACTCCCCAGGAACCACATTAGCCAGATGCACAAGAGGGCGCACATGTCTGGAGTTTGTTTGCAGTGGCTGGAGGCCCTGGCGCGCCCATTCTCTCTATCTGCCACTCTCAAATAAATAAAAATAACAACAACAAAAAATACCAGTAAGAACAACAACAACAAAAACCCCAAACAAACAAACAAACTTCTTTTATGACCTAATATAGAACAAACACTAGGTAAGGTGACATGGGATGGAGTTGAATAATGCTGGAAATTATAGTGAAGTATTGAGAGGCAGTGAACAGTTAGCTCCCTCACCATACCAAACCCTGGCTTCTTTCTCTGTTATGTCCTATCTTGCAGTCCTGACCCCTTCATTAAAACTGTTCTGAGCCTCCCCAACCTCTGGAATAGCTCAGAGGGATGGGAGGCACTGCCCATAAGAGACAGGTACCCAAACTCTCTGGGCTAGCTTAAGTTTCACAATACAATAGAGCTCCAGATGCACGGGCCACATTGTGCATCTGGCTTATGTGGGTCCTGGGGAATTGAACCTGCGTTCTTAGGCTTTACAGGGAAGCGCCTTAACCGGTAAGCCATCTCTCCAGCCCAAAAGTTGGGCCTTCTAAAAGTCATGATTTGATCACTTCACATATAAATTTCACAACCAGGTTAGATGCAGTGAGTGACAGCTGTCAAGGAGTTTTCATTGTCATTGTCACATGACCATCTACGGCGTACTTCCATGCCACCGCTGAGGACACAAAGCACCTGAGCCCCTTTGTGTAGGTATTTAGTAAGAACGAACAACACCAACAACAAAAACCCTTCTCCACTGCTTGCTGCATTCATGGTATGTTTGACCTCAGCAAAGCCAATTCGTCTCTCAGCCTTTCACAGCAGGGGTCGGCACCGTACTTGCGAGTTGAGGGAAATGAGGTGATCCACAGCCATGAAATGGCAGCCGCTCAAGGGCTCGTCTCCCTGACCCTGTGGACTGATTGGGGGCATAAAAGAGTTGTAGTTCTGGGCTGGAGAGATGGCTTAGTGGTTAAGCGCTTGCCTGTGAAGCCTAAGGACCCTGGTTCGAGGCTCGATTCCCCAGGACCCGCGTTAGCCTGATGCACAAGGGGTCACATGGGTCTGGAGTTCGTTTGCAGTGGCTGGAGGCCCTGGCGCGCCCATTCTCTCTCTCTCCCTCTCAAATAAATAAAAATAAATTTTAAAAAAAGAGTTGAAGTTCTTCTAAAACATATTCCTTTCACCTCCCACAGAGCTCCAAAGATACACAGATCCCTGTTCCTCAGACCTGATTCCAAGGCCTCCTACCTCACTTAGGGTCACAGCGTCGCACGCACATATTTCTGGGTAGGATAACGTATACAGTCCCCCTTGAACTGGCTGGCAATGGCTGACAGCCCAACACTAGACATCCAGGCAACCCTGTGTCTACTTGCAGCAAAACCTCCACTTGGGCTTCCCATGTGCGAGAGCTGTGGGAGCCTTGAAGTCCTGGGTCCTCAGCCCCAAGCTTTTCATCACTGTCCTGTGTATATATACTCTGGCAATCAGGCCACGGGCTTTGAGACGGGCCTCGCCTGTATCTCGCCCCTGAGACAAGTTTTAAATATGTTTTACAACCAAACATACTGGCGCCTAACAACAAGCAGGGAAATGGCCTTACTTCTTTCTGCCATCCAAATTCTTGAAGACTTAGTGGTAAGAACTTCGAGTGGAGCACTCAGGAGGCTGAGGCAGGAGGATTGCTGTAAGTTCTAGGCTGTGCTCAGTAAGACTCTGTCAAAAAACCAAACAAAAACAGAAGTAACCTCTAGTGAAGGGTTGGGGGGGGGTAGATGAGGTAGGAAAAAAAAGATATAATCTGATGCATTTTTCCTCATTTAAAAATCTTTTTTTTTTTCCCCCAAGGTAGGGTCTCACTCTAGCCCAGGTTGACCTGGAATTCACTATGTAGTCTCAGGGTAACCTTGAACTCATAGTGATCCTCCTACCTCTGCCTCCCAAGTGCTGGGATTAAAGGCATGTGCCACCATGCCCAGCTAAAAAAATCTAGTATTTGAAGGAAATTAATGAAACTTTTATGACTTGCCTGTGTGCTAGTCAGCTTTCTGTTACTGTAGCAAAATACCCTAGGAAATCAAGTAAAAAGAAGAAACCTTTGTCTTGGTTCATGGTTTTGGTCCATAACTAACTGGGTTCACTGCTTTGGGCCTGTAGCAAGGCAGCAGATCATGGCTGAGAGAACACAGTGAACAGAGCAAACTATTTACCTTACGGAAAAGGAGAGACTGACGTTCTATAATCCCCATCATGAGTAAGTCCCCATTGACCATAGGACCTCCCCAGAGGCTCTCGCTCTTAAACGTACTACTTCCTCCCTGTAGCACCAAGCCAAAGACCAGGTCTTCATCACATGGGTCTTTAGGGGAACATTCCAGATCCAGACTAAAACGGCATGCATGCAATATGAAGCTGTCACTCAACTTCACAGAGATGGAAAATAATATGTAAATTAAAAAAAATTCTACTTGGAGGCTGGAGGGATTGCAAAGCCTGACAGCCTGGATTGAGAGAGGCTCCATGGGGACGGAGCATAGGGTGCAGAGGCCTCTGAGCTCAGTCTGCAAGGGAACAGCTCAGGAAAAGGTGGGAGACTTGCTTTCCACTTGTGCAGGAGTGGTCCTCTGCGACCATACGTGGATACAGACAGAGATAACTGCCGGGATTCCACTGTGACTGATTCAGCTTTTTTTTTTTTTTTTTTTTTTTTTGGTTTTTCGAGGTAGGGTCTTATTCTAGTCAAGGCTGGCCTGGAATTCACTATGTAGTCTCAGGGTGGCCTCAAACTCATGGCGACCCACTTACCTCTGCCTCCCCAGTGGGTGGCCTTTAAAAATAGTCTTCAAATGACAACCAGAAAGAGACCAGAAGAGAAAGACTCACTCTTAAGTTCAAGGTGACCAGTTGTGTCAAAAACCTGAGGGAAGGGCTGGAGAGATGGCTTAGCGGTTAAGCGCTTGCCTGTGAAGCCTAAGGATCCCGGTTCGAGGCTGGATTCCCCAGGACCCATGTTAGCCAGATGCACAAGGGGGTGCACACATTTGGAGTTCATTTGCAGTGGCTGGAGGGCCTGGGGCACCCATTCTCTCTCTCTCGAATAAATAAAAATAAACAACAAAAAAAAATTTTAAAAAAAGAACCTAAAGGAAAATGTATGTCTCCACAGATCAGCTTTGGAGATAACCAGAGGCCCACAAGGAGCCAGCACCTTGGGGAGACCTTGGACAAATGGCTCATCCCTGTAGTACCAGAGATTATGAGATGACAAATGGGTGCTTGTTTGAACTGTGTTATGTTGTACAGAACAGAAAAGCAGAATAACCAGTAAATCCACCCAACTGTGCTGCAATCCACCCATTTTTCCCCCATGGTGTTCTTAACAGTGTCACTGAAAATATTTTGGGAAACCCACATAGGCTGTTTTTTCAGTCTTTGAGTTTAGCCGTTATAAGGGCTCTGTCAATGTGAAGAAATAAGATTGGGTTCCCTGGCTGCCTTTATACTGGACTCATTCTGAGAACTGCAGTCTTCACAAATGTCTTTCCACAGGCTCCTCAAATCTCTCTCTGGGGGCTAGAGAGATACCTCAGTGGCTAATGATACAAGATTGCAAGGTCCGCCCATCCACGTTGACTTCCCCAGCCACCCACAGAAAGCTGCACTGAGAAAAGTGGTGCATGCCCCTGGTGTTCGTTTGCAGTTGCAAGAGACCCTGACGCACTCACACACACAATTTAAAAACATCTTTCTCTGCCTTGAAAGTAAATTCCCATTAAATGGAAGTATATAGAATCCACCTCTTAGAAATCCTTTTAGAAAATCAGGACTACATTTGTTTATTACCTATCTGTTATGATGGCATAACATTCTCTTGATTTTGAGCTATCTGGAGGCAAGCACCATCTTATATTTCCCAGATAGCTCAGCACAGCATCTTTGGCAAAGTACTTTTGCCTTAACACCTATGATGGTAGTTTTTATGACTGAAATTTTAAAAAAATATTATTTATTTGCAAGCAGAGAGAGAGAGAGAAGAGAGACAGAGAGAATGAGAATGGGCGCACCAGGGCCTCCAGCCACTGCAAACGAACTCCAGATGCATATGCCTCCCTGTGCATCTGGCTTATGTGGGTATTAGGAAATTGAACCTGGGTCCTTAGGTTTCCCAGGCAAGTGCCTTAACCACTAAGCCATCTCTCCAGCCCTGTGACTGAAAATTTTGATTGACATGTGGTTACTTCAAATTTTCCAAGCAGATTGTATCTGAGCCAAGGACTTCCAGTGGTCACCTGCATGACAGTAAAACCTGAGTTGTCTACTCAAGTCACATGAATTTTCATCACCTGGGGCCTTGAAGTTACTGTGACAGCCAGTCATCTATCTACCCACATGTGAAATATGGAAATAGGAATTCCTTAATGACCATTAAATATAGACCGTGGCCCAAATTAGTGAATTTTGCTTTCAGGAGTGCTCAACATACACTGATGTTGAAACAGCAGAGGAACCGAGGAAAATCCAAATTAACCTTTCATTCAATAACGAATTGAGCATCTTGACACCACTCTGCAAGATGTAAGGTGTAGTTCTTCTCCTCTTCCACCTAGTGATTTTTCTAAAAAGTCCAGCCCTTTTGTTTTGTTTTCCTCAAATTCTAATAATCAAAATAATAAGATGCCAGGCACGGTGGTGCACGCCTTTAAATCCTAGCACTCAGGTGGCAGAGGTAGGAGGATCATTGTGATTTTGAGGCCAGGCTAAGACTACAGAGTGAATTCCAGGTCAGCCTGGGCTAGAATGAAAGCCTACCTCAAAACAAAACAAAATATAAAAAAAAAGAAAAAGTGGAAATGAAGGTATGTGATTTTTTTTTTTTTTTTGAGTTAAGGTTGCGTGTAGGGTGGCATTGAACTCTTGAAGCAGCTAACAATGACCTTAAACTTTTGATTCTCTCACCGCCTCCTCCCTGATGCTGGAATTACAGGTGTGTACCAAACTTCTGAGGCTAGGGCTGCCAGTGTTCACACTGTAATGACACTTGAAATTCACGGTGAGGACCCGAGGTCTCCTGCCAACAACCACGTGAACATGCCGCGCTGGAAGCAGACCTCCGGCTCCAGATGACTGTGGCCCTGGCTAAAAACCTTGGCCACAACCTGCCAACCACTGTATCAAACCAGGACCAACCTGTGCAGCTGAATTCAAGATCACGACCCCCCGCCCAACCCCGACACACACGAGATAATTCATAGCTGTGGCTTTAAATGACCACTCACCTTGTAGAATTGTAAAGTTCTTGATCAGCTGCCCATGCTTGGAGTCCACCAGCTTCATTTCCTCCATGATCACCGACAAGTTGGCCACCTCCGTGTCCAACCTTGACCTCATCGTATCCTGCTGCATCCTGAGAGACACGGAATCCAAGCGCAGATTGGCCAGCGAGTTGTTCAAGGAGGTCAGGTCGTCCGTGTGTCTGGTGAGGGTATCCGTGCAGGTGGTCCTGACCTCGTTCAGGTTGCTGGTCAGCGTCCGCAGGTGGTGGGCGGTGTGGCTGATGTTGCCGATGATGCTCACGATGTCGGTCTCGAAGAGCTGGAAGCGCTCCTCGAGCCGGCTGAACTTGCCCGCCGTCCTGTTCTCGGCCTCCTTGTGCGAGTCATGCAGGTCCTTCAGGCTCTGCTCGTTGGCCTGGGAGATGGCGGTGATGTTGTCCATCTGCCCGGTGAACGAGCTCAGCTGGCTGTTCATGTCCTCCAGAGTGTCGTTGTTGGCTTTGGCCAGGGCGGAGTTGTTGGCAGCCAGCGTCTGCAGGCTCTGCACCTTCTCCTTCACCCAGTCCGTATCCTTCTTGGCCTGCAGGAAAGCCTGCTGGAGGCTTTGGAAGTCGCTTTTGATGCGCTGGATGGCCTGGCTCGTGTCGTCCACCGACCGCTGCAGACCGGCGATGAGGTTCCTCTGCTGCGCCTGGGTCAGGTTCAGGTTGTTGAGGTTCATGAGGACCACGTTGTGTGAATACATCTGGTTTTGCAGGTTGCCCTGGAGCACGCTGGTGTCTTGCTGCAGGTTGGTGACGTAGCCGTTATAGGCCTGGAGGGTTTTGTTGACGGCGGTGATGAGGAACGAATTGTTCTCCAGCGTCTCCTTCAGTTGGCTCTGCCGGTCCACCAGGGCATCCCCGCTCGCCTGCAGCTTCTCCAGCGTGTCTCTGTTCTTGCCCGTTTTCTCGGTGATCTCCTGGAGCTGTTGCCGGAGATCCAGAATGTCGGACCTGAAGGTGGAGAGTTCTGAGTTGGTGCTTAGAGCTTTCTTCCCGGTTTGGTCCCCTGCAACAAGAAATGCGGGTTAGTCAGGCGGCACAGGGAAATGTTCAGGTGAGGTCCAAGATCGGCCACACTTAGGAGACTGCGCTTAGTGGGTGAAGGCACTTGCCTGACAGCTTGGGTTTGATTCCCCAGTGCCCACGTAAAGCCAGATGCAGAAAGTGGCACATGCATCTGGAGTTTGTTAACAGTGGCAGGAGGCCCTGAAATACCCATATTCATTCATTTTATTCTCTCTCTCTCTTTTTTGAGGTAGGGTCTCACTCTAGCTCAGGCTGACCTGGAATTCACTATGTAGTCTCAGGGTGGCCTCGAACTCATGGCGATCCTCCTACCTCTGCCTCCCGAGTGCTAGGATTAAAGACATGCACCACCATGCCCAGCTAATTATTCTCTTTTTAAAATAAATAAATATACATATTTTTTTTCTTAAAAAAATAATCTGAAGCCAGGTGTAGTGGAACAAGCCTTCAATCCTAGCACTTGGGAGGCAGAGGTAGGAGGATCGTTGTGGGTTCAAGGCCACCTTGAGACTACATAGTGAATTCCAGGTTAGCCTAGACTAGGGTCTCACTGGTTTTTCGCCAAGAGAAAAAAAAAAAAAAGATGAGACACTGAATGGGTAGCATTTGCATTAAAGATGTGAAGTCTGGGGTACCCGCAGGCTGCTCTGCACTGGTGAATCCACATACCCGCCACATCTGGGCCCTGGGGAAAGAGGAAAGGGGTTCAGCAGTGGGACTGACAAACTTGGAGAGCACTCTTCTGAGAGAGAGAGAGAGGAGGACTTTACCAGATGCCGGGACACTAGGCAGGGCGTTCTTAGAAGGAAATAGCCTTTAGAACTCACCAAGAGGGCCAGAGAGATGGCTAAGCAGTTAAGGCACTTGCCTGCGAAGCCTAAGCACCCAGGTTCCATTCTCCAGCTCCCACGTGAGCCAGATGTACAGGGTGGCACATGCGTCTGGAGTTCATTTGCAGTGGCTAGAGGCCCTGGCATGCCTATTCTCACTCTATCTCTCTCAAATAAATAAACTCACCAAGATTCTTTTTTTGATATCAAAGAATTGAGAAGGCAGAATCTTTTAAAAGTTAATTCCTACAATTCTTCTACGCTGTTTAAAATATTTCAAATGAGACTTTATAGAGCAATGTATCAAAGAGCCTCTGATCAAGGGTATTGGGGTTCATTTCAGGGTTAAGTTGCAGACCATGTGGGTCAGGAGTTGACACCAAGTTGGTCCTTAACTTTAAAAATAAAGATATCGAGCTGGGTGTGGTGGTGCACGCCTTTAATCCCAGCACCTGGGAAACAGAGGTAGAAGGATCACCATGAGTTCAAGGCCACTCTGAGACTACATAGTGAATCCCAGGTCAGTCTGGGCTAGAGTGAGGCCCTACCTCAAAAAAATAAAGGTATATGGGACTGGAGAGATTGCTTAGTGGTCAAGGTGCATGTCTACAAAGCCTAAGGACCCATGTTTGACTCCCGAGATCCCACATAAGCCAGATGGGCATGGCCACGCATGCGCACAAGGTGGCACAAGCATCTGGAGTTTGATTTCAGTGCCTGGAGGCGCTGGCACACAAATTCATTCTCTCTGTCATAAAAAGGCCAGTCTATTAGGTGTGCCTCAAAAGAAAAAAAAAAGTATCTGGATGAAATCAAGAAGAAAGCCACACAAGAACAGCAACAACAAAAATGCTCTTCTGAATGTACAGGTGGTTTGGCATTGTCATTTCTAAGACCTGACATCACATCACTTACATAAAGTACAGGTGGGGGGCTCTAATCAGTGCTTCCCTTAGGCTGTAGTTACCTAATTTTTTCAGGTCACTTTCCACTGCTGTGAGCTTGTCATCATAGGTTTGGCGAGATGTCTCCATGCCACCTGTGACATTGTCCATTTTCTCTACAACTAAGATTTGGAAAAAGAAAATGGCACATTAGTCCACATACTTGCTCATGTTTGATTTCTCAGTTTCAAGACAAGAGCTCATTTCATTACAAAAGAAAGCAGAT
The DNA here is from genome assembly GCF_020740685.1 of Jaculus jaculus. Lineage (NCBI taxonomy): Eukaryota > Metazoa > Chordata > Mammalia > Rodentia > Dipodidae > Jaculus > Jaculus jaculus. The sequence goes on along the minus strand of NC_059116.1, from coordinate 21,292,222 downwards.
GTAAACAACTGAAGACAAATATGAAGAAAACATTAACATACTTGTCAAAAAAATTCAGAGACAATTTATTGGGTTGAAAACTGTATATCCTTGGGTTTGGAGAGATAGTTCAGTAGTTAAAGTCATTTGCTTACAAAGCCTGTCAGCTTGGGTTCGATTCCCCAGTACCCACAAAAGCCAGCTGCACAAAGTGGTGCATGCATCTGGAGTCCCTCCCCTTTGGTTTTTCTGGAGTTCTTTTGCAGTGGCAAAAGGTCCTGGTATACCCATATTCATTCATTATCTCTTTACCTTCCACTTCCCTCTCTTTCTGTGTGCTTATATAAATAAATAAAAATATTAAAATATTTTATTTATTTGTAAGCAAAGAGAGAGAAAATGGGTATACCAGGGCCTTTTTCTACTATAAACTCCAGTACATGCGCCACTTTGTGCAGCTGGCTTTGTGTGTGTACTGGGACTGTCAGGCTTTGCAAACAGGCATCTTTAACTGTTGATCTGTCTCCAAAACCCAAAATATTTTTTAAAAGAAAATTACATATTCTATCTGGGCGCGGTGGCACATGCCTTTAATCCCAGCCCTTAGAAGGCAGAGGGAGGAAGGATCACAGTGAGTTCAAGGCTGCCCTGAGACTATAGAGTGATTCCACATCAGCCTGAGCTAGAGTGAGACCCTATCTCAAAAAACAAAAAAAAAAAAAGAAAAATTATATATTCTTAACCTGATTCTGTAATATCTTGGAAGCTTCAGAAATTGTTTGGAACTTAAAATTTTTTTTGTTTTATTTTTATTTATTTATTTGAGAGCAGCAGATAGAGAATGGGCATGCTAGGGCCTCCAGCCACTACAAATGAACTCCAGATGCATGTTTTGTGCATCTGGCTTATGTGGGACCTGCAGAATCGAGCCTTGAACTGGGGTCCTTAGGCTTCAAAGTCAAGCGCTTAACCACTAACCCATCTCTCCAGCCCTGGAACTATTTTAAAGTAATTTTTAGGTTTGAAAGTAATTCTTAAAGTTCTTGTACTAATTTTTATACATGGAGATACACAAAATTTCAACTCATCAGCCTTCCTAATATTACCTGGTAAAGAATGCCTGACTAGGGGCTGGGGAGATGGCTCAAGGGTTAAGGCGCTTACCTGTTAAACCTAACGACCCAAGTTCTATTCCCTACTATCACGAAAAAACAAGATATGCAAAGTGGCACATGCATCTGGAGTTAGTCTATAGTGGCTAGAGGCCCTGGCTCACCCATTCTCTCTCTCTGCCGGGCGTAGTGGTGCATAGTTTTAACCCCAGCAATGGGGAGGCAGAGGTAGAAAGATTGCTATGAGTTGAAGGCCAGCCTGAGACTAGTGAATTTTAGGTCAGCCTGGTCTAGAGCGAGACCTTACCTGGGAAAACAAAACACAAACACAATGTCTGACTAAGATGCTGGCTGTGACAGCGCATATGCTCAGAATACCTCGCTCAAGTCTGCACTCAAAGACGTCCAATGAGGGAGCCAAGGACCAGAATGTCTGCGTGTAGCTTTTCATCCCGCGTTCCACCACCCAGGCTTAAGGTCTTCTTATTGGTGACAACGAACGCTGTAGCTTGTCACTTCCTACATAGATGCCCATGTGACGTGTTAGCAATTTCCTAAGATTTTTTTGTTGTTGTTGTGTTTTGAATACTTTCTTGGTTATACAATAGGGAAAGGTAGTTGTGCAGTGTTAGGTAAAAGCTTTGCTTCCAATTAAAAAAAATATATTTATTTGCAAGCAGGGGTGGAGGGAATGAATATGAGGTGTGCCAGGGCCTGGTGCCACTGCAAATGAACTCCAGATGCATGTGCTACTTTGTGCATCTGACCTTACATGGGTACTGGGGAATCAAACCAGGTTTTGCAAGCAAGTGCCTTACCTGCTGAGCCATCCCCTCCACTTTGTTTTTAGTAGGTAATGGCTCTTACGGTCATGAATGCATCTCGTTGGTAACATTTCTTTTTTTAAAATATTTTTATAGTTTTTGTTTATTTGTATTTATTTGAGAGTGACAGAGAAAGAGAGAAAGAGGCAGATATATATAGAGAGAATGGGTGCGTCAGGGCTTCCAGCCACTGCAAATGAACTCCAGACACGTGCGCCCCCTTGTGCATCTGGCTAATGTGGGTCCTGGGGAATCGAGCCTTGAATGGGGTCCTTAGGCTTCACAGGCAAGCGCTTAACCACTAAGCCATCTCTCCAGGCCATCGTTGGTAACATTTCTAGTAAGAAATTCCTCTAGAAGTGACTTCTGTGAGACCCAACCTCAGTAGCTTGGGATCAGGTCTGACTCACCCTTCCTTCTTTCCTTCCTCCCTCCCTCTCTCTGGCATGTGCCACTGCACTTAGCTATAACTGTCTTTGTTATCAACAAGCTTCTATTTGATAAAGAATTTCTGAAGACCTTTATAAAATCACGAATGTTTATATACTAACTGGGACCTCAATTTTTGTTGTTCATCCACAGTTGTCTCCATGAATGGTTACATGGGAAGATTCTCTGGGCTCTTCTCAGGAAGCAGAAGTTCCCATGAGCATGTGTGTGACCCAGAATGAACCGGATCGTTAAGACCCTGGAGCTGTTCCCACAAAAGCTCACACCTCTTTCCCTCAAGTGTCCATGATCTGGCCACAATAAAATGTGTGTGATGCTCCAAACACACTCTCTCACTTGAGTCTCGCCATGTGTTCTCTCCATCTAGAAGGTTCTTTCTTGGCTTTTTCACAGAGTTAAGTCCTACTTTTCTTCAGTATTCAGCCTACTGTTGCCTAGGGGAAACAGCTGCTGAGTTGGACCTTGCAGAATTCTCCAGGCAAGTAGCCCTTTCCCCATTCAAGAACTCAGTGCACTGTTGTGACGGCTGGTTTATTATGACAAAGTTGGGCAGGGAAAAATCTCACTGGTGCTCTTTCACTTACAGTGTGATTAGTGTCTGATAAAACACTGCCAATTTACAAATATCAAAGTCAAAATGCATTTAGCACTCCTAGCCAACCAAGCCTGACTTAGCAACATGATCCAAGGTAGAGAGTCAATTGTGTCCTTTATGTTCTAAGGGCTGACAGAAAGCTGAGGCTCAGGGCCACTGCCTAGCATCACCAAAGAGGATAATTAAAGGCACAGTTTCTACTGAATGTGTATTGCTTTCATATCATTATAAAGTTGAAAGAAACTTGGAGAAATGGCTTAGCGATTAAGGCACTTGCCTGTGAAGCCTAAGGACCCAGGTTTGATTCCCCAGTACCCATGTGATGCACATTCTCTCTCAAATAAATAAAAAGATAGGTTGAAAGATTTTAAAAATATTTTATATTTATTGGGAGGAGAGAGAGAAGAGAGAACGGGGGCACCAGGGCTTCCAGCCACTGCAAACAAACTCCAGATGCATGCACCACCATGTACATCCAGCTTACATGGGTTCTGGGGATTCAAACCTGGGTCTTTAGGCTTCGTAGGCAAGTGCCCTAACCGCTGAACCATCTCTCCAGCCCCAAAGTTCAAAGATACTAAGGTGAACCACCAGAAGATGGGGACTGTCTATGCTCCATCTTACCTCTAGCTCAGTGCAAGGCACTTAGGGGGTATTTCACAACTACTGATTTTATTTATTCCCATGAAAATGTGCTGCTTGGCTAAGCTGCAGATCATACCAGCAAATGCACAAACCAACCAGCTGGGAAAGCCACCAGCTCTGGCTCAGGATGACACTTCATTGAATAATTACTGGTTTCGAAATTACTACGCAGACCCAGGGTACGTCAGGGTCGTCAAATAGGCGTGCATGTCCCCGAATCCCTGGACACTTTGCAGAACAAAATGTATCTTACGCATTTTAACAAAGCTAAGTTTTTAAAAACAACAAAATATGGAGTGTTTACGAGTTTAGGCTCAGTTATGATTCTCAAATCAAAACACATGCCTTGTTCTGTCCTCAAACCACGCGTAGGATCTTAAGTCTTGACTCTCTTTTCCTGGAAGCCAAAGACACTTTCAATATGCTGATGCTCAGTCATTTTCCACCCTCTCTAGTTTTTCTCCCAGTTTAGTTTACAAAAGCACACAGCTGCCATAAACAGATAATTCAAGAGTGTGTAGAGTGAAAAGAATACTTTCACTAGGGCCAGTGGGGGAGGCCAAGGGGACTGCTCACTTTGCCTTCTGGGAGGCACGGAAGTGGCTGTGCCCTGCCCACAAGTGGTAGCGAACCAGCCCCACGCGCCAGGGCGTGTGTGTCTGTGTTTAAAAATAGGGTCTTGGACTGGAGAGATGGCTTAGCGGTTAAGCGCCTGCCTGTGAAGCCTGAGGACCCCGGTTCGAGGCTCGGTTCCCCAGGACCCACGTTAGCCAGATGCACAAGGGGGCGCACGCGTCTGGAGTTTGTTTGCAGTGGCTGGAAGCTCTGGAGCGCTCACTCTCCTTTCTCTCTCTGTCTGTCACTCTCAAATAAATAAATAAAAATTAAAAAATTAAAAATAGGGTCTTGGTATGACTAACGGGCCGTGATTCTGGTAGCCTGGGAGTGTGCAAAAGTGCCAGGGCGACGGGGATCCAAAAGCTAGGCTGCCTGCGCTGGCATGTGGTCCTTTCCTCGGTTTTCACGGTACAGATCCTCAATCCAGTGGCAGAGCCTGTGGGACCTCGGTTTCTAGATCATTCTATGAGCTAGCACGAACAGGAAGCACAAAAGGGCTGCTGCTAGCAGTCGGGCTGTTCACGCGGTGGTCCCTGAATCGGAAACGTGTTTGGTTTGGTTTGCTTTTAGAGGTAGGGTCTCACTGTAGCCCAGGCTAACCCGGAATTAACTACCTAAGTCCGAGGCTGGCCTTGAACTCACTCCTTCCTCTGCCTCCCAAGTGCTGGGATTAATGGCGCGCAGCACCACACCTGGCTGGAAACTTGTGTGTTAATTTTTTTTACTGGGGGGGGGGTGTCTTCCTTCAGAACACTGACTACGGCGTCACTCCTCTTCAAGTGCCCCAAGTATAGTCCCCTGGGACAGTCTGGTAATAATAGGTTTGCCATCAAAACTCTTTGTTATTATCCCTAACCACTAACTTCCTCCCAGCTTGCTTGGCCTCCAACCATTTCTTAAGGTCGGTGCCACGGTATTTGATTCTAGAACACACCAGCGGCACTCTGATGGTTTCTGAGACATATAATAATGAGAAAAGTGCCCTGTGCTATACCATCACTATTTATTTTTATTTATTTACTTGAGAGCAACAGAGAGAGAGAGAGAGAGAGAGAGAGAGAGAGAGAGAACGGGCACGCTACGGCCTCCAGCCACTGCAAACGCACCCCAGATGCGTGCGCCCCCTTGTGCATCTGGCTAACGTGGGTCCTGGGGAATCGAGCCTCGAACCGGGGTCCTCAGGCTTCACAGGCAAGCGCTTGACCGCTAAGCCATCTCCCCAGCCCCATGCCATCATTATTTACAGAGGAGGCTTAGAGATATGCACACATATTCCAGATTCACAAAGTTCGTCAGTGGAAAAAGTAGAACGCCAGCCTGGGAGAGCTGACTCCAAACATCCACCGCCTTTGTACAGCTTTACACTGCTTGTCATTCAATATTTCTCTTTCTTCCATCTCCTCTAATTAAATCCCTTGAGGAGGCGGCGGATCATGGCTTCCTTATATTTTCTTTAAAGTCACCACCACCTTTGCCAGTAGCACTGGGCTTCAAAGATGAAAGAAACAGGCCAGGACCACGCTTTGAGGACAAGGAACAGAAGGGGTGATGGGGACACAGCACACCGCTCCTCCTACTGCTGCAAAGTGTTTCTGCCACACTGATTATAGTGGTGTTGAGAGAGTTCCCAGTAACAGTACTTAACTCCTCCCCTGGAATTCAACAAAGCCTTGTCTACCCACGACACTGCTTCAGGGGTCTGAAGAGCTCTACAGTGTGGTCTGATGTGTGCTAACCAGGCCCGATCCTACTTAGCTTCCAAGATCAGGCATACTCAGGGTGCTGTGGCCTTAGATGTGGCTGATTTTTTTTTTCCCCCCCTGGAATTCACTACCTAGTCATAGTCACAGGGTGGCCTTGAACTCATGGCGATCCTCCTCCATCTGCCTTCTGAATGCTGGGATTAAAGGTGTGCACCACCACAGCCGGCTGATGTGTGTTCTTGAGAGCCACATAGCCTGTCCTTGCCATCTGGACAGAGCTTAACAACGTAGGCATTCCATGGCTAGGAAGGCTGAGGTAGAGACTTACTGAGAAAGAGTCACATGGCTTTATTTTAATCATCTTACGAGGACTGATTGCCGCGCAGGGCGCTGGAATTGGACTTTCCTACTCAGAGGAATGTTCTGGAGACACATGAACTTAAGCGATGATACCTGTGCATGGAGGTTTCACTCGCTAATGGTTAAAGCCCAGGACAGAGGTGTATCCAGTTGGACCTATCCAAGAGTATATTGCTGTCCCCTGGCTGACACATGCCTCACGGGCACAGCCACTCTACTGACTCCGTGAGGGTGACTAGGCAATTGTCTGGCTTGTTCAGCAAATTCTCGAAGAAGCATCACTGTATCGTCACTTGTAGCTATGGAAGTGACAGAAAAGAAGAGCTGTTTTGAGGAAAATAGTGCAGAATAGCCTCTGCTATCTTTCTTGTCTTTTCTTTCTTTTTTTTTTTTTAATGGGAAGGGTTTTTCTGGACATCAAAGGGAAACCTGGGGCTTATCTTTCTTGCCTCTTAACAAGGTTAGGTTGCATAATCTTATCAGTAAAGCAAGAGAAAGCACATCTGGAAAAGATCAACAGTTTGGTTCATTAAGGCTGGCTTTGGGGACAGAAGGACTTGTTGTATTATCTTCTTTTTGACAGCAGAGGCCCCAGGGATGGAGGCATGGGAGGAAGGAAACGAGAGGCAAGATGTCATCTTGCTCCTCAGGGATCTTCTCCCCTTACTGCTGAGATTACACTCACACAGCAGGATCTTAGGTAGGTATGTGAGTGTGTGTGTGAGTGTGTGTGTGGTAGCTTTGAGGAGCAGAACTCCCCTCTTCATGAAGACTGACTGGCTAAGAAGTCCTGAGGGTCTGTTCATCTTCATAGAAACCAGCCCCTATCCACCCGTCATCCATCCATCTATTGACTCATTCAGTGAACTTTTCCTTGGCACCCTATATACACAGCATAGTTAGGTGCAAGAAGGAGATTTAACAGATTAAAAAGTATTTCAGGCAACCTCCCAGTTTGTGTGGCAAGCCAGGCACACTGGCTGCAATGGTGAAGCGTAGCAGAGACGAAAAGTAAAGGAACTAGGCTACGGGAACAAACAGGAGGCTCCTACCCTGGGGTTGAGCTGACTCAGCTTCCAGACACTTCCAGCAGAACGTGTCTGTGACATGGAAGGTGAGAAGGGGTCACTTGGGTGACTTCAGGGACTCGGGCAAGCGAAGCAACACATGAATAACCTGTCAGAGCTGGAAGGACTTCCGTGGATGAGCAAGACAGAGGAGATATCTGTGGAGTCAGGAGGAGGGAGGAAGAAAGCTAGCTCTCTCCTTTTGAACGTTTCTATTTAATTCTGAAGGCATTGGGATCACAGCCCTTATTTCCTAGCAGAGAGAGAAAAAACAAGTTCCAAAATGTTATATGTGACCAAACCCCTCGGATCTCCCTTCTTGGAGTAAACGCTTATTCTCATGATATGGACGAGAATTGGGAGTGAGTGAGTCAGGGATACGTGCACACAAAAAGAAAAAGCATCACTAGTGGCAAGCCCAGAGAACAGCGTCCAAGGCCTGGATGCTAAAGAGCCCCGACTGGCCATGATGTTGGCTGACCACCAGCCCTGGCTGTGTTTTCATCAAGAGCCCGTTTGTACATTCAAAGTAACCGACCCAATCCACCTCAGCACAATGCCTCATTTACATCCCTAAGGGTATGAGGACCCCTGACCCAAGTCACCAAGGGGATACTGCCCTTCCCAGCTTGGGGGGGGATGTCTTCTGCTTTACTTTCTCAGAATAAATCGTTGCTTAACTTGCCCTTTTGCTTTGTCTACAACTGTCCATTTTTCGTGAGCGCCAAGGGCGAGGGACGCTCTAGTGCCCATCGAGTGGGTAACTCCTCAGCCACCCAGCCGAAGCCGAGAAAGGGTCCGTTGTTCTCAAAACCTGTGACAGTATCGGTATTGGGCTCTGAAGTCCCTGATGACACGACTGATTTCAAACTTCTTTCTCGCAGCTCAAAAGGAAAAGTCACAAGGGACGGACAGACGGACGGACGGACAGAACAAACTCGGAAAGGAGGGAGTCCGACTGAACGACTGGATCATTGACCACCACCCTCTCCCTGCGCAGTCCCGATCATGATCTCACAGTGCTCCCTCCTGGTCACGCCCTGCGTGTGCTCCTTCGTGGAGAAACGGAGGACTCTCCAGGCTAAGTGAACCCATCGCACACCGGGAAAGTGACACGACAGTTTCCCAGGGTTTCACTGCTCAACACGTTCTAGCTGACAGGTACCCTTTTCCATGGAGACGCCCTTAGAGGGTGGGATGTTAACGTGTTTTTGGCACTTTGGGGACTAGAGCTGAGTCAGTGAGTCAGAGGAACAGAGCGATCCCGTAGCCACTGTCTATAGAACAGACTTCTTCGTCTTTGCTCATCCCAACCTGAAACGATGTACCGTTTTATGAAATCAGACAGAACTTCCACAAGGGGATGACTCACAGCTGGGTCACGGAGCTATGGAAAGGGGACACGGGCGGGGGCACTTCCTGGACATTCACAGTTGTATTCAAGTGGGTAGATGAACTCAGACCATCTGGTTCCGAAGACCAATCTCATTCTCATGTGCGGTATTTCCTCAAGAAACTGCTAGTTCCCTTGATTTTGTTTTTGTTTTTGTTTGTGTTTTCCCTTTTGGTGTTAAGGACCAAACCCAGGGCCTTATGCTCAATCCACTGAGCTAGATCCCCAACCCCAAGAAACTGCTGACAAGGTGGAACAGTGGGAGAAATTACAGTGCGAGGTGATTCACTGAACATTTCTCTTCTTAGGGGAGGTCCATGGCCTGAGGAACAGGGGTGAGAACATGCTAGAATTCCCCATTGGTTCTGAGGGAAGGCAGCTGAGGAGGCTGTTAGAGAGGAGTTGGAAGACAGACTCTGGTCTTCCTCTGCGCCTGTCTATGACCAGATGAGGCGTCTGTCTCATGTGACTTTGACAGGTTGACTCCTGCGGCTGTTGGCTATAAAAGGATTTATATAAAGCTCATGATTCTAAATTGCCTTCTACCTGTGGTTTCAGGGAAGAGAATGGGGGTGGATGAGGGGTTTTACTTTAGTAACTGTGGAGGACTCAGGCAAAAAAAAAAAAAAAAAAAATCTCCTTTCCTTAAAGCAGACACAGGTAGGCTAACATTTTATAAAGCAGAGCTGAGCTGGCCAGGCTGCCTGCGTTTAATTCCCACGGAGGGCAGTGTTGACACAGAACCATATGAACAACAGTGATCACAGTGAAAGGGCTCGAGGGAAAATTGGAAATCAGTTAGCCAGTCTCCTGGCGAGTAAACTGTACCTCTGGAGACCTTGTATTTTTGACTTTTCTTTGTCAGTAGTTTTCCTGTGTGCTGACACCAGGATTCCCACAGAGTCTCTCAGAGATTAAGAGAGAGGGGGAGAATGAAAGAAGGAAAGAAAGAAAGAGGGAGGGAGGGAGAAGATAAAAAATAAAAGAGGGGGCTGGAGAGATGGCTTAGCGGTTAAGCGCTTGCCTGTGAAGCCTAAGGACCCCGGTTCGAGGCTCGGTTCCCCAGGTCCCACGTTAGCCAGATGCACAAGGGGGCGCACACGTCTGGAGTTTGTTTGCAGAGGCTGGAAGCCCTGGCGCGCCCATTCTCTCTCTCTCCCTCTATCTGTCTTTCTCTCTGTGTCTGTCGCTTTCAAATAAATAAATAAATAAATTAAAAAAAAATAAAAGAGGAGGAGGGACTAGCTGGAAATAGGTAGGAAAAAGCAACAAAGGAAAAAAAAAACACCTTATAACTCATAAAGGACCCTTATATTATTACTGAAGTGAGTCAAAAAAAGAATTACTATTTTTCTCCCGTGTTCATCATAGCTGCCCGAAGCTCAGGACACAGATGGAGCTCATGAGGATAGTAAGTTTCACATCTAAGCTGAATAAATATGCTGCATTTGGACCCTTCACATTCCTACATTCAATCAACCTTGGGTTGGAAATATTTGGAGGGGAAAAACTGCATTTCTACTGAACATGTACAGATTTTACTATTCCCTAAACAATTCACTATAGTAACTACGTAGGATTTCCATCGGATCGGGTATTATGCATCATCCAGAGGTGAGATAAGATATATGAGACTGTGTGTGCCTGCTCTATGTGCAAATAATGCACTATTTTACATAAAAGACTTAAGCCTCCAGAGTCTGATATCCTTGCAGGGGATCAAAGGGGGAAGGAGTGCTCTAAAACCGATTGCCTGTGGATACTGGTGTTAAAACTATATTTCATACCTCAAAGATGAAGTTTTTTTATACTTAAATTAAGAAAGATTAAATTTCAGGTTCCCTTGCAAATTGGAAGGGAAAAGGAAAAGACTGCTTACCTTTATATCCCAAGATGGCTACTGTGATGGTTAGCAAGGCACACAAAACGTATAATAAGACGATAGAAAACTTCAGTGCCCAGTTGTTTTTACACTTGGTACATTGTGTTCCTTCCTGAATGCCTGCAAGAGAAGTCAAAAATTTCAATACTAGTAAACAGCCCCCTTCAAACAGTGTCTCTGTACATTTGAGTTCAAGGACTGTTAACTAAGAATAATTTTTTTATATTTTTTGGTTCATTTTTTAATTATTTATTTGAGAGCAACAGACAGAGCGAGAAAGGCAGGTAGAGAGAGAGAGAGAGAGAGAGAGAGAGAGAGAGAGAATGGGTGTGCCAGGGCCTCCAGCCACTGCAGACGAACTCCAGATGCATGCACCCCCTTGTGCATCTGGCTAACGTGGGTCCCAGGGAATGGAGCCTCGAACTGGGGCTTCACAGGCAAGCGCTTAACCGCTAAGTCGTCTCTCCAGCCCCAAGAATAATTTTAACCCATGCCTTCCTATGGCGTGAAAATATTTTAAAATCACACATACTCACCACTATAGCAATATGGCCCTTTTAAATATTTAAATAGAGGGGGCTGGGCATAGAGCTCAGTCAGTCCAGTGTTTGCCTTAAAAACATGAGAGCTGGAGTTCGCTCTCCAGTATCTGGATAAAATGTATGAGTGGGGGTCCATGCTTGTAATTTCAGTGCTGGGGAGGCAGAGACAAGGGGATCCCCGGAACTCATGGGCCACCTAGTCTGGTGAGCTGCAGGCCTGTGAGAGATTCTGTCTCAAAGAAGGTAGATGACATTCTTTTTATTTTTTAATTTGAGAGCGACAGACACAGAGAGAAAGACAGATAGAGGAAGAGAGAGAGAATGGGCGCACCAGGGCTTCCAGCCTCTGCAAACGAACTCCAGACACGTGCACCCCCTTGTGCATCTGGCTAACGTGGGAACTGGGGGACCGAGCCTCGAACCGGGGTCCTTAGGCTTCACAGGCAAGTGCTTAACCGCTAAGCCATCTCTCCAGCCTTTTTTTTTTTTTTTGGTGTTTTGAAGTAGGGTCTCACTCTGGTCCAGGCTGACCTGGAATTAACTCTGTAGTCTCAGGGTGGCCTTGAACTCACAGCGATCCTCCTACCTCTGCCTCCCGAGTGCTGGGATTAAAGGCGTGCACCACCACGCCTGGCTAGATGACATTCTTAAGGATGACAGCTGAGGTTGTCCTCTGACCTTCTCATGAACATGAACACAGGCAAAAGAAATAAAGTAGAAGAGCTGCAGAGATGGCTTAGCAGCTAAGGCACTTCCTATGAAGCCTAAGGACCTAGGTTGGATCCCCAGAGCCCGCATAAGCCAGATAGATGTACCTGGTAACACGTGCATATGGAGCAAATTTGCAGTGGTTGGAAGCCCTAGCATGCCCATCTCTGCCCCTTCTCTAATAAATAAATAAAAATAGAATATTTTTAAAAAGGGATAAGGAAAAAAATCTTGAAAAACTCAATACATTTTGTTATAGTTGCATTCAATGTCACTTTAAAATAATGTGTATTTTTTAAAAGCACATTCTATTATGATAAATTATAATTTCGATAAACATCTTCATAGAACAAAATATTTAAAATCTCCACGTCATGTTTCAGACATTTATTTTAAAAAAAAATACATATATATATATTTGGTTTTCTAAGGTAGGGTCTCACTCTAGCTCAGGCTGACCTGGAATTAACTCTGTCATCTCAGGGTGGCCTTGAACTCTTGGCGATCCTCCTACCTCTGCCTCCCGAGTGCTGGGATTAAAGGAGTGCGCACCACGCCCGGCTTTAAAAATATTTTTATTTAACTATTTGCAAGCAGAGAATGAGAGAGAAATTGATTTTTTAAAAACTTTTATTAGCATTTTCCATGATTATAAAAAAATATCCCATGGTAATTCCCTCCCTCCCCCCCCCCCACACTTTCCCCTTTGAAATTCCATTCTCCATCATATTACCTCCCCATCACAATCATTGTACTTACATATATACAATATCAACCTATTAAGTACCCTCCTCCCTTCCTTTCTCTTCCCTTTATGTCTCCTTTTTAACTTACTGGCCTCTGCTACTAAGTATTTTCATTCTCACGCAGAAGCCCAATCATCCGTAGCCAGGATCCACATATGAGGGAGAACATGTGGCGCTTGGCTTTCTGGGCCTGGGTTACCTCACTTAGTATAATCCTTTCCAGGTCCATCCATTTTTATGCAAATTTCATAACTTCATTTTTCTTTACCGCTGAGTAGAACTCCATTGTATAAATGTGCCACATCTTTATTAGAGAAATTGATTTTGAATGGGCATGCCAGGGCCTCCTGTCACTGCAAATGAGCTCCAGATGCATGTGCCACTTTGTGCATCTGGCTTTACATGGGCACTGAGGAATCAAACTGGGGCCATCAAGCTTTGCAAGCAAATGCCTTTAACTGCTTGTTGAGCCATCTCTCCAGCCCCATTTCAGGCACTTGTTTCAGACTGTATTTTTCACAACCAAACAACTAAAACCTATGACTTTTCCCTTGATGCTTGTTAACACAGTCTTCTGGAGTCGATTCCCACTTGTGAAGGTCAAGTGATAAATTTGTAGGAATCTTGGCTGTTAAATGGATAGTAAAGTTAGACCTAACAGGAGCAATTTACGCCATGGAAATTGACATACTACAAATTAGTCTCCTCACTCCTCCCCAAAACACCCACAGATTTATCCACAGTTGGAATATACTAGAACCTACAGCAGAAAATATGATTTTATGATCAAATACTCAGTATACGACCATTTTACATGATACAGGTATACAAAAACAGACACTGGCCCTTATTTAAATTGACATAGTAATCCAAATAATGATTGTGGAACAAATGAAAACAACAGATATTTCTGACAAGAGGAGATAATTGTTTTTACTGCTTAGGGGCCAGCTTTTCGGGAAAAACAAACAACAGTCTAGTGAAAGTGGTAACCCTACGTTCCCACTGCAAGGGAGTCCAAAAACTAACTTGTAAAAAGGGAACTTTCCCTCTGACTAATCAGAAACACAAAAGGCAAAGACTGTGGGCATTTAAAAAAAAATTTTTATTTGCAAACAGAGAGAGAGAGAAAATGAGAATGAGAGAATGAGTGTGCCAGGACCTCAAGCCACGGCAAATGAACCCCAGATGGATGCACCACTTTGGGCACCTGGCTTCACACGGGTACTGGGGCAACAACCCAGGTCGTTAGGCTTTGCAGGCAAGTGCTTTAACCGCTGAGCCATCTCCCCAGCCCTGACTGCGGTGGAGGCATTTTAATGTGCAAGTCACACAAAGAGGAACACACTATCAGGAGGTTACCCTGAATCTGTGTGTGCATCATCTTGACGCACCCCTCAAGAGTGACAACATAGAGAAGATGGATGTCCTATAATTGGGCTTATAGCTTTTGATGGCAAAGTCATGAGAATTAAGCCAGAGTCTAAGCTTCTCTCCTTGGTTTGTCACTCATGTCGGGGAAGAGAGCTCTTGAGTTGTGTTTGATGCAACAGGACGGACGCTGTAACTAACGGTGGCTCATGGTTAGCTCTCAAGGTTCCATCAATCTCTCCCATGTTCTGAGCTACCGGCACCAGGGGTGGTGCCCTGATCTGTCTTTTTCACGGCTCACAGCAGGCTTCCCAAACTTTGGGACACATCAGAATCACTGACACAGGGTTTCTGACTCAGGAGTCTGCGAATGTGTGTGGTGGCACTGGGCCAGGGCCATGCTTCAGGAGGTGCCTCTCAAACACGTCTTTTTATTTTTTCTTTTCGAGGTAGGCTCTCACTCTAGCCCAGGCTGACCTGGAATTCACTATGTCGTCTCAGGGTGGCCTTGAACTCACGGCGATCCTCCTACCTCTGCCTCCCGAGTGCTGGGGTTAAAGGCAAGTGCCAACATGCTAAAGATACATTTTAAGTAGTTTTTTTTTGTTTATTTGAAAGAGAGAGAGAGAAACAAAGAGAGAAAATGGGTATGCCAGTGCTTCTAGCTATTGTAAATGAACTCCAGACACATGCAACACCTTGTGCATCTGGCTTATATGTGTACTACAGAATCTAATCTGGGTCCTTAGGCTTTGCAGAAAAGTACCTGTGGTGGTTTGATTCAGGTGTCCCTCATAAACTTAGTGGTTCTGAATGCTAGGTTCCCAGCTGATGGAGATTTAGGAATTAACATCTCCTGGAGTTAGTGTATCGTTGGGGGCGGGCTTATGAGTATTACAGCCAGGGTCCCCATGCCAGTGTTTGGCACACTCTCCTGTTGCTAGGGTATACCTTATGTTGGCCAGGGGGTGATGTCCACTCTGCTCATGCCATCATCTTTCCTGCCCTTGTGGAGCTTCCCCTTGAGCCTATAAGCCAAAATAAACCTCTTCCCCCCCCTCCACAAGCTGCTCTTGGTCGGGTGATTTCTACCAGCAATGGGAACCTGACTGCAACAGCACCTTAACCATTAAGCCATCAAACTTGAAAGGACTTCCCATACACACCGTTGAAGTGAAGATTTCATTCTCACGGATTGGCACTAAGAGCTAAGATTCTGTATTTCTAGCAAGGTTCAGGTGGTCTGGTCTGAGTGACCACACTTTGAGGGACTTCCTTTTAGAAGGTGCTCGGGCTGGCTAGCTGTTGTCTTGAAGGTGCAGGGGGAAATTCACAACCGTTCATCAAACAGACCTAGAATACATCCACATCTCTGGGTTACAATGTACCCAGGGCTCTGAGCTCCAGCACGCATTCCCAGTCCTGTTTTGAGACAGGGGCTCAGTAAGTTTCCCAGGCTTCACTTGAATCCAGAAGCCTTGAACTTGCCATCTTCTGACCTCAACCTGTTCTGTGCTTGGTCTCAGGTGTGTGCCACCAATCCCCAAGTTTCCATTTTCTGCCTTAACTCTTTTTTTAAAAAAATTATTTTTTTAAAAAAATATTTGAGAGCGACAGACAGAGGGAGAAAGAATGGGCGCGCTAGGGCCTCCAGCTAACATGGGTCCTGGGGTATCGAGCCTCGAACAGGGGTCCTTAGGCTTCATAGGCAAGCACTTAACCACCAAGCCATCTCTCCAGCCTCCCTTAATTCTTTACTAAGCACTGATGAATCTCAGTGCTGCCTCATGTCCAAAGCTAACCTTGGTACCACTCTGCCAAAAACAGATCTCCAATACCACCCAGCATAAGAGCTACTATCTGAAACCCTCAGATGGTTAAAGTCAAAAAACACTATGAATTCTTCCTTTATTTCTACTTCAACGTACCCATCCCTGGTGATCCCCCTGTGGGATATTTTCAGCACCACCGTTTTTGCTCTGGGCCCCGGGTTCCAAGCCAGGTCCTCTGTGAACGGCATCTCTCTCTAATCTATGAAACTTTGCCTGTAAGGAAGCTCACCCGTGAGAGCTGAGATGCCACCCGATGCATACCACAGCCAGGGGTTCAGCCTGGGTCAGCCTCCAAAAGCCTCCATCTCTGCACTGTGACATGGTCCCTGCTTTAATCACCCTCTCTGCTCTCACAGCATGCCAACCCAGTTGTTTTTTTTTTTTTTTCCAGCTCTAGCTCAGGCTGACCTGGAATTCACTATGTAATCTCAGGGTGGCCTTGAACTCATGGTGATCCTCCTACCTCTGCTGGGATTAAAGACTTGCACCACCACGCCCGGCTTTGTGTGAGATTTTTTTTTTTTTTAATTTATTTATTTGAGAGCGACAGACACAGAGAGAAAGACAGATAGAGGGAGAGAGAGAATGGGCATGCCAGGGCTTCCAGCCTCTGCAAACGAACTCCAGATGCGTGCGCCCCCTTCTGCATCTGGCTAACGTGGGACCTGGGGAACCGAGCCTCGAACCGGGGTCCTTAGGCTTCACAGGCAAGCGCTTAACCGCTAAGCCATCTCTCCAGCCCCCAGATTTTTTTTTTTTAATGCAAGATGGAAGCTTCCTCTTCCATCCCCATTGGAATCCAACCTCACCCTGTACTAAAATAACTGCTGTCATCATGTGTGCCAAGAAGGTAAAAACAAAACAATTCGATGGCCCACCCTTAACTAAAGGATGAACACACACATAGTGTCTTGGCTGGTGTCTCTCTCTGTTTTGGGATTTAAAATAAAGCAAAGACCCCTTACATCCAGTAAAGATAAAAGTATTTAAAAAATATTTTTACTTATTTATCTGACAGAGCAAAAGAGGGAGGGAGAGAGAGAAAGAATGAATATGACTGCACCAGAGCCCCCAGCCACTGCAAACAAACTCCAGACGCATGCATCTGTTTGTGCATCTGGCTGACGTGGGTCCTGGGGAATCAAACCCGGGTCCTTTGGTTTTGCAGGCAAATGCCTTAACCACTAAGCAATCCCTTCAGCCCCATAAAATTATTATTATTATTATTTTTATTTTTCTTATTTTTTGGTTTTTTGAAGTAGGGTCTCACTCTAGCCCAGGCTGACCTGGAATTCACTATGTAGTCTCAGGGTGGCCTCGAACTCACGGCGATCCTCCTACCTCTGCCTCCCAAGTGCTGGGATTAAAGGCGTGCGCCACCACGCCCAGCTCATAAAATTATTTTTTAAATTATTTTTAAGATTATGAGCGGGCTGGGGAGATGGCCTAGGAGTTAAGACACTTGCCTACAAAGGCAAACAACCCAGGTTCGATTTCCCCTGTACCCACATCAGCCAGAGGCACAAGGTGGCGCATGCGCCTAGAGTTTGGTTGCAGTGGCTGGAGGCCCTGGTGCGCCCATTCTCTATCTGCCTGCCCCGCTCTCTCAAATAAAAATAAAAATATTTTTAAAAAACTAGAAGAGGTAGAAAATACATAGATTCATAAACACGTCACAGCCCAGGCTGAGAGACAATATATTTGTTTTGATGGTAATTCTGAGACAGGAGGATGACAGAAACTGGGATGTGAGACCAATCTCTCTCTGGTAGACAGATTAGATGAGGCTTCTGTGGCTGATGGTGGAGACATTCCTTGGGATTCTAGGACTGGGGAGGATGAACTCTTTACACCTCTCTGGCGTGATTTCTTACCATCTACCAAAAACAACCTTGCGAGATTCTGGTTGGCGAGATTACGGTGGAAAACAGAATCTGAGGGCTGGAGGGCAGTACAGAGGTCATTGGGTCAAGTGTCGCAGTGTTACATTGATGGGCAAAGTGAGGCCGGGTGAGGTGGGGCAGGATCAGAAGCCACGCTTCCCGACTGCTTGCATCTTGGGCATATCCGTCCCTCGCGCTGTTCCCTGGGCATCTCTGCATGTGAGACCCATGCATTTCTACTACCAAACAGGACAGCAGTCACTGGTCTACATTCCGAAGAGCAGGGGTACTTCCTGGCAGTGGGCATTTCAGCTGTACGGGCATTAATCAATATCAGAAGTCACTGCCTGGCCTCCTTCTCCGCTTGACACACTTTCCCTGGGCTTGTTTGTTCTCCCCCAGGAGACTTATTTTTAATAAGAACTTTGTTTCATCTTTCCTTCTCTGCTCTCCCCTGGGAGGACATCTGGCCAAACATATGGATTCCCTACTACAAAGAGGCCCTGCTAGCTCCGGGAGCTGGGGGACCCCTTCCTTCTTGAGTGTCCATGATCACACAAAAAAAACCCCCAAAAAACAACATTTGAGAGAGAGATCCCCCTGTTACCAGGCTTTGTAGTATTTGTTGTCTCAGCGTTACTTTCCAGAGACTGGGGACTTTGTTCCCATGGGGGGGTACTGGTGGGAGGGAGGCAGTCGGGGGAGGAAGGGCGAGGGGACAGATCTGTAGAAAGCTTCAAGTGGGGCTCCCATTTCAGGAAGTAGAGCAGTTCTGCCCCTTCCCGTCAGAGATACCTAGCTTGTGCTGCTATGAGATGTAGCCGGCCACAGGCAGAAAGGTGCCCCGGCGATCTTCTGGAACTGCCTCAACTCCATCCCATTCTTGGCTCTTGTTAGAATGCAATTTGTAGCATCTAAGTCTTTGTTATTAAAGAACAAAAAAAAAGCCTTTACTCTCAGCACTTGAAAGGCGGAGGTTGGAGGAGGATCTCCATGAGTTCAAGGCCAACCTGAGACTACACAGTGAATTTCTAGGTCAGCCTGGGCTACAGCGAGACCCTGCCTTTGAAAACAAGAACCAAAATAAGAAAAAAGAAAGGAGGAAAGAAAAAAAAATGTTGGGAGTTCAGTGAGGCCAGAATCTGGTGAATCCTTGAATACGCCACTGAGGTTCAGCATGGGGCTGACAATTTGGTCCCCCGCGGTCAACTTAAGCTTCCCTGTGACGTACCTTTCAAGTAAGCAGTGTCGGGGTGGGGCGGGGGGCCAGCAACCGAGGGGCCACTGATCACAGGACCACCTGAAATGTTCCAGGAATGACAGTCTAAGGGGCCAGAAGAATTCACTAGCAGAGAGAATTCCTTTGCTGCTGTGGCTATCCATAGAGCCCTCCCAAGTGCTGTGGTGCAGGCTCTGATCCAGTCAATTTTTCCATTATTTTGGAGAAAACCAAAGTTCCCTTCACTATCATATTTTACCCTTCCCACTGCCCCCCCATATACATCACTGAAGAGCTTGCCAAGAAGACAGATCCATGCTCAGAAGGCCCCTTCTTCACTGGGTGGAGTCTGGCACCATGAGGTACCATGGAACATTCTGGGCTGTCTTTTTTTAAAAATTAATTAATTTATTTATTTGAGAGAGGGAAAGAGGCAGAGAGAGAGAGAGAGAGAGAGAAAGAGAATGGGCATGCCAGGGCTTCTAGCCATTGCAAACGAACTCCAGATGCATGTGCTGCCTTGTGCATCTGGCTTACATGGGTCCTAGGGAATCGAACCTGGGTCCTTTGGCTTCACAGGCAAGTGCCTTAACTGCTAAACTTTCTCTCCAGCCCATGGGCTGTCTTAATTACCATGGTTGTCTATACCTCAGTGGTACTGCCACCAAGGCCATGTAGCCAAAGAAAAACTTCAAAAAACTGGTAGAATGCAAAATCTGGAAGACCACAAGGTTTTTTTTTAATTAAAGTTTTTATTTTTACTTATTTATTAGAGACAGAGAGCATGGGTGCACCAGGGCCTCTAGCCACCACAAACAAACTCCAGATGCATGTACCACCATGTGCATCTGGCTTATGTGGGACCTGGAGAATCAAGCCTTGGACTGGGGTCCTTAGGTTTCACAGGCAAGCGCTTTAACCACTAAGCTAACCTCTCCAGCCTGAATACCACAATTTTGATCTGTGATTTAAGGTAACATTTTCATGTGGCTCGCTCCAGTTGTGTGTCTCTTGCCTGGTGGCATATATTCCCATAAACCCAAAAGAATGTCTTGGCTCTAACAGTAAAACTGATGACTCAAATAAATTGCTGTACATAATTAAAATGCCCAGCAAAGCAAAAAAAAAAAAATCATATTTAACATTTAACATCCTGGTTAGTTGCTTGAGTGTTACACAATACCACTGCAATAAATGTTAAAGGCCAAAACCACTTCAGCCCACAAAATAATTAGCTTTTCCTTATTATACAGGCCATTTACTACATGATGGAATACGGATTTTATTATTATAATTTTTTATTGGTGAGTAATTTAGTTTCTCCAATACAAATCCCAGGGCTGGACACCTTATTATGCCAAGTTCCCTAAGTGACATGGAAAAATCACAAAAATGGAAGCAGGGGAAAAATTGGCAACAGAATCGCTTTCTGTACAAGTGAAACCTCATGACAACTCTATTCATCAAGGTGTATTTAAACCAGAAAACGATGATTTGATATTCACTGTGCACTTACAGCAGCGGTCTGTGCGTTTACCCAACAGTATGTTTTCTTGTCATGAAATGTTAAAAAAAAAATCTTGTTTTTACTTATTTGCAAGCAGAGAGACGGAGATAGAGCGAGAGATATAGAACAGAGACAGACAGAGAGAATAGGCACATCAGGGCCTCTAGCCGCTGCAAATGAACTCCACACATGCCTCCCTTTATGCATGCATCTGGCTTTACATGGGTACTGGGGAATTGAACCTGGGTCATCAAGCTTTGCGGGAAGTACCTAAACCGTGGAGCCATCTCTCCAGCCCCATGAATTTTTTTTCACATATAGAAAAAGGCCTGGGCTGGAGAGATGGCTTAGCAATTGAGGCGCTTCCCTGAAAAGCCAAAGGGCCCAGGTTCAATTCCCAAGTACCCACATACAGCCAGATGCACAAGATGGTGCATGTGTCTGGAGTTTGTTTGCAGTGGCTAGAGCCCCGGCCACACCCGTATTCTGTCTCTCTCTCAAATAATAAATAAGTAAATAAAATATTTAGGAAAAGAGAAAAGGCAGTCTGCTCTGATTTGGCTTTAATTAAAAAAAAAAAACCACCACCACCATATTATTTGTCTAAGATTTGTAATTTAAATCCTGTCCTCTTAAAAAGAATCATTGTAGAGGCAAAAAACAGATGTCACGGTCTCACTCAGAATGTATAGTATCTGCCAGGACGCACAGTGTCTCAAAAGAGTGCCATTATTATCTCTCTGTGGTTTTTATATAGTGAGAATTCTTTCTTATATGAACTGTGCACAACTGCTTTCAATTCTGAGCAGATGATTTTTCGCTGGCTGGGGAGGTCGACCATCACATCTCATACATTCGCCCCCTCCCAGAGGCCCCATCTCTCCTGGCTGTATTCCTGGTCATTTCACTCTATGGCCACAGAGTGAACTGTCAACGATCCTGCAGATCTGTTTCAGCAAGCCCGACAGCTTCATTATCAGGCCCTACCATGCCATGTCCTTCTGTGACTAAGCACTAAGTTATTTTTGTTCAATCCATGGAAATTTGGCTCTAGCTTGGGCTTCAAGAGTCTGCCATAGATTAAAACAGATATTCATACCATGAAGGGATCTGTAGGGAGGTCCCTAGCCATTTCTTCCCTGGGTGACCAGTATGCAAGTAACATGTAAGCAACTAGGAATTACTGGGAGGGAGGAATTGTTATTACTGAGCACCTGAGGTGGACCCCACTCCTCCCTGCTACTTATAATTTCTCTAATGACCCTGCAAGAGCAGGGGTTGTGATCCTCGTATAGATTTCAGAAAAGCAGAGGGTCAAACAAATCAAGTTCAAATACTACTGAACACAGCACTCAGGAGGCAGAGGTAGGAGGGTTGCTGTGAGTTCAGGGCCACCCTAAGACTGCATAGTGAGTTCCAGGTCAGTCTGGGCCAGAGTGAGACCCTACCTTAAAACCCTTCCCCACAAAAAAGAACATGAAAAATAAAAAAAAAAAATATTGCGCAGCCAAGCTGAGAGGTGAGTGCCACACATTCCCCAAGCTTGTTCACTTCTAGGAGTGAAAAAAAAAAAAAGCAATCAAGATGGAAGCCAAATTAGATCAAATGTGAGGAGCTGATGAGCTAAACCTGTCCTTAGAGTGTCTTGTCAGAGGGGGAAGGAGACAGACACTGAGGACACTCAACACCTACCAAAGCAAAGATCCAGAGGCTTCTAAGAGCCCATCAATGAAGTCAACTTGAAATGCTCCCATCATGGCTCAGGGAATTTTATGGAAGAGGGGATGGAAAGATTGTTAGAGCCACAAGTTGGGACATTTTGCACAGAGACACTGCCTCTCCCCCATAACTGACTGCTACCCCATAATGTATGACCCACAATCCCCATGGGGTTGACCTGCATCCCCAACAAGGAAGGCCTCTACAGAAAAGGGGCAGGGAGGAGGGAAAGGATGGTATCAACATGTGTTATTTACATACTAAGTATGTCCATATCTAAAAATAAATAAATAAAAATAAATATTGAAAGCCGGGTATGATGGCACACGCCTTTCATCCCAGCACTCGGGAGGCAGAGGTAGGAGGATCACCATGAGTTCAAGGCCACCCTGAGACTACATAGTGAATTCCAGGTCAGCCTGGACTACAGTGAGACCCTACCTTAAAAAAAAGAATACTGACCATAATTTATGCATCAATGTGCACTAAAGATTTACAAACAGAATATACAATGAATAAGCTACACATACATCAAGGCAGTGAAGGTTGTAATTTTTTTTACACTTTATAGATCCATTAATACTTTTGCTTTTATAATTTGTTCTATTGTTTTTTTTAACTGCCTCTATGATTCTGTTTCTTTCAAATTTTAAAAGTTCTCCTTTGACAAAATGTAGACCATTGATACTGGGATAGTGCTTATATTATGAGAAATATACTAATTTAGTAAAATAAGTCCTCAAGACTGAAAAAAAAGTATCTTGTCAGAAAAAAAGCAGTACAGAAACCAGAAAGCAGGAGTTCAGGTGTTAACACATAGCCTTTCTTAGAAATAACTGAAAAATAAGCCATAAACTGTGACAGGCCTGAGGTTTCTGCTGTAGTTTCTCTCTCACAGTTCGTGGTGATAACATGGTCGTCCCATCCTTAATAAATGCTCATCTTTCCTAGAGAGGTCAGGATCAGCTTGCAGGGTCTGTGTGTGGTAAGGCAGGCTTTAGCGTCTGGTGGAAGGCGGCCCTCCGTGGAAATGGCATTTGAGGAATGGGGTGGATGGGGAAGAGAACACTTGGTAACGACAGCTCCGTTATTTTGAGGCAAACTACGGAGCATGCAGGGACTCCAGCAGATTAGGTAGGAAACGAAATCAAGTTGGTTGTCCCTTCTGCTACACTGAATTGGGACTTCAAAACTTAGTCTCCAGTGCCTAATTTATCTATGGACCCAAACTCAAGCTTGCAGGACATGAGAAAGCAATTTCCAAAAAGGAATGTGAAAGGAGAACTTACCAAACAGTGATCAATACATTTATTTATCTCTGGCCTTTTAATGACCCCCCCCCAAAAAAAAATCCATCTGCAGTACAATGTAAAAAGTGATGATGATGATGTTATTTCCAAATGCCACCATGACCCACTGGTTCAGAAATCCCAGTTATTCTCCACTGCCATGCTATCGGGGCCTCTGGTATCTTTAGAAGATTCCAGAAAAGCTTAGTGTTGGCATTAGGGTTCAGGTTTCCTGGTTCCTGGCTCCTGGCAGAGTTATTGCTCCCTGTCACCACTGCCCGCTTCACCATACTCCTTTCTTTTTTTCTTTTTCTTTCTTTCTTTCTTCTTTTTTTTTTTTTTTTTGAGGTAGAGTCTCGCTCTAGCTCAGGCTGACCTGGCATTCACTACATCGTCTCAGGGTGGCCTCGAACTCACGGCGATCCTTCTACCTCTGCCTCCCCAGTGTTGGGACGAAAGGCGTGCGCCACCATGCCCAGCTTCATCATACTCCTTTCTTGCCACATCCCATTTATGTGAGAAATAACTGGGCACCTGCCATATACCGGGTACTGGGCACAGGTACCCATGCTTACTGCCTGCCCCCAAAAAGGGCTGCTTGTATCCTTTCTGTGTCTAGAATTTACCATTCTCTTCGCAAAATATCTTGCCCAAATTACTAAACTTCTGATTTACAGACTTCCTTTCCTAATTGACCTTGGACCTGGCCCAGCCCAGCCTCACGTGACCCCTCAAGCACCGTGCGGAGTCCACTGAGCCCATCTCCCGGGCAGGCACTTTGTAAGCCATCCTCAGGCTGCCTCTTCCGATGGAGAGGGAATTTTTCTCTAGCATTGCTTTCTTGTTTTTAAAAAATTATTTATTTATTTATTTGAGAGCGACAGACACAGGGAGAAAGACAGAGGGAGAGAGAGAGAATGGGCGCGCCAGGGCTTCCAGCCACTGCAAACGAACTCCAGACGCGTGCGCCCCCTTGTGCATCTGGCTAACGTGGGACCTGGGGAACCGAGCCTCGAACCGGGGTCCTTAGGCTTCACAGGCAAGCGCTTAACCGCTAAGCCATCTCTCCAGCCCTAGCATTGCTTTCTTACTACTCTAAATCGGTACTCTTCGAGCTCACTGCATCACGTGTTTTAGCCAATATAAGACTGGAGTGGGGGACCAGGCAGGGGGAAAAGAGGATTCTGTTGCTCCTTGTCCATCTCCCTCGCACCAACTGGAGCCCGCTCTCAGGAGATTTCACCGTCTTTTCTCCCACCTTTGAGTCTGGCCTTCTGGGCTCACTGTCGCTGGCCAGGGTGGAGATGTCTTGGGAGGGACAAGCTGCTCAATGTCTCTGATGGTCAGAATGCTGACACCCTCAGAGTGCCTGCTCCACCCAGTCCCAGTGTGGACTGCGCCACAGGACCCAGCTTCTCGGCTCAAGGTGTCAGGTGGTGGCATGTGTGGGGTGACAAATGGAAAGAGTATGAAGCATGCCTGAGGACGCCTTCCCAGAAAAGTGAACACCGGCTCTCTACCCCTCTCCCTCCCCCTTTCTTTCCTCCCTCCCCCTCCCCCTCTGTTTTTTCCTCTCTCTCTTTTTCTCTCTTTCTCTTTCTTCTCTTTTTCTCTTTCTTTCTCTCTTCTCTCACTTTCTCTTTTTCTTTTTCTCTCTCTTTCTCTTTCTCTCTCTTTCTCTCTCTCTATCTCTATCTCTCTCGTCAAGGTCTTACTCGAGCCCAGGCTGACCTGGAATTCACTCTGTAGTCTCAGGCTGGCCTCGAACTCATGGTGATCCACCTACCTCTGCCTCCCAAGAGCTGGGATTAAAGAAATGTGCCACCATGCCCGGCTAACGAACACTTTTAAAAGGTGGCTCGCCTGGGTATTTTGCAAATATTTTTATTTATTTATTTGCAAGGAGAGAGAGAGAGAAAAAAAAACGAATTCCAGATGCCTGCACCATTTTGTGCATTTGGCTTTAGGTGGGTATTTGGGGAATTGAACCTGGATCCTTAAGATTTTGCAGACCAGCACCTTAACATTGAGCCATCTCTCCAGCCCCTCGGCTAGGTATTTGTACATTGTGTCTCTTGGCACGCACACAAAGCCAAACGTGACCGAGCTGAGAGCAGTAACGAAAGCACACGGCCTGACATTTGCCACCTTGACTGTTGCTGCTTGCAGAAATGTCACGTTGGGGCAGCTGAAGGACTAATGAAATGATGACAGGGAACAGCGCAGAGCAGGATCAACCTCAGTTAATGACAGGGTGCCCGCTGTTGACGGTGGAAGCAGTGCTGGGCCCGCGAAGATTATGCGGGGCGCAGATGTTTCCCCCATCAAAGCCCGTGTCTGCCCTCACTCTCACACCTACGCCTGGTCCCTCTTAGAACCAATATAACTGGTGCTTTGAGGAAGGAAGGGCTTCGATTACATGAGAACAATGAGCTTCAGAGACAGTCCTCATTCCTCTATGAAAACGTGTTTTTTTTTTTTTTGCTTAAATTTCTTCATGTAAAGACTACAACAATTGCAGACACAGAATGAAGAGGCACAGAGCCAAAAACACTGACAGACTCCACTGTGGGCAGATTTTTCTATTCTGCGCTGAACGCAGCCTTGGCCCTGAATCTTAATGAGAAACAAGTCCATCGACTCGAAATGAACTAAATGAGGGAACGTTGGCCAGTGAACAATGAAGGGAGTATGTCTGCTTCGGGGAGGGATGTCCCAGTCCCCAGAATATGCTGTTAACGGAAACTGAACAGAGAGCAGAAGGGAAAGAGAATTCCACGAGGTAGACAACTTTGGTTTTCATCATCAAAAGAATGAAACTGGGGCTGGGGATATGCGCTGGTCAGTAAAATGTTTGTCACGTTAAGAATGAAGGCCTGGGGCTGGAGAGATGGCGTAGCGGTTAAGCACTTGCCTGTGAAGCCTAAGGACCCCGGTTCGAGGCTTGATTCCCCAGTACCCACGTTACCCAGATGCACAAGGGGGCGCACGCATCTGGAGTGCGTTTGCAGTGGCTGGAGGCCCTGGCGCGCCCATTCCCTCTCTCTCTCTCTCTCTGCCTCTTTCTCTCTCTATCACTCTCAAATAAATAAATAAAAATGAACCAAAAAAAGAATGAAGGCCTGTGCCGGGCACGGTGGCGCACACCTTTAATCCCAGCACCTGGGAGACAGAGGTAGGAGGATCAATGTGAGTTCGAGACCACCCTGAGACTACACAGTGAATTCCAGGTTGTCCTGAGCTAGAGTGAGAACCTACCTCAAAAAAAACCCAAAACAAACAAACGAAAAAGAATGAAGGTTTGGGTTCAGCTCCTCAGAATGCCCATAATCCTAGTGCTGGAGAGGTGGTGACAGGGATCACTGGCGTTTGCTGACTGGTTGTCTAGCTGAATCGATGAGCTCCAGGTTCATTGAGAGATTCTGTCTCAAAACAATGGAGGTGGAGGGATGGCTTGGTGGTTAAGGTGCTCGTTGGTTACTATATGCCAGAGGACCCAAGTTTAATTCCCCGGGACCCACATAGAGCCAGATGCACAGGGTGGCACATGCATCTGAAGTTTATGTGCAGTGTCTGGAGGCCCTGGTATGCCCATTCTCAATCTCTCTCTGCCTCTTTCTAAAATAAATAATTACACTTTCTAAAAATCTCCGGTGAAGAGCAATTGAAGAAACATCCAATGCCAACCTCTGGCCTTTACGTGTGCGTGTACACACACACACACACACACACACACACAGCGCACGTATACATATATATGAACACACATGCACACCACACACAGAAGCATACAAACAAAAGAAACTGGAAAATAAACATGAAAAGATTCTTAACAAAAATGTCAGAGGGCATATAGTAAATTCTAACTGAACATAAAGTAAAAGGAAACACGCTTGCTTACTAAATTTACCACACCAAAGGGGTCCAAAGACGGTTAAATTTAGAAATGTGTTGAAAACTGAAATTTTAAAAAATGCATTCATATACACACACATACTTTTACAAGTGAATTTTTCTTTCACACCGAAGCAAAATTCAAATCCACAGCTCCCCACAGATTTATCAGTGGTATGGCTGGAGCCAAAGTACAAGGAATGGTGAGAAAGGACTTTTTTTTTTTTTTTTTTTTTTTTTTTTGGTCTCTTCTCAAATTCCATTTTCAGTGACATTGGTCACCTGAGAATATTTCTACCTTAAAAATGAATATGCACCCCACTCGAATCAGGGCTTTTGTCTTCTGCTCAGTTGTTTAAACATTTGCTAGCACTGAGGCTGGTGTCACTGAGCTACAGCATTTAAAATAAAACCCACCTCATGGCTTGAGAAATTTGAGTGACGTGTGAGCAAGCCTCAACATGGAGGAGATCTCTAGCAACATCTCTGTACACTGGATGCTTTAAATTCAGAACTTCTGTGAAAATGTAGTCCACTTCAAACTCATAGTCTCTGTAAGCTGAGATCATTTTAGATTCCAAGTGAAACTGATAGTGTTTAAGGTCCATTTTTTTTTTGTTTTTAATTTTTTAAATTTTTTATTAACATTTTCCATGATTATAAAATATATCCCATGGTAATTCCCTCCCTCCCCACCCCTACACTTTCCCATGTAAGGTCCAATTTTTTAAAGAAATGTTTTATTTTTTTATTTGAGGTCTGGGAGTGGCAGATAGACAGAATGGATATGCCAGGGCCCCCACCCGCTGCAAATGAATTCCAGACGCATATGCCACCTTGAGCATCTGCCTTACATGGGTATTGGGGAATCAAACCTGGATCCTTAGGCTTTGTAGGCAAGTGCCTCAACTGCTAAGCCATCTCTCCAGCCCTAATGTCCAACGTTTGCCTGGTAACATCAATTCTATAATAATGTGTCGGACTTCACCGTGATCAACCATTCTCAAGTAGCACCCTCCTCTTGTGTGTGTGAGGACAGCCAGAAGGACTGCCCTGAGCTGTCCCCACCTGCTGTCGTGGCCCTGCGGGGAGATGGAAGCACCCAGGTGAAATAGCCTAAAGGCAATGGTGGTAGAGGACACAACTGGATTCGAATGTCAGAGCCACAGACAAAGGGATTCTGAATGACAGCCCAGTTGGAAAGATAGTCTTTGGGCTTCCTAACATCGTTCAAGTATTAAAACCTCATTTACCAGGTGGTTAAAAATACAAGAGTCTAATGGAGAGTGGAACTCCTTATATCCAGGAGCTGCAGAATGCAACAAGCAAAGAAAAGAGAGAGACAGAGAGAGAGAGAGAGAGAGAGAGAGAGTGAGAGAGACTTTAGAATTATGCCAGTTGCGCTGTTCACAGTGGAGGCAGGGTGCTTCTGAACGTGAGCTTTGACAGCTGAGAACGACACCACTTGGCCAAAGACACATCATTCTAGAAACATGTGAGTGACGGAGAGCAGAAGTGAGAAAGCACACCCACAATTTCACGACGTGGAATTACCACGGTACAAACATTGTCTTCCATGCTCAAGGAAATGGATTTTATTCCCCAAATGCCCAAACAGCGAATTAAATATTCAAAAGGGCTCAACAGGCTGAAAGGAGAGGATTGGGATGAGAATATAACCATATCCAATCCATACCCAGCTCAAGGTTTTCTCCAGCTAAAAGTGTCAGATTCAGTAAGGAGTCATTTGTATGGTTTAGCTGTACTTTGTAGCATCTGTTTACTTAAATCCTAGTGTCCGGCATGTAGTTCAGACCATACTGCTGCATTCATTTGTTCTTCAACCTGTCTTATGGTAGGTGGGCATGATAATACATGCCCACACTCCCAGCACTCAGGAAGCTGAGGCAGGAGTGAGTTCAAGGCCAGCTTTGGCTACCACACTGAGACCCTGCTTCAAAAGCAAACCAAGGGCTGGATGGATGGCTTAATGGTTAAGGCGTTTGCCTGCAAAGCCAAAGGACCCAGGTTTGATTCCTCAGGACCCATGTTAGCCAGATGCACAAGGGGGCACATGCGTCTGGGGTTCATTTGCAGTGGCTGGAGGCCCTGGTGCACCCATGCTCTCTCTCTCTCTCTGTCTTTCTCTGTTAAATAAATAAAAATAAAATATTTTAAAAATAAAGTAAAAGAAAAAGAAAAATAAGGGCCGGGGAGATGGCTTAGCGGTTAAGGCGTTTGCCTGCAAAGCCAAAGGATCTTGGTTTGATTCCCCAGGTCCCAGGTAAGCCAGATGCACAAGGGGGCGCACAAACGCATCTGGAGTTTGTTTGCCGTGGCTGGAGGCCCTGGCGTGCCCATTCTCTCTCTCTCAAATAAATAAATAAATACATTTTAAAAAGCAAAACAAATGAAAGGGTCTGTGATAAGGGGATCCAAGCAGTAAGATGGGGCTACTTGTCTTGAGGGCCTGCCTTATAAGAGTATCTGAGGTATAGGCCCAGCTTTGACACACCATAGAAGCAGGGTCCTTCCTGAAATGTGGCTTGGACTGATACCCAGATTGCCTCCCTAGCCATGATGGGCCAGCAATGTCCTTTTTTTTTTTTTTTTTTCTTGCAAATCCAAAGACAGCACCATTTAATTCCCTTCACATGATGCCGATCGCCAAAGAGGAACTGAAAAGGGAGGATTCAGTGATTCACAGCATGTCCATCCCTGAGTGAGGGCTAAAATTAAGCCTAGACTTTACAGCTCTTGGCACTGTGCAATGTGCCTTCCTGCCAGAAAGCAGGAAGCAGTCGTGTTCCAGCAGCAACTGGTGGAGTCAACCAGCCACCTAGAGGTCCCATCTAACTGGTTGCCCTGGAGCAGTCTATCACCCCGGCGGCGTTTGGGGGAAACAACATCCAATCCCCACCACCAGTAAAGTGAAAGGACACACGTACAGTCAGAGGGACAGTCACCGTGGCAATGATAGTGCTTATAAAATGAGAAGCACTAATTTATTATGGTATGCTAAGCCCCGAATGGCTGCGCGGTTGTACCGTTGCTATTTTCTCCATAGGGCTAACGCACACAGGTTCTGCAAGCTCTCAGCTTGGAGGCAGATCCTGCAGCCTCCGCTCCGCTTCACTCCCCAAGGTACACAGCACAACTGGTCACAAATCACGGGAGAGGAGTGTTCATCCAAGTGGAGTTGGGGAAACCCAGGGCTCCTTCTACCAAAAAGGAATCTACTGCAGAGGCCCTGCGCAAGATGGAAAGGGACAGAGTTGGGGACAGAGAGGCATTTTCTCTGGAAGAGCCAAGAGTTGCAATTATCTAGGCAGAACAGGAGAAAGGGAGAGCCGAGACAACGGGGAAGGAAATCGAGCTGGCAGAACCCGCTGTGGGGGTGTTCCCCACAGACTGATGGGTCATTGGTAGCCCCAGAAATGAAAGGGTCTGGGCTCCACCCACTGAGAAACAACTGATGGTGATTATCTCCCAATGGGTACCACAGTGACATACAAGCATTTGGATGTCTAGCACATAGTCAAAAGCACCAATACTAAGGTTTTATTTAAAAAAAATTTTGTTCATTTTTTTTAAATTTAGTTGAAAGCGACAGAGAGAGAAAGAGGCAGATAGACAGAGAGAATGGGGGCGCCAGGGCCTCCAGCCCCTGCAAACGAACTCCAGACGTGTGCGTCCCCTTGTGCATCTGGCTAACGTGGGTCCTGAGGAATCAAGCCTTCAGCCAGGGTCCTTAGGCTTCACAGGCAAGCTCGTAACCACTAAGCCATCTCTCCAGCCCCTAAGGTTTTTATTTTTTGTTGTTGTTGGTTTGTTGTTATTTGGGGTGTGTAGGTGTGGTCACCAGGCTAGAGACTGAACCCAAAGCTTTGCATGTAGTAGGCAAGTGCCCTGCCACTGAGTCCAACACTAAGGTTTTAGATACCTACATGCCTCACTGGCAGGTGAACATACATTTCCTCTCTAACTCTCCTCACAGCCAGGTACTGTCATGCAGAACCATGAGCCCAACACAGTAGTGGCACCTCCTGTCCTAGGTTCCCCTACTTAGGGGAACGGGGTCTGGACCATGACGATTCATCTAGGCAGAGTCACGTCCGTAACGTTCTATAATTTCAACTGTCCTCTCTCCACCTTCCTGAAACACACGTGTGTGCATGCATGCACGTGCACGCACACACACGTAATAGAACAGACAGATGCCATTAATTTTGGGCTGCCCCTCCCCCAGCCTGTTCCACCACGATGCCCCACCTCCAACCCTGACTCCCCTAATTACTCTTGCACTCCATTTATATTGTGCTGTAATTTTTTCTTGTAGTCGTACCTAACAATTCAAGCAGCACAAACCTCAATTCCCTTAGCCAGAGCTAAGAGTGGATGATCCAGACCTTTCCAAATGGTGATGGGGAGGCAAAGAAGAGTTCCCCACAGCATTCTGGAAGGTGCCCCTGAAACAATGCTATTTACTGGCTCTGGATAATACAATTCACCCCAAATCGAGCACCCCAAATCGATTAATGGATATACCTAAAACTTTCTGCCAAGGGGACATTTAATGTTTTGACACTGAAGTGTCCTGATACCTCGTAAATGAGGGAACCCACTTTTAGTATGTGCCAGGAAAAAAAAAAAAAAGTGTTTCTGGCCAAATAATGCTTTGGCTCTAAGTCTAAATGCAAGGCCCTCATCTGCAACAGAGGCAAAGCTCACAGCTCGGGGCCTCTGAGGTGCCACAGTGAATTTGGGTTCAAGGGGAGCTCTCACTGCAAGTCCCCTGTGACCAGGACAAAACTGAAATGGCAGCAGTGGACAGGACCACAGACTGAGTTTGTTTGGGGAGCACTCGTGATTTTCCTCATTTTTAAGTTTCCGTCTTGATGGAAAGTGAGAGACTTTTTTTTTTATGCAGTCAAAGAGCAAATCAGGGCTGGAGAGATGGCTGAGCAGTTAAGGCACTTACATGCAAAGTAAGTTCGATTTCCCCAGTACCCACATAATGCCAGATGCACATGGTGGTGCACGCGTCTGGAGTTCATTTGCAGCAGCTAGAGACCCCAGCCATGCCCATTCTCTCTGTGTCTCTCTCTTCTCTCTTTCTGCTTGCAAATAAATAAATAATATATTCAAAAAGAACAAATAGAGCCAGGCAGGGTGGTGCACGTCTTTAATCCCAGCACTGGGGAGGCAGACGTAGGAGGATCACAGTGAATTCAAAGCCATCCTGAGACTACATATTGAATTCCAGGTCAGCCTGTGCTAGAGTGAAAGCCTGCCTTGAAAAACCATAAACCGAAACCAAAAATACAAATAGAGACCCTGCCCCCCATGTAGTGCTGGTAGTACTGGTCTGTATCACTTCTCAAATAGAAGCTCACCAGATTAGATCCCGTTTCTGATGGACTTACCTTTTCCCCTCCGTGGGGGTCTGTCAGGTAGGGCCCTGGGTTAAAGCAAACCCAAGCTGTCTGACCTGAAGGCCCCAGGCTAGGGAGAGGTCACAGCAGCGTAAACCGCTGGGACCAGACCAGTAGGGGAGCTCCTCCCCCCATTCTCAGGGACTACAGTGAGCCAGGATCCTCCCCCCCTACCATTCTTGGGGGTGGCAGTGAGTCTGGACCCCCAGACAAAATCTCAGACCCTGAGATAGGCAGGAAGTAAGGCCACTCCCTCTCTAAGCACAGGATACCTGGACATTCAGATAAGACTTAGGCTTTGCCCATAACCCTGTGGCCTTTGGCCAGTTGCCTAGGAAACTCCTTATATGGTATCAGCCAGCACCTTTGCACAGCCCCCCCTTTTCCCCTACCCCATGCCCTATACCTCCCTTTTGCCATTGCCTATGTGCTGGAATGAATGTCCCCATATGCTAATTAGGCATCAGCAAGCAACCTTGTACATCCAATCCCCTTAGGACCCTCAACTGCTTATAAACCCATTTCCCTGCCAATAAACCGAGATCTGTTCACCAAAAATGTATCCCCAAAGTCTTTACTTTCACGTGCTCACCACCCTGGTTGCCTGGGCACCTTTGTGGGAACCATGGCCAGTCCTGGAGGGAGGACCCAGGAACCCACAGGGGACAGGTAGATTCTCAATGTTAGGGGCATGCCATGGCACCTCCCCATGCTTCTGACTCTCCCGAGAGCGTGGGCACATGAAAACTGAACTATCTCCTCAGCTGCACTGACCAGGGGGCTTTTGTTGTTGTTGTTGTTGTTTATTCTTATTTATTTGAGAGCGACAGAGAGAGAAACAGGCAGAGAGAGAGAGAGAGAATGGACGCGCCAGGGCCTCCAGCCACTGCAAATGAACTCCAGACGCGTGCGCCCCCTTGTGCATCTGGCTAACGTGGGTCCTGGGGAATCGAGTCTTGAACCGGGGTCCTTAGGCTTCACAGTTTTTTTTTAAATTTTTTTTGTTTATTCTTATTTATTTGAGAGTGACAGAGAGAGAGAGAAACAGGCAGAGAGAAAGAGACGAGGGGGCTTTTAAACCAGTTCTTTAATGAGGAAGAACTGGAACCTAGTAGCAAAACCCTCTGTGTCTTCCTTATAGTTTATTATATATAATTATACGCCGTGACCATGTTTGGTTAGCATTCCAGGGCGCGAGATCAGTCACTCTCCACAAATCCTTTTGTTGACATCTACAAGTCCTACGGAAGAAGCCCCCTGGGGGCTCAGCTCAACTGGATGGCACTGCTTATTATGACAGCAATCCAGGCCCAGAGAGGAGGCACCGCCACAGAATTCTGCCTCCTGCACTCTGCCAGATACATTGGGTGCACACCGTCCAGTACCAAACAATGCCAGTATATGCCAATGGAGCTTAGGATTGTATCCAGGTTGCATATCCCTTAGCCAAAATGCTTGAGACCAGAAGTATTTCAGAGTATAAATTTTTTTTTTGTCCTTTGTTTAAGAGAGAGAATAGGTATGCCAGGGCCTCCAGCCACTGTAAATGAACTCCAGACGCGTGCACCACCTCGTGCATCTGGTCTACATGGGTACTGGGGAATCAGGCCTGGGTCTTCAGGCTTTGCAGGCAAGTGCCAACTCTCCAGTCCCTATTTCAGATTTTAAAAAAAGTTTTGTTTGAAGGGCTGGAGAGATGGCTTAGCAGTTAAGGTGCTTACCTGCGAAGCCTAAGGACTGAGGTTCATTTCCCTAGTACCCATGCACGCCAGATGCATAAGGTGGTACATCTGTCTGGAGTTTGTATGCAATGGCTAGAGGCCATGGTATCCTTGTTCTCTCCCCCCCCCCCATAAATAAATAAAAATGAAATAAAATTTTTGGAATAGTTACATAAACATAATGAGCTATCCTAGGGATAGGATCCAAGTCCAAACAAAATTCATTTAGATTTCATGTGTCAAATAAACCCAAAGGTACTTTACATAGGATCCTTAGTGTGCCCGTGCTCTGAATGACGACATGTGAGGACAGATGCGGGCTTTATCCCTTGTGTCATGTCTCCGATCAAAGTTTCAGATTTTGGGGCTGGAGAGATGGCTTAGTGATTAAGGTGCTTACCTATGAAGCCTAAGGGCCCAGGTTGGATTCCCCAGTACCCTTGTAAGCTAAATGCACATATTGGTACATATATCTGGAGTTAGTATGCAGTGGCTAGAGGTTCTGGTGTGCCCATTCTCTATCAAATAAATAAATAAATTTTAAACATTTTTCAGATTTTGGACCATTTCAGACTTCAGATGTTTTTCCGACAAAGGTTGCTCTCTCTGGAGTTCTACCCGCTATATTGCCACGAAGCTGTTGCACTGCTTTGTTAAACTCTCTTCTGTTCCCTTCTGAGCTTGAACCAGCTCAGTCATGTGCCATTCCACAAAGGACACAGAGGGGTGGGGTATATGCTGTTTTAAGTGGCCTGGCCCACGCGTGTGTCTGTCAAGTACTGCTGGACCTGGTGGTGCTTCAAAGCCAAGAAGGAAACCATGGAAACAGAGGATGTAACACAGAGGCTGGATCCCTGGTGATTTATAGCCACAGAACAAAGGCATAAAACAGAGCTGGAGGGACAGTGTGCCTTGATGCCTTCAAAAATTCCTTCCATAATTTTGAGGGGGCCCTAATAATATATCTTTATTTTTTTAAAAAAAATTTGTTTATTTTTATTTATTTGAGAGCAACAGAGAGAGAGAAAAAGAGGCAGATAGAGAGAGAGAGAATGGGCACACCAGGGCTTCCAGCCACTGCAAATGAACTCCAGATGTATGCGCCCTCCCTTGTGCATCTGGCTAACGTGGGTCCTGGGGAATCGAGCCTCGATCCGCGGTCCTCAGGCTTCACAGGCAAGTGCTTAACCGCTAAGCCATCTCTCCAGCCCATAATATTTCTATCTTGGAAACAAGTAATAGTGGTCAAGTAGAAATCTCGCAGATTCTCAATATTAGGAGACAAAAAGATCTCTTTAAACTCCCCTTTGAGACTGATACCTTTCTCAGGTGTTTGCACACAAGTGAACAGGCTAACCTATCTACTACTGAATGAAGACTGGCTTTTGTGGAGGTGATAAAGCCATTGAAAGAACTACCTACACGGAAGCTATGATCTCATTCCAGATAAATAACCAGTGCGTTTACACGTGGACACAGTTTTAGGGTATCTATGGTTGCCATAAACGACCTTCCATCCAGGGTGAAGAACTCACTTCTCAGAAGCGGGAGGGCGTCAGAATTCGTTCTCACCAGAACTGATCATAGGTACTACGAACTCCGTTCATCGACTTTGACACCGACATAAGTACTAAGAACTCTGTTCACTCTCTCTTACACCCACATAGGAACTACGAACTCCGTCCATCGTCTTTTACACCGACATTGGTACTAAAAACTTTGTTCATCGTCTTTTACACCGATATCCTTTATATCCTGCAGTTAAGGGGCAACTGCATTTATTTATTTTTTTTATTTTTAATTTTTTGTTTTTTTCGAGGTAGGGTCTCACTCTGGTCCAGGCTGACCTGGAATTAACTCTGTCATTTCAGGGTGGCCTTGAACTCATGGCAATCCTCCTACCTCTGCCTCCCGAGGGGCAACTGCATTTATAAACATGTCCTTCCTCCCCCTTCTGCCCCATTCCTTCTCTTGGTTGCCTGGCCTGGAGAATACATATATGTGAGTCCCTGGTGCTAGTAATTAGTTGGACATGGCAACATGCCAGCCATGGTGGGCGCAGACCACGTGGTCTACGCAGCCGGTTTTTCCATGAAGACAGGCCAGCCAGCATAGAGTAGCATCTAGGAACAGAACCATCCAATCAAGGGGAGGACGCTGGATGCCGACACAGGGGAAGCTTGAGAAAGTTCATTCGTTGTCACAAGTCAACAAGCGCAATGTCGCTGGTGGAGGCCCAGATGGCCTCCTGATAACAACTATCCTACTTAAATAGCCGCGCAAACTAGGCGACCATCCTTAGGGGAACCAACAGCAGCAGCAGGAGCTGTAATGACCAAACCCTTCTCACGTCTAGATTTTGTCCTTCCTCTTCTGCGAGCTTCTCAACTCATGGAGAGAAAGAGCTCAGGCCTGCACTGTCTGTGCCCAGCCCCTCAATGCTAGCCACCGTGGCTTCCTCACTGGGCCTTCAAAACCCCAGGTCTGTCACCCCAGGGCCTGTGCACCCATAAAGGCTCCTCTACTTAGGGCCTCCCTAGCGTAGCTTCCCTCTTGTTTTTTAGGTTTTAACTCAGATGACATCTCAAAAAGACATTTCTGACTACCCACACTATACTTGGTCTCCATCTCCCTTCCCCATTGTATTTTTCTCATACCTTATCATTATTTAACATATTGCCTATCTTACTTATCTCGTAGCTTCCCCTGACAGTAAAATTCCGTGTAGACAGGCAGGGTTTTTTTGTTTTGTTTTGGTTTTTGAGATAAGATCAACAGACGACTAGCCCTTTAAAAATTATTTTTGTTTTATTTTTATTTATTTACTTGAGAGTGACAGACAGAGAGAAAGAGGCAGATATATATATATAGAGAGAGAGATAATGGGCATGCCAGGGCCTATGGCCACTGAAAACAAACTCCAGACGTGTGCACCACCTTGTGCATCTGGCTAATGTGGGTCCTGGGAACCAAGCCTCGAACCGGGGTCCTTAGGCATCACAGGCAAGTGCTTAACTGCTAAGCCATCTCTCCAGCCCGACTGGCCCTTTTTTTATGAGAGAGAGAGAGAGAGAGAGAGAGAGAGAGAGAGAGAGAGAGAGAGGGGGAGGGAGGGAGGGGAAGAGAGAGAGAGAATATAAGAATTGGCATGCCAGGGCCTCCGAGCCACTGTAATTGAACTCCCGATGTGTGTGCCCCCTTGTGTGCATGTGTGACCCCATGCATACGTCATCTGGTGCATCCTGCCTTACATGGGATCTGGGGAATCGAACATGGGCCCCAAGGCTTCACAGGCAAGCGCCTTAACCACCAAGCCATCTCTCCAGCCCCAGGCATTTTTGATGGCTCTGCTCACTCATATACATCCAGAGGCTAGTATCTGATGGTTAGAACAGTTCCTACCTCATAGGGTAGAGAAGACTGAATGAGTTAGTACAAGAAATGCCCTTGCAAGGCACAGGGCTTATACTAAGAGCTACCGATAGTCTGATTTTGTTTTAAACTTTGTGATAAGCCTGATGGGTAGTTACTATTTCACCCATTCCACAGATTATGAGACCGGGGTGCAGAGTGATTTGCTTGGGGTTCCACATTCTTGGTTGGCAGTACCAGGATTCCAACTCAGGTCTGACTCTATGTCTTATGGGACAATTCCCCTGGCTCTGCTTTGGAAGTCCTGGGTTCGAAGAATGGCTGGTCCATGTAGCCCAAGAGGTGGGAGGTAA
Organism: Jaculus jaculus; assembly: GCF_020740685.1. Classification (NCBI taxonomy): domain Eukaryota; kingdom Metazoa; phylum Chordata; class Mammalia; order Rodentia; family Dipodidae; genus Jaculus; species Jaculus jaculus. The sequence continues at coordinate 21,254,003 of NC_059116.1, read as the reverse complement.
GGATTCAAGTTGCCGGAATCCAGCCAGCATTTACTTAAAGGCCTTACATGAATCTAAAATGACGGGTGGCATTCTGTTTACTTCCTAACTTGTCCAAAAAAATGTAATTGAGGCTGCCAATTAAAGAAAAAATGTTTTCATGACCCCAGAAAATCCATGGATTGGAGACATTTACTTTAAACAGCCACTCCACCATAACAGGAAAGAGGCCGGGCAGAGGAGTTTATTATAACAGCTGCTTTCATACCCCAAACAAGGTTCGGCTGTTTTTGGCCAGTTGCACTGTAGTAAGAGTTGGCAAGAAGCTGACAAGACTGCATGAGTTTCCTTTCAAAAGATCATTTTGCTTCCTAAAAAAAAAATAATAATAATAAAATAAAATAATAAAACTCTCAGGCTGGGCTATGGTGCATCAATTGCAAATGCTGGTGTGCTTGTTCCTCCGTAACTCCTATCCTGTGGCATCTGCCCTCCCTGGGTCTCAACAGACACCCAGCTTGGAGAGTGAAAAAGATTTGAGTGAGAATCCAGTATCTTCTTGGCTTCAGGGCCTGCGTCTGGAGGGTCATTTACTGTAAGGACCAGGGGACCATGGGCAAAGGCGGTAGGGCAGTGCCAGCTACTGAGGGCAACCATTATCGATGAGGTCATTGTGATGAATCTAGATGGCCTGCAGCTTCTTCCCTGACCCCCTTCTTACAGGCACCCCCTGAAATACTCTGCTGTACGGCATGCATGCCGCATTGACTATAAAGGACACCCCCTTTCTGGAAGAGCTTAGAATGGTTTCTGTGCTGCTAATACCAAAACCCACAAAAGCAGCCAGATATGCAGCAAGCACAGGTGTCATGTACATCACTGTCCTTAGGGTCCCAAGAAAGCAGCAAGGGAAATGAGAGGAGAGGACCGGCGGTGGTCTGGAGGGCAGGGTTTTGCTGGGCTCCCATTGGAAACCTTCCAGAAAGTGAAGGGCCCTGGCTGCCTGGACCTGGCAAGCTGGTCTGTGCCTCCCGGAAAAGCCAGTGAGCTCTCAGCAGCGCCTGAAACCATTTCACTGCTAATGGCTTCCAGACGGCAGAAGAGCGACCAGGGCAGCGTGTATAGGATGCACTCAGCACGTGTGTGAGCCCGAGGGGGCAGCGGGGGGGGGGGGGGATGTCCATCAGCTGGGCTGCTGACCCCAAACTCAGAGCTTTTTATTTAATTAGGACTAGAACCCTGGTAACCCCTGAGGCTGGGAAACGTTGCAGGAAAGCCACCTCTCCTGCCCTCCAGCCACGCTGGTGGTACTGGCCCTGTGGCTCAAAGGAACGGAGCCACCCAGGGCATTGCTGGGGTTTTGGACCCGAGTAGAGGAAATCCCTGGCCACTGCTGGCAGCGTTGAAGGCCTATTTTTGAGTTTTAAAAGCCTTTAATCCTCTGTCTATTCAGAGCCTGAGTTTGGAGCACTTGCCCTTCAAAGCAGAGACAAGGAAGCTGGGGTACAGCCCAAAGAAGACAGGAGTCAGTTAAAGGGCCGTCAGCTACCATAAACAGCGACACTCCTGGGCTGAACCCTGGGAGGAGAGGGTTGCAGAAAAGTCGTGGGTGGGAGGTAGGGACTGTACTCCTTACCCGTGACAAGGATTATTCAGGTGCTAAAAAGAATCCCGGATCCCAAAGGCTAACCCCGTCAAAGGGAAAATATGGAATCGTGTGTATCATCAGCTCCATGTCTAAGAGCATCGTCAAGAAGATTTAAAAAATGGTCTACAGCTATGGAAGTTTTTAATAAAAACCTAACAAAAATAAAATTTGGATATTAATAAATATATAAATAAAAATGATTTAGCACACTCAATCTAAAAGGATACGCTTCAGCTGGATATCAGCTCTGCCTATATCCCAACAGAGACTGTATAAACACACACACACACACACATACACACACACCACAAATATTTGTGGGTGGAATGTATATCCAGGATCAGCCAACACACTTACTTTTCACTGTTCACTGCCTGACACTTCCCCCAGAGGAACTCTGTTCTCATGGACCAGGCTACCCTACGCTGAGGGTACTTCAGAACACAGACTACCCTCAAGATGTGAATTAAAAGACACTAAGAGGAAGTCGGGTGTGGTGGCGCACGCCTTGAATCCCAGCACTTGGGAGGCAGAGGTAGGAGAATCATTGTGAGTTCGAGGCCACCCTGAGACTATGTAGTGAATTCCAGGGCAGCCTGAGCTAGAGTGAGACCTCACCTTGGACAAACAAAACAAAACAAAACAGACCTGGAGAGATGGCTTAGTGGTTAAGGCACTTGTCTATGAAGCCTAAGGACCCAGGTTTGCTTTCCCAGTACTCATGTAAGCCATATGCACAAGGGGGCCCACGTGTCTGGAGATTGTTTGCAGTGGATGGATGACCTGGTGTGTCCTCTCTCTCAAAATAGATAAATAAAATAAAAATTTAAAAGGGCTGGAGAAATGGATTAGCAATTAAGACATTCACCTGCAAAGCCAAAGGATCCAGGTTCGATTCCCCAGGACCCATGAAACCAGATGCACAAGGTGGCGCATTCATCTGGAGTTTCTTTGTAGTGGGTGAAGACCCTGGCGTGCCCATTCTTCCTTTCTCTCCCTCTCAAATAAATGAAAAATTTTTTAAAAGGAAAAAATTAAAAAGTTATAAATAAAAGTAGTCAGATGAATGGCTACTAAGTTGTTCTACTGTTCAGGAAAAGCAGCTGCTAACATTGGTACCAGGGCTCAAAGGATGTTCCACTGATGCCTGGGAGCACTGTCAAATCTCACGATTTCCTCAGTGAATGCTGAATATCAGCTCTGCCTGTATCCCAACAGAGACTGTATGAACATATGTTCTCTCTCTCTCTCTCTCTTTCACTTACTGTGAGTGGAATATATATCCTGGAGCAGCCCACACACTTTCCACTGTTGACTCAGAACTTTCACTGCCTGACAATAAAAACAGAAGTCAATGGCTGGAGAGATGGCTTAGCGGTTAAGCGCTTGCCTGTGAAGCCTAAGGACCCCGGTTCAAGGCTCCATTCCCCAAGACCTACGTTAGCCAGATATATAAGGGGCCACATGCATCTGGAGTTAATTTGCAGTGGCTGGAGGCCCTGGAGTGCCCATTCTCTCTCTCTCTGCCTCCTTCTCTCTGTCACTCTCAAATAAAACACAAAAAAAAAAAAAAAAAAAAAACAGAAATCAAGCTGCAGCCCCTGGTCCTGCAGGACATGGTAAGTGAGAGGGAAAGAACCAGCCAAGAAGTGGCCAGTTCCTGTCCTCCCAGAGGCTTACAAGGTCTTTGCAACTGATTTCTTGGCAATTATTATAAATTGTTGAATATGATCAAAATACATTGTAAATGAAATTTTCAAAAAGGAACACCCCCAGAGACTGACAGAGATCCTAATCACCCCACAGTGAACACCAAGTACCCTATTGAGGAGGACCCTTAGAGAAATGGGGACCAGAGGCGAAAGGATACAATACTGTAACCTATGAACAAAGTTTTTTTTAAAGGTGGGGGGAGTCAGCCAAATTCTATATGTAGTCTGCATTGCCCTCTGGGGGAAAATTTTGTGTTAAAAAATGTACTCATTGGTTAAAGGCACTTGCTTGCAAAGCCTGTTGGACAGGGTTTAATTCCCCAGTACCCACGTAAAGCCAGATGCATAAAGTGGTGCATGTGTCAGGAGTGGAAAGAGGCTTTTGTGTGTCCTCCCTACCCCCCAAAAAAGACTATTTTAAAAGGTGTAGCAGGGGTTGATGGACTAGCTTAGCTCACTTTGCTTAGCATGCTCAGCCCTGGTTTAAGCCCTGGGTTCAAAAAGTCCAAGAAGTATTTTGCCTACAATGGTGGTGCCTGCCTGGGAAGCCTGAGACAGGAAGATGTTAAGTCCAGGCCAGTGTGGAAGATTACACACACACACACACACACACACACACACACACACACACACACATAGAGGCCATCTTTAAAGTAAATAAATAAAATGCAATTTTTTGAAAGTCTGATTTTTAAATTATTTATTTATTTATTTGAGAGTGACAGACAGAGAGAAAGACAGATAGAGGGAAAGAGAGAGAATGGGCGCGCCAGGGCTTCCAGCCTCTGCAAACGAACTCCAGATGCGTGCACCCCCTTGTGCATCTGGCTAACGTGGGACCTGGGGAACCGAGCCTCAAACTGGGGTCCTTAGGCTTCACAGGCAAGTGCTTAACCGCTAAGCCATCTCTCCAGCCCGAAAGTCTGATTTTTTTCTTGTCCTTTCTTGTCTCAAGCCAGGCATGGTGGTGCACGCCTTTGATCCCAGCACTTGGGAGGCAGAGGTAGGAGGACCATCATGAGTTCGAGGCCACCCTGAGACTCCATAGTGAATTCCAGATCAGTCTGAGCTAGAGTGAGACCCTTCCTCCAAATACCAAAAAAGATATTTTTTTCTCTGACGATGTATCTCACTCCAATTTGCCTTTCCCTCTCCCTATACACTCCTAGACTGTTTATCGCCCTCCAGATTCTTGCCTCGGCTTTCCTCCTCCCTGCCCCTCCCCACACCTGCAGTTCCCCGTTCTCAGCAGTTCTATTTCTTCCCTGGGGTTCTTTCTTTCCACTTGTGCCCTGAGAAGCGAAGCAGGTCACGGTGGAGGTGTGGAGAATCTCAACAAGCACGCCTTTCCCGGCATGGCATCACTGTCTTCCCGCCTAGGGCTGGATTGGTCCCCCAATCTTTGTACCCCAACACTTGAGCTGCATTAGGAGAAGAGTTCTGAGTGGTCAGAAATCATCAGCTATTTGAAACAGCATTCGTGCCACCCAGCAATTTTGAAAACAAACAAAAAAGCAAAGAGAAGAAACCTACGGGGGAGGGGGGAGGGGAGGGAAGAAAGAATTATAAGGCACAAAGTGCAGAAAAGACCCAACTTCAGAGTGAGCCCGATGGATTCAGGGCAGAGCTAAAAGCCCTGAAATGCTTTCTAATGGTGCCCTAAGCAATGGCCTTGTTGGTCCTTCTGACAAGTGAGTTAGAGGGAAGTGGTCTGCTCCTTAGGGGGCCTGTGAGCCACCAAGCATGACGGTCCAGCCAGGAGGGCCAGCGCTGCCCGGGCAGGCGGGAAGGTGGCCATGCAGAGGTCAGATGGGCTGGAAGGAATACATTCATCAGTCCCACGTAACAAGCCCGCCAGGGACGGCGCGCAGGATGAGAGCCATCTGGTCCCTTTGCTTGCGGTACCAGCTTCCAAACAAAACCGCAAGTGAGAGGACAGAGCTTTATTTCCGGAGGAAAGAGCAGAGATTTGTGCACCCAAAGCTGAGGTAAGAGCTTTATTCTCTCTCTCTCTCTCTCTCTCTCTCTTTTTTTCCAATGATGAAGAAAGAATCCCACTTCCCTTGGATATGAATTATTTTTAGCGTACATGCCTCAGCATTGGTGCCTGAAACACTTGGCCAAGTCTCTGCTTCAGCCTGAACATTTGCTGTGGATTCTGGCTGCTTGCGGTGGGAAATTAACACTAGAAATTAACAGAGGAGGGTACCCCACCCTCACCTCTGCACCTGTACCCTCTCCCTGTGTGCCTCAGAGGGCACATTCAAAACACTGCTGGCTTGCAGAGCCCACGCCACTGTCTCTAGCTGCTGATCCTTCCGCGTGTTTGCCCAAACAAGCTACACCCACCCTTTAGAACCCATTTGAAAACCCCAGCTCCTCTATGAGATTTTCTTTCTAAGGGGCTCCTGCTTTCTACAGCACAGCACATCCCAAGAGGCTACTTATGGTTTGTGGCAACAGAGACTCGAACTGTGTATTTTAATCTTTTACCAACAGTCAACACTTAACATATGCAGTGCCCAAACTCATACTGGCTATTTAGGAGCATTCACTGGAAATATATATGTATATATGTATGTATGCATGTATGTATATATGTATGTATATATATGACCCAGCCTTCAGCCCAGGCCAAGATACAAGTGTGCCTAAGAGCCAGCAGCAGATGAAAGGGCTTAAGGAGCAGAGGGGGCTGGGGTAGGCGCTCTCCTGCAGAGGACCCCACTTGGTCCTTACCAGCTCCCTGGGCAACTGGTTTCCGGCTAAAGAGCTGTACTATAATTTCATTTCTAGGCAATGTATTCCCAAAGGGGCCACGGAATGTCATAGGTCCTGGGATCAGAAACTGGACTTTCTTTTTTTTCTCTTTGGTTTTTCAAGGTAGGGTCTCACTCTAGCCCAGGCTGACCTGGAATTCACTATGGAGTCTCAGGGTGGCCTCGAACTCATGGCGATCCTCCTACCTCTATCTCCCGAGTGCTGGGATTCAAGGCGTGCGCCACCACGCCCGGTGGACTTTTCTTTTTTTTAATATAACTATAAAAGTCAGTAGAACAAAACTCAGAGAAATCTAGGTAAGTGCGGGAAGGGACCCCCATATGTTGCACAACAGGTACCGAGTAGCAAACTGGGTAGGTATGCAAGGTGAAATTTTTGAAAGCAGTTGTGCTAAGCTGTAACTCTGTTCCAAAAATCCCCGGTTTTCCACATGTCTGGTATGAAACTGGCAAGGCAGTAGAATATTAAAATCTCCAGTGTTCTGTGGTTTTGAACTGTGGAGTAGTTTGTGTTCCACCAAAACAGTTTACCTTGAACCAGGAATATCATTCCTGGACTCACAAATGCCAAGATTCCATTCTTCAGGGCAGTTAAATAACTATACAGGTCTGTGACCCCCTGGAGACCAAAAAAGAAAGTCGTCTATTTGCACAGTTGTGTGTGTGCATACACACGTGTGCATGTACACACACACACACACACACACACACACACACACACACGAGCCTCTTCCCCCTGCAAACACCACCAGACACTTCCACCACATTCTGTGGATGCCCAGCTTCTGTGCGTGGCTTGGGAATTGAACCAATTCCCAATGTGACTGGCAAAGTTTGTAAGCAAGAGCCTTTAGCTCCTAAGCCATCTTTCCAGGCCCTAGGAGAGTATTTTATTATCGTTTGTATGGACATTGGTGTATCAGGCACCACAGGTGGCCAGAAGATTCGATCACCAATTAAAGTGCTGTTTGTAGAGCAAAGTGTATCTTTAAATGATCAAAAGCTGCCTTTTAAATCACCTTTCCTATCTAAGTTAGGGACTGCTTATATAAATCATTCACTAATGAAAAAAAAATCCCTCCTTTCCATTTCTGACACACAGAATTAAGAGCATAGGGCTGACTACTTTCGCATTGTGTGGTCTGACCTGCTGCCTGTTAAAAGCTCAGCATCTTGTCACGATGGAGAAGGCTTTCATAGCCCACCAAGCACAAGGCATGCTGATGCAGGGCTTGGGAACAGGGGAAGGCTGAAGCCCTGGTCACTTCTAACACAATGAAAACACTGAAATTCACCAACGATGATGCCTCCCTTCCCTTGAGCAATGAGGGTATACAGGAAGGCTCAAGTTTCTACCTTAGCATTTAAGCTGCAATTTCTTTGTTAGTAGTCCAGATTCATGACAACCCCATAGCAGGATTACAGTATAGATTAGATGGGATCATGCATTTCCAATAAATACATATATATAATAAAAACAAAAAAAATAATTTTCTCTCTTTCCTCCTTTTAAAATGAAGTTCCTTTGGTGAGGAGGTGACTGCCTATAGCCAGCCAGCCTACATCCTGATCTATAGTCTCCTTTACAAGGGCAGTCCCCACACAGGACGCTGTAGTTTCTTAACAATGTAACCTGACTCAAGGGTAAATCTGTCTGACTCTGGAGTTCACGATTGTGAAGTTCATTGTTGCATCACATCTTAGCTATAGCTCTTGACCTAGCCTCTCATTCATATTGAAGGTGACTTTTTAAAAAAATATTTTGTTTATTTTCATTTGTTTATTTGAGAGAGACAGAGAGAGAAAGAGGCAGATAGAGAGAGAGAATGGGCACGCCAGGGCCTCCAGCCACTGTAAACGAACTCCAGATGTGTGCGCCCCCTTGTGCATCTGGCTAACGTGGGTCCTGGGGAATCGAGCCTCCAACCGGGGTCCTTATGCTTCACAGGCAAGTGCTTAAATGTTAAGCCATCTCTCCAGCCTGAAGGTGACTTTTTAAGTAAATACGCTATTGCCAAAATATAAGACAGGGCAATAGCTTAGTGGCAGCATCTGTGAGTAAAAACAAAATATGGTATCAGCTAGGGAGGTGGTGTGGTTAATATATATGTGGAGTCTCATGGTTGCAATCTTAACATCCGGGAGGCTGAGTCAGGAGGACTGTCCCATGTTCAAGACCAACCTTGGCTATATAGTAAGTTCCAGGGCTAGTCTGGGCCACAGAGTGAGACCATGCCTTAAAAGGAAAAAACAAATATACTAGGCATGGTGGCGCTTCGATCCTCACACTTGAGAGGCAGAGACAGAGGCAGGCAGATCGTGAGTTCAAAGATAGCTTCGGTTACATATCAAGTTCAAGGCCAGCCTTGGCTACATAAGACCCTACCTCAAAAGAAAAAAACCAAACCAAACCGTGTGTGTGTGTGTGTGTGTGTGTAGATAGAGATGGAGATAGAGACTAACTGGTTTTAGGAAGGAAGGAATGAATCTCCCCAAATAATGCCCCCTACATGTCTGTTCCCTAAATGCCTTGTCACCACATCTCCAAGGGCAAAAGAAATAGTATCTGCCCAGAACTTTGATAAAACATCAACAGGGGACTGGAGAGATGGCTGAGCAGTTAAGACACCTGCTTGAAAAGCCTGATGGCCTGCACTTGATTTCCCAGTATCCACTTAAAGGCAAACACACAAAGTGGCGCATGCGTCTGGAATTTGTAGTGGCAGGTGGCCCTGGAGTGTCCATATGGTCTATGTATCTTCCTCTCTCTCTGTGAGATAAGTATTTTTCTAAAAAAAAGAAAAAAAAAACAACCCCCCCAAAAAACCTGAACATAAAAACATGAGCTCAGCCCTAGGGGTGTAACGTCTGCTGATGTCTGGATAAATGTATATACTATGCTTATCAAACTGCCCAGTAAGCACTTCTGTTAACGTTCATACCCTTGTATTAATGCTACTCTCACTTTGGGTAGAGAATCTTCTCTTTTCAGATGGCAGTGTCCTTGGAACGACTCAGAAGGTATCATAGTGCTGGAAAGAAGTGACTGGAGTACTGAGTAACATCTCGATAACACCTTCTAAGGCTCAGGGTCTAATGCAGAAGAGGTGGCGGAAAGAATGTAAGAGCCAAAGGAAGGGTAGGACTCCTTACAACGTGCTCCTCCAGACATAAAATGGCCTGGATATCCATGACCTCACAGTGCCTGACACTACCTACACAAGACTATCATAATAGGAGGAAAAGATCATGACATCAAAATAAAAGACCAATTGAGATGGGGAGGGGATATGATGGAGAATGGAATTTCAAAGGGGAAAGTGGGGGGAGGGAGGGTATTACCATGGGTTGTTTTTTATAATCATGGAAGATGTTAATAAAAATTGAGGGAAAAAAAAAGACTTCCAGATGAATTTCTTCTGGATTTTTAAGCAACAACAACAACAAAAAAAACATGAGCTCAGAGCTGGAGAGATGACTCAGAGGTTAAGAAATACTTGCTTGGTAGCTAAGCATGATGGTGCACGCCTTCAATCCCAGCACTTGGGAGGCAGAGGTAGGAGGAACTCTGTGAGTTCAAGGCCACCCTGAGACTACATAGTGAACTCCAGGTCAGCCTGGGCTAAAGCAAGACCCTGCCTCAAGGGGGGAGGGAAGGTACTTGCTTGCAAAGCCTGCCAACCAGGTTCAATTCCCCAGCACCCACATAAAGCTGGATACAAAGTGGCATGTGCAAATGGCATTTGTTTCTAGCAGCAAGAGACCTTGGAGTGCTACATCACGCCATGCACACATGCAAATAAATACAATTTTTTTTTAAATGTGCTCATCTTTTAGCTGTAGAACCCAAGCTACGATTACATTGACTATGTATCTATGTAAAAAATAAACAAGTGCTGGAGAGATGGCTTAGCAGTTAAAGCAAAGCCAAAGGACACACGTTCAACCCCCAGATTCCACATAAGCCACATGTACAAGGTGGCACATGTTCACTAGGTGGCATACACATCTGGACTTCGATTACAGTGGCTGGAGGCCCTGACGTGCCAATTATCTCTCTCTTTCTTTCTTGCTCTCGCTTTCTCTCTCTTTTTTCTTTTTGATTTTTCGAGGTAGGGTCTCACTTTAACTCAGGCTGACCTGGAATTCTCTATGTAGTCTCAGGGTGGCCTCTAACTCATGGTGATCCTCCTACTTCTGCCTCCTGAATGCTGGGATTAAAGGCGTGTGCCACCACGCCCGGCTCTCTCTCTCTCTCTCTCTCTCTCCCTCTCTTTTAAAGGCCAGTCTACTGGGCTTGCCTCAAAAAAAAAAAAAAAAAATCAAGACTGAAACTAAAAACCAAAAGACCAATACAAGTCCCAGCTACTGGCAAGCTTTCTCCACTCAACACCAGTCTGTGGCATCCCTGGCAGCCCTCCCTGCAACCCACCTCCACATTCTACCTGTATGGCCCTCAGTGTCTCTTGCCTGGCCAAGACTTCACACAGTGCTTTTCAGCCTTTGATATACTTGATGTACACAAGAAGATCTTACACATCCTGAGGCTGGGGCCACACTCCTGGCCACTCCAATGCACAGCCAAGACCGGGTTGCCCCACTCGCATATGGAGCCTGACACCCAGTTCTGGACCATAAATTTAAGGAAAGTTGAAGAGAGAGAAGAGAATTTTCAAAGGAGGGCCCACCAGGACCGTGAGGAGTTTAATATCTGCCACAGGACAACTGACAAAGGTCTTGGGGAAGGGGGCTCTCAGGGGGTGTCGCTGACCCTTGTATACACTGAAAGGACTGTCCTGCATAAGACAAATGTTGTTTGCTTTTTGTAAAACAAATTTTTAAAATCTTTATTTTAGAGAAAGACAGAGTGAGTGAGCAAGAAAGGGAAGCGGCGTGCCAGGACCTTAGCCACCGCAATTGAACTCCAGACGCTTGCACCACCTAGTGGGCACATGCAACCTTACGCTTGCCTCACCTTTGTGTGTCTGGCTTACATGGGATCTGGAGAGTAGACTATGGGTCCTTGGGCTTTGCAGGCAAGTGCCTTGACCACTAAGCCATCTCTCCAGTGCTAGTTTTTTGAGACAAGGTCTTGCTATGATGCCCAGGCAGGCCTCAAACTTGATCCTCCTGCCTCAGTTTCTCCAGTGCCAGAATTATAATAAGCATGTGCCATTACCCCTGATGAGGAAGTCATTTTGTTTTTCCTCTATAACTATCAAAAGGTAGAAACTAAAGGGAAGTGTATTTCAGCTCAGCCTTAAAAAGTTCTTTTAGGCCAGGTGTGGTGGCGCACGCCTTTTATCCCAGTACTCGGGAGGCAGAGGTAGGAGGATCACCGTGAGTTTAAGGCCACCCTGAGACTACATAGTGAATTCCAGGTCAGCCTGGGCTAGAGTAAGACCCTACCTCGGAAAACAAAACAAAACAAAACAAAAAGTTCTTTTACCAGACCAAACACTAAAAGAACTCTTATTTATTTATTTATTGGAGAGGGAAAAGGAGAGGGAGAGAGAATGAGAATGAACTCCAGATACATGCATCACCTTATGCATCTGGCTTACATGGGTGGGTACTGGGGAACTGAACTTGGGTCCTTAGGCTTTGCAGGTAACCACCTTAACCGCTAAGCCATCTCTCCCTGTTTTTTTTTTTTTTTGTTTTGTTTTGTTTTGTTTTGTTTTGTTTTTTTGAGACAAGGCCTCGTGCATAACTGGCTGGCTTGAAACTCCCTATGTAGCTCAGGATGGCCATGAACTTCTCTTTTTTAAATGTTTTTGGGCTATTTTTATTTATTTATTTGAGAGCAACAGACAGAGAGAGAAAGAGGCAGAGGGAGAGAGGAGGGGAGAGAGTGGGCACACCAGGTCTTCTAGCCACGGCAAATGAACTCCAGATGCGTGCACCCCCTTGTGCATCTGGCTAATGTGGGTCCTGGGGAATCAAGCATTGAACTGGGGTCCTTAGGCTTCATAGGCAAGCGCTTAACCACTAAGCTATCTCTCCAGCCCGCCATGAACTTTTTGACCCTCCTGCCACCATCTCCAAAGTACTGGGACTAAAGGTGTGCACCACCATGCCCAGTCTCACACAGTTCCGGTGATGGAACCCCAGGCTTTGTGCGTACTAGACAGGGGCTCTGACAACTGAGCCACACCCCCGGCTCAGCATTAATCTGACTTGCAGGCTGCTTCAGAGCTGATGCATCCTTTAACCTTTGGAAGCTTCTTTGGGAGTCAGCTGGCCTTGAGCGCATCAAGTTCCAAACATGGAAATTCAGACTCCTTCCTGATCCTTCTCCTCTCCACTAGGAAGGGGCGGAACTCCTCCTCCTCCTCTATGGCACCTATGGGTGGTGTTGGCTCCCACAACAGCCCCTCCTGATGCCTAGGGCTTCTGGAGAGAGTGTCCTGGGCCCAGCTGCCCTGAAGTTTCCACTCTGTCTTCCTGGGTCTGCAAAGGCTCTGGGAACTGCCTTAGATCTTCAAACGGGGAGGAGGAGGTGCCATTGAGATGAACTGGAACCCAGTGCTGAATGCTACGAGCCATGACTAGAGAGAAAGCTCGCAGGATTGAGTCATCCTGCAGGGAAGCAGACCCTGTACGCGAAGAATCGAATTCAGTGACCTGTAAAAGGCCGGGTAACGGGGGTTTCAGGTGTCTTTGATTCTAGAGCTTCAACGGTTACTATTGGACTCATCACCAAAATTCTCAGAATGGAAGAAGAGATTTTGTTTAATTCAGGAGAATAATCCATCATACATCTTATCAAGTGGATAATCATCAGTGGGCTGGGCCATGAGAATAAACCCCTAAGGGGTTGGAGAAATGGCTTGACAGTTAAGGTGCTTGCTGGCAAAGCCAAAAGACCCATATAAAGCCTGATGCAAAAAGTGGTGCATGCGTCTGGAGTCCCTTTGCAGCAGCTGGAGACCCTGGCACACATTCTCCCTATCTCTCTCTGCTTGCAAATAAATAAAGGATGTATATATGTATGTGTCCACACACACACAGTTTTGTTTTGTTTATTTTTTTAAGGTAGGGTCTCACTCTAGCTCAGGCTGACTTGAAATTCACTAAGTAGTCTCAGGGTGGCTTCGAACTCACAACGATCCTCCTGCCTCAGCCTTCCAAGGGCTGGGATATTATAGGCATGTGCCACCATGCCTGGCTATAAAATATTTTTAAAAAAAGAAAAAGAATTATCCCCTAAACAGAAATGCCCACAAGTTCTCCATACAATACCGTCTAGTTACTTAGAACAATTCAAAGCAGCCAACTAGATGGGGGTCCCAATTGCTGGCCAGGCTCTGGTAGCTCCCTAGGAGGGTATCTGCTGATTTAAGACCGCAGACAGCATAGAGGAGAGTCCTGCTGTTTATATGGTTGTCCGACTTAATTATCCCTCTACTTTCTGAAGCAGTGAATGGTATTCTGTTCATGTAGGTCAGATACTCGGAGCTAACTCCGTCCCTTGACACTCATATGAAAGTCCACAGTGTTGTCCCTTGGGGCATTATAAGCAAAGATCGGGTTAAAAAAATAGTATCCCTTTCTTTATAGGTAAGGCATAGTCAGCCTTTATTTCTAAAGTGCCCTAATTAGACCCAGCTCTAAATACATGTTGTTGTTGTTTTTTTAAATAAGACACAAAAAGCAAAGAAACTTCAGTGGCCCATTCTTCCCATTTCTGGCTTCATGATCTATTTCTTCATGAGTTTATATTATGTTTCCCCACAGAGACAATGAAAGTGTGGGCTTTCGGTCTCTGTAACCAAACCCCAAAACAGCAACTGCCGCAACACCCAGGAAACTGTGTGGAGCTTCGGTGAAAGATTCGGAAGTGCTTGGTGGGGGTTACCAGAACACAGGGGTGACCTAGCAGAGGAAGAGAATTCCTATGTAACAACATATGGGGGGAAGGATGTGATTTAATCTGCAAGACAAAACCTTTCTGACAGGAAGGCGTATCCTAACAGCATTTACCAAAAAGCCTTTATGCAGGTTTTTATTTATTTATTTATTTTTATTTGAGAGAGAGAGGAAGAAAGAAAGAGGCAGATAGATAGATAGAGAATGTGCCAGGGCCTTCAGCCACTGCAAATGAATTCCAAATGCATGTGCCACCTGGTGCATCTGGCTTACGTGAGTATCTTGGGCAATCGAACGTGGATTCTTTGGCTTTGTAGGCAAACGCCTTACTTGTTAAGCCATCTCTCCAGGCCCCCAAATGGCCTGTAAAGTGGAGCCTGTTTTTGGATCAAATCAGTCTGAGTGAGTTGGAGATAGAGATATCCCAGAGAAATTCAGGACCAGTAGGAAATGAGTTGTGGACAGGAGCTGGGGAGAAGGCAAGATGCCACGTCGGCCCCTGGGGGACGCAGCTGTCAAGTGAGAACCACTGAGCTCTTGTGGCTACAAATGCCTCCGAGCCTGCGTCCCTTGGAGGCAAATCTTCTGTACTAACGAGACCTGGGGGCCAACCGTGCCAGACACATGGCGTGCAGTGGGCCAAAGACTGATGGGCAGTCGCTGCCCTCTTGGAACTCCAGCATGGCATTGCTATACAACTTCACTACTCAAGCTGCTGAGCAGTAGCATCTGCAGGCCCTGGAAGCTGGTTAAATGCACAACCTCAGGCTTCTCTCTCTCTCCCAATCTGCTGCTCCAGAGTCTCCGCTTTAGTAAGATCCCCAGGCTGCCCCTGAAAAGTCCCTAACCTCTCACTTTTCACTGCTGAGAAGTTGGATCACTTGCTCAAAGTCACTCCATGAATTCTTTTAAAAAAATATCTTTATTTATTTCTTTATTTGACAGAAATACAGACAGAGACAGAGAGAGAATGAGAATGAATATCGGCCTGTCAGAGCTTCTTGCCTCTAAATGAACTCCAGAAGCAGGCGCCACATAGTGCAGCTGGCTTTGCATGGGCACTGGGGAATTGAACCCAGGCTGTTAGGCATTGTAAACAAGTGGCTTTAATTGCTTGAGCCATCTCGTCAGCCCACATTCCATGGATTCTTTCTCCCTCCAGCATTTAAAAAAATTGTTTTAAATTTATTTATTTGAAAGAGAGAGCACGCATGCACACGCCACTGCCAATGAACTCCAGATTCATGCACTACCTTGTGCAGCTGGCTTACACAGGTAGTGGGGAATAGAACCCAAGTCCTTTGGCTTTGCAGGCAAGGGCCTTAACCACTAGGCAATCTCCCCAGCCCCTAGTCCACAGATTCTTCTTCTTATTTTTTTTTTTCCTTCCCTGAGATAGGGTCTCACTGTAGCCCAGGCTGACCTGGAATGCACTCTGTAGTCTCAGGGTGGCCTCAAACTCATGGCGATCCTCCTATCTCTGCCTCCCGAGTGCTGGGATTAAAGGTGTGCACCACCACACCTGGCTCTTATTCCACAGATTCTTAACAGCCACATCCAGAGCAAACATTTCTGCATGTTCCAATCGGAGAAAGCTATCGCAAGGAAAGAACGGACACAGGAATGAGGGAGACCTGAATTGGAAAGCTCTTTCCAGATCCTCACCTGTGGAGAGGACGCAAGGATGCTTACGGTTTCCTAGTAGAATAACTGTGAAGTTGCAAGAAGGGAACGCGTGTAAAAGTGTGGGAATTGCTCAAAATAATTCATTTCCCACATCTCTCCCATTCCCTCTGGTACCTTCAAGGCACACACACCGGCTCCAGAGAGGCCAGGTATACACCTGAGGCAGGCCTGAGAGTATAAAGCACTTTGCTAGGCAGAGAAAGAAGCATGCTGTTACCACATCTGCCAAAGGGTCGGGCATCATGCTGCTGTCCCATGTTCTTAAGGACCACTGTCTATCCGCTATATAGATCCCTGGATGCTGTCAGCCCTGATTTCTAGCACAGTGGCACGCTCACTCTTGGCAGGTTAATTGGCAGGGTTGTCAGCACAGCCACCTTTTATTGCCAATAAACTTGGGTGCCTGAGAGCTGTGGCCTTATTTATTGTTGGTTTTTTTTTTCCCCCCAAGGGGGTTAAAGTAAGTCCTGCTTTTGAAAATGTTTCTCCTGCATCAAGACAAGGAACTCACTTAGGAATTTTTCATGTGGCAGAAAGTTGGAAAACCTTAGCAGAAGCTGCAGTATTCTTATGGGAGACTCCTCCCATTCTCCCTGGCACCCCAAACCATGCTAAATGGCAAAAATTGTATTTCTCTTAAGGCAGAGAATGATCTGCTTCCAGGCTAAGCCTCACACTGAAGTTTCTCAAATATATGTATGTGTGTGTTTAGGAGAGACAAAGAGCCTGGTGTGGTGACACACACCTTTAATCCCAGCACTCTGGAGGCAGAGGTAGGAGGATCACCATGAGTTCAAGGCCACCCTGAGACTACATAGTGAATTCCAGGTCAGCCTGAGCTACAGTGAGACCCTACCTCAAAAAAGAAAAAAAAGGGAAGGTAGGAAGAGAGAGAGGGAATTAATGAATATGGAAACATCAGAGCCTCCTGCCAGTACAAATAAACTGCAGATGCATGCACCACTTTGTATATCTAACTTCGTGTGGGTACTTGGGAATCAAACCAAGGCCACTAGGCTCTGCAAGCAAGAGCCTTTAACCACTCAGTCATCTCCCCAACCCCTCACAATGAAGTGTCCACCAGTAAAATATTGTAATTCCACCCTTTCCACTAAAGAAAGTCTCAAGGGCTTCAATGCCATAGTGCATTCCTCTAGTAACATCTTCCTAATGCAATATTTGAGACCCACTCAAACAAACTCAAGATGTATGGGTCACCTTGTGCATCTGGTTTATGTGGGTCCTGGGAAGTTGAACCTGGATCCTTAGGCTTTGCAGGCAAGTGCCTTAACCGCTAAGCTTCTCTCCAGCCCTCATACAACTTTTTCTTGCCAAACTCTCAATCCTGTTAACAAAGGATTTATTTCCTTACAGCAGCTAAAAAAAAAAAAAAAAAAAAAAATACAGAGCTAGGGGCTGGAAAGATGGCTTAGTGGTTAAGGCACTTGCCTGTGAAGCCTAAGGACACAGGTTTGATTCTCCAATACCCACGTAAGCCAGATACACAAGGTGGCACATGTGTCTGGAGTTGATTTGCAGTAGCTAGAGGCCCTGGTGTGCCCATTCATTCTCTCTCTCTCTCTCATAACAAATATAAAATAAAAATTACTTAAAAAATACAGAGCTATAACAATACATAGCCATGTATGGCTGTACCTGAATTAACGATGCCATGAGAGACTGAGTGGGTCTCAAATATTGCATTAGGAAGATGTTACTAGAGGAATGCACTGTGGCATTGAAGCCCTTGAGAGTTGTCCTTGTAGGACAAAATGTGGTTGGAAGAGCACACCCCTACCGTCCCACACCAAGGTCAGCTTGGTTATATTTTCAACAGTTTGTCTTGTGGTCTTCCTGCTTCCATCTCTTCCCTTCCTGAACTTCCTTTCTAAGCCAGGAATCAGGGGCTAGACAGAAGGCCTAGTGGTTAAGGTGCTTGCCTGCGAAGCCTAAGGATCCATGTTCGATCTCTCCCCAGATCCCACGTAAGCCAGATGCACAAGGAGACGCAAACACATAAGATCGCACATGCATGCCAGGTGGTGCACGCGTCTGGAGTTCAACTGCAGTGGCTGGAGGCCCTGGCATGCCCAATTCTCTCTCTCTCATTAAAAAAAAAAAAAAAACCACAAAGATAAATAAATAAACCAGGAATCAGAAGGGAGAGAGACCTGGCTGTACTATTCCCAATTATGAGAAGGTGGAGGCCACACACTGTAAGTAACCCAAGGGTTAGACAAAAAGACGAGCTTCATGCAACGGAATTTACAACTGACAGAATTCCCGCCAATGCAATTTTGCAAAAGAAGTTGTTTTAGAAAGAATGAGGCAATACGTTTTCCAGGCACAGTGAGAAAAGAATGTGTGAAAAGCAGGAGATAAAAAACAGAGTCAGCCCCCGTGTGTCTGCTGGTTCGGTAACTGAGGAGTCAATCCAGGGCGGACTAAAATGCTGGAGAAATTGCTGCTGTTCCGAATTGTACAGGCCCTTTCCCTGTCATTGCTCTCTACACGGGACAGTAGAACTGCTATTTTAAAAGCCTCTACATTGAATTAGGTGAGCAGGTAATCTATAGGTAAAGTGTACAGGGGAAGTATTAGGTTCCATGCAAATACTGTGCTACTTTATATAAGGGACTTGAACAGTCAAACAGAGTTTTGTACCAGAGAAAGGTCTGGAAACCAGTCGCTCATTGGTATCAAAGGACAACGATGTATCCAACTCTCTCTCTCTCACACACATATTCTCTCTTTCACACACACACTTTCTCACACACACACACTTGCACACACATTCTCTCACACACACACTTTCTCACACACACACACTCTCATACACACACACTCTCTCACACACACACACATACACTCTCTCTCACTCAGACACACACACACACACACACAATTCTCTCTCACACACACACATATGGTATAATTACAATGCAGAAATTTAAAAATGAGAAATAGTGTTCTCTGTACCAAATCTGTCATACTGTGACAGCAAGCCCATTTTGACTATCTTCCATTCAACCAAGAGGTCGCGCCTGGTCTTCCTCCACTAATTCGGAACAAGCCTCCCTCGCTTCTCCCTAGTACCTGCGCTAACCAAGCTTAGTCAACGCGAGGCACAGACTGAGCTCCAGGGAGGAGAGCTGGCAAAGTCAGCCCAGCACTCCTGTAACGTTGCCAAGCCCGTGTCTGGCCCGTGACGATGGAAAATTTCATGCACAGTCAGAGAACTGACCACAAGGCGAGCCCTCCAACCTCATCTACAGCTTTTCAGTGACTTGGGTTTTGTTCTAACTTCTCCTCTAATTTAAGAAGATAGTGCCGGGATTTTTTTTAAGTAGTGAAAGTCATGTGTCATAAATTATGCTCCCTTGCAGAAATCTTTAGGACACTGAGCAAACACACGGTTCTACTTATTTTCCAGGGTACTGCCTCAACGGGGGGGCAGAGACACTCCCACCACCTGCTGCCTGGAGGCTGGCTTGCTGTGGCGGTGGAGGGGGCTTGGGTCTCTCCTCCTAGGAAGCTGTTTGAAAACGAGGTGCCATGCTGAACTTGAAATGGACTCGGAAAACAAAACCTAGTCTTTGGGGCTCTGACTTTTATTCTTAATTTTTTTTTTATAAATTATTTATTTGAGAGCGACAGACACAGAGAGAAAAACAGATAGAGGGAGAGAGAGAGAATGGGCGCGCCAGGGCTTCCAGCCTCTGCAGACGAACTCCAGATGTGTGCGCCCCCTTGTGCATCTGGCTAACGTGGGACCTGGGGAACCGAGCCTCGAACCGGGGTCCTTAGGCTTCTCAGGCAAGCGCTTAACCGCTAAGCCATCTCTCCAGCCCTTATTTTTAATTTTTTAAAGGATATTCCATTAGCCATCTCAATACTTGAAATAACACAGTAAATGATACTCCCCTACACTAAAAGATTAAAAAAGTAACAGATAAAGCCAGGTGTGGCGGCACATGCCTTTAATCCCAGCACTTGGGAGGCAGAGGTAGGAGGACTGCTTTGAGTTCGAGGCCACCCTGTTCGAGGCCACCCTGAGACTCCATAGTGAATTCCAGGTCAGCCTGGGCTAGAGTGAGACCCTACCTCGAAAAAAAAAAGTCCCCTTGCACCACCAAGCTGCTCAGACCAGAGGGACTCCAGCTGCCTTCCTCGGCTCCTCTGCCATGATTCCCTTAAACATAGCCAAGTCTGCTGAATCCACAACACCTGCGGATCTGGAACGTAGACTTATACAGGGATGAGAACCTCTGCACCTGGGGGCCAAATGTCATCAAGACCCACAATTGCATCCAATTGCTGTGGCACCAGGCAGACATCCCCTTGGGAGAACCTCTGAGCCCCAGTGAGTTGGCTTCTTTATGAGCTGCTTTTGATGTGGCAGCTGTACCCAGGACGACGATATCTAACCTCGGGCTCCATGTAGTAGTGGATAGTGTACCCCATCAAGCTCAGAGGCCTGGAGGAGATGTTACTGGAACAATTGCCATCAGGGAACTAGTGAAGACAAGGTCCTACCCTTCCTGTCTGTCTTGGATCCTGGACCCCCAGGGAAGATATTTGTGCTTGAATTCACCTTATTTGATAGTCCAGTTCTTTTGCCTCCATTATACTGGGCTCCAGGAAGAAACAGCTGACCAGGGAATGCCCCTGCCCAAGTCATTAGATCTGCCCACATCCTGGCCTGCTCCCTTGGCCGTCAACTGTGCTCCTAGGCAGATGGCACTAGAGAGGACCAGATCCTAATTCCTTCCTTCAGGTGCCCAGAGACACCTGAGCCTATGGTGTTCCCAGCAAAATGATGGGTTTTGGTTTTTTCTTTATTTTCTACTTTTGTCCCTCAAATCAATTGGTGTCTCATGTTCACATCTTCCCTCAGCAGCATCACCACAGGGGAGCAAGCTGAGGTGCCTGAATTCCCAACTAGGCCTCAGGCTCCAGAGGCTACTTTTTGTTTCAAGGAACTATGTCTGCACACTCTTGCTGTGCGAGCTCCATCTGCCCAGCTGACTTAGGCTCCAGTGCAGGGCAGGACCCGAGAGTTCCGTGGTCAGGACTCAAGAGCCTGGACCTCTGGTGCGATGGCCCACGCCACAGCAGGAGACCCAGAGAGCAAGCGCTGGGAAGGAGCCCACAGGTTCTCCACGTGTAAGAGTGAGAGGGTTACGGTTCCCTCCTTTGTCCTGGTGCGTATACTGTATATCATATGAGCTCTTTGGAATGTTGGCTGATTAAATATAAGATGGTCAAAAAAAAAAAAAAGGTGACCGATGTCTTGGTTAGTAAAGTGCATGGCACGCAAGCACAGGGACCCCAAGTTTGGATCCCTACTATCCACGTAAATGCCACGTGGTCATGGTGGCCCCCCCATAGTCCCAGCACAGGAGAGGCAGACAGAGACATAATTCCTAAGGCAAGCTGGAATGGTAAGCTGTGGGCTTATGTCCCCCCGCTTCTCTCTCTCTCACACACACATACACACGTGCATAAAAGAAAAAGAAGTTGGCAGATGAAATGACTCCTTCGTTGCCTGCCTTGTTTTTTATTTATTTATTTATTTATTTATTTATTTATTTATTTATTTATTTATTTATTTATTTATTTGAGAGCGACAGACACAGAGAGAAAGACAGACAGAGGGAGAGGGAGAGAATGGGTGCGCCAGGGCCTCCAGCCTTTGCAAACGAACTCCAGACGCGTGCGCCCCCTTGTGCATCTGGCTAACGTGGGACCTGGGGAACCGAGCCTCGAACCGGGGTCCTTAGGCTTCACAGGCAAGGGCTTAACCGCTAAGCCACCTCTCCAGCCCTGCCTTGTTTTTTAATACCCTCATGATGGGCTTAACAGCAAGTCACAGAAAGCGCTGGTGCACTTGTGGATAACGTCTCCCAAGGCAGCTCAGGGCTCTGTCGGAAGCCAACCAGGAAGCCAACTAGGTGTCTAAGGGAAAGTCCCCTTCTTGTCACTTTGACTTTGTTTTTGAAATAGGGTCTCACTCTAAGCTGCCCCACCCTTCTGTCTCAGCTTCCCGCCAGGCCACTGGGACCAGACCATTATGTCCACAGCACCCAGTTACTTCTTTTGTTCATTCCCTCCTTTTTCATTTAACCTGCATTCCCGGCTTTATTACAAAGTGACTTCTACGCAGTACTTTTTTTTTTCCTAGCCAAAGTTGAAGTTTGGCTGTCAGAGGGTCTTGTTTTGTTAATATGAACTCACTCTGTAAGATGATTAAAGATTTAAAAGGTAACAGATAAAACCGGGCGTGGTGGCGCACACCTTTAGTCCCAGCACTCGGGAGGCAGAGGTAGGAGGATCGCCGTGAGTTCGAAGCCAGCCTGAGACTACATAGTGAGTTCCAGGTCAGCCTGAGCTAGAACTGGACTTTACCTTGAAAAACCAAGAAGAACAACAACAACAACAACAACAAGGAGAAAATTTGGGGGGAAAGTGGCCACAGCTATCTTCACTTAAGTTACAGAACTTAAGTTACAGAGAGTATAAGAAATAAGTCCCTTTGGGCTACTCTTTACCAACAGATAAGATTGTTCCCAAGTTTTACAGTGCATGTGAAACTTACAACACTCTCATTCACATTCACACACGTGTATGGCACTCCCACTGGGGATGTTTGGCATACAGAAGGTGGAAAGAACAAATCCAGGGGAACCTCTGGTCAGTACATGTGGGACTGTTCATGGGCTCCAGGAGCTGGACCAGTTCTCACCTTGCCATGAAAGTGAACGTCCCTGCCCATGCCAGGGATGTTTGTCAATTAGCCATAGTTGGCTTTCCCTCCCTACACCACTGAGGATTTGTCTTTAAAAAAATTTATTTGTATTTATGTATTAGAGAAAGAGAGAGAGAATGGGTACACCAGGGCCTCCAGTCCCCGCAAACAAACTCCAGACACATACATCTGACTTATGTGGGTTCTGGAGAAATGAACCTGGGTCCTTTGGCTTCACAGGCAAATGCCTTAACTGCTAAGCCACCTCTCCAGCCCTTTTAAAAAATATTTTATTTTAATTTTTTTATTAGAGAGAGAGAGAAAGAAAGAGAGGGGAAAGAGGTTTTTTTTTTTTTTTTTTTTTTTGAGGATTTTTCAACAGGCATTAATGTACATAGACTGGTAGCTGCTGAACCTGCTCCTTAGGGCCAGAAGTCACTGCTGCTTTGGATCCAGCAGATGAACCTGAAAAACACCCTCACCCCTGCCGAAGACTTTGTTCCCACAACTGCATAACAGGATCACCCTGATAAGGTTACTAGGGTAGGAAAAGTGATGGACTGGATGGGAATAAAGATAGCATGGTTGATAAGATCTGCTGTGATATAAATTGCGGGACCTGTTATTTGTGTTTGGCCAAGTGGACCCTTTTTGATGAATATCACAACCTGTCAAATCAATAACAAAGACAAACAGTATAACACACACACCTATGAGTGGGCAACACCCAAAACTTATAAGCAAAAGAGCCAAATCGCAGAAGATACTTAGCCCACAGTTTTACTTTTAAACCACTAAAGAACTGTGTACCTAACGTGAGCCCAGAGCTCACAGGAGGCAAGATGCATTGCTACCAAGTCAGGATTTTTACCTAATGGCTGGGCCCCCAACGCCAGGTCCGTTCGAGCTCAGCCCTGGGGTGGCATGGTTAACTCAACATGGTCAATTCCTTCCCTTCCGTGACTCAGCATTTTTGGGAAATGTATTTGCCTTTGTTACATAACCCAAGGTTCAAACTCCTTTGTTTCCTGAGGTCTGTCGCCAACGAGCCGAAAGCTCAAGTTCACTACCTGCTGTCTGATGCTTTTTAAGAGTCCTGTGGTATGGAACAGTATTCGTGGATGACTGCCTAAAATATATGAAAAACATTTATTCCTCTCGAAACTCTCAACTGTATCACACGTTGAGCCAAACCATCCCAAAGCAGCAGGCGGAGGCTGAGTGGCTCTGGCCCTGCTTTTACTGAGTTACCCTCTGGCAGGATGCCATTGGCTTGCGCTGAGGGACTCTGCAAGAAACAGCCCTATAAAAGTTGCTAGTGTGGGGTTACTGTTGAAGATATTTCTACTGTGTCCCACACACAGCTTCTGATGAGAATCAGGAGAAACTTCCTTTGAGTCTTCATTCCTTTTCTGGAACAATTGTGTGTGTGTGTGTGTGTTTTCATATAGGCACAGTTAACTTTTTTTTAAATACTTTTATTTATTTATTTGAGAGAGGGAGAGAGAATGGGTGCACCAGGGCCTCCCTCCACTGCAAATGAACTCTAGATGCATATACCACCTTGTGCATCTGGCTTATGTGGGTCCTGGGGAATCTAACTGAGGTCCTTTGGCTTTGCAGGCAAACGCCTAAACTGCTAAGCCAGCTCTCCAGCCCCCAGTTAACTTTTTTTTTTTTACTTTGGAGTCTAGGAAACTCAGAGTCAAGTTTTCTTTCCAGCTCTAAAAGCTGTATATATACTGTAAGTGAACAACTATTGGTGAATTCACATTCTTTTTCATCTTTTATGGCTCCTATGCTTTACATTTCTTTTTACAACTTTGAATGTTTACTTATTTATTTATTTTTAATTAATTATTTATTTATTTGAGAGCGACAGACACAGAGAGAAAGACAGATAGAGGGAGAGAGAGAATGGGCACGCCAGGGCTTCCAGCCTCTGCAAATGAACCCCAGACGCGTGCGCCCCCTTGTGCATCTGGCTAACGTGGGACCTGGGGAAGCGAGCCTCGAACCGGGGTCCTTAGGCTTCACAGGCAAGCGCTTAACTGCTAAGCCATCTCTCCAGCCCCTGAATGTTTATTTTTAAGGTATACTATGTATATTGTGTCCCTACAAATGTCCCAGAATCTTTTGAGAACATGTGTTTATTTAACTCACTGGCCCTAGTTAAGTCTATTCTATTATTATTATTGTTGTTGTTGTTTTGGTTTTTTGAGGTAAGGTCTCATTCTGGTCCAGGCTGACTTGGAATTCACTATGGAGTCTCAGAGTGGCCTTGAACTCACGGTGATCCTCCTACCTCTGCCTCCTGAGTGCTGGCATCAAAGGCATGTGCCACCACACCAGGCTTTGTTCCATTATTTTTGAAATATTTATTTGAGGGCTGGAGAGATGGCTTAGCGGTTAAGCGCTTGCCTGTGAAGCCTAAGGACCCCGGTTCGAGGCTCGGTTCCCCAGGTCCCACGTTAGCCAGATGCACAAGGGGGCGCACGCGTCTGGGGTTCATTTGCAGTGGCTGGAAGCCGTGGCGTGCCCATTCTCTCTCTCTCTCTCTCTCTCTATCTGCCTCTTTCCATTACTCTCAAATAAATAAATAAAAATGAACAAAAAAATTATAAGTAAAAGAAATATTTGAGAGACAGAGAGAAGAAAAGGGCATAGACACAGAGAGAATGGGTATGCCAGGGCCTCTAGCCACTGCAAATGAACTCCATACACATACACCACTTTGTGCATCTGGCTTCGCATAGGTACTGGGGAAGTGAATCTAGGCCCTTGGGTTTTACAGGCAAGCACCTTAACTGTTGAGCCATCTCTCCAGCCCTGATAAGTCTCCTCTAAATGCCAGTCTTCCTCCTCAGCCTTATCTTTCGCCAGCCTCTACCATGAGTCTGTGATCCAATCACAATGGCCTTCATACTTCCCTGTCTGTGTCATGGGACACATCGGGTACTTTCCCCAACACTGCCTCTGCCTCAAATACTCCGTGCTGTTTAGCCACAGAAAACCCCAGTAGAAGTCACACCTCCTGTGTATGCCCACTCTGCACCCAATCCCATCAGTGTGGCACATACTGTAGGTTCCACGCACATCTGTGTCCTTTGGCAGCTTATGAGCCCCTTTTAGGACTCGCCTGTTTATCTTCAGCTCCTCAGACCCAGGTCTAAAACAAGTCCTGTAACATTAACAAGTAGATGAATACTCCTGTCTAGCACCAACATCAGGGACCCCTTAGGACAACATTTCTAAGCAAAATTGATAACAAAATGCATTTCAGGGGCTGGAGAAATGGCTCAGCAGTTAAGGCACTTGCCTGCAATGCCTGGCGGCCCAGGTTCAATTCCCTAGTACTCACATAAAGCCAGATGCACCAAGTAGTGCATACACATAGAGTTCATTAGCAGCGGCGAGAGGCTCTCGTGCAACTGTTTCCCTTCTCTCTCTGCTTCTGTCTGTCTGTCTCTACTTGCAAATAAATCAATAAAAAATTTTAAAACTGTTTCAGTATCATACAGGCTTTGTGATGGGGGTTACTGGAGGTAGATGGTTCAGGTAGGGGCTGTAAAAAAACAGAGGCTGGAGAGATGGCTTAGCAGTTAAGCACTTGCCTGTGAAGCCTAAGGACCCCGGTTCAAGGCTCGATTCCCCAGGACCCAAGTTAGCCAGATGCACAAGGGGGCGCATACATCTGGAGTTCGTTTGCAGTGGCTGGAGGCCCTGGCACACCCATTCTCTTTTCCTCTCTCAATTGGCCTCTTTCTCTCTCTCTGTTGCTCTCAAATAAATAAATAAAAATAATTTTTAAAAAAGGAGAAGATGACAGACAGGGGAAAAAAAGAAGAAAGAAAACAAAGAAAGAAAAGAAACTTTGAAGGCTCGATTCAATTAAGCTTTGAGCAAGCAGTGTAGGTAGAGACAGGTACCAGGGTTGCAAAGACAGCCTTTCCCTTCAATGCCTGGCATCTGGGACTTGCTCTGCTCAACACTATGCGGCGCCTAACCCCTGTGGCTCCCATGCCCAGGGGCAGGAGATGAGAATGAAAGCCAAACCTGTGCAGGAGCTGAGGAACACGCTCTGTATGTCATTTGGCAACTGGCACATGGCATGTCCCAGCAGAAAGACGCGCGGATTTTTGTCTATAGCTATCCCAAGCTGGACAGGTCTGACTTTGGAAGCTGAGTAGGGTCAGGCGTGGTGAATGCTTGGATGGGAGACACTCAGGTTTTTATAGGTGATCTGGGAGGTCACAGAGGTCTCCCAACAGCTTACCAGTGTGTTAGGAGTATCACAAGGAAGGCAAGAGTATCAGTGCCCTACTGTTTTGTTTTGTTTTTTGAGGTAGGGTCTTGCTCTAGCCCAGGCTGATCTAGAATCCACCATGTAGTCTCAGGGTGGCCTCAAACTCACAGCGATCCTCCTGAGTGCTGGGATTAAAGGCATGCATGCCACCACGCCTGGCGTAACCTACAGTTTTAACTCTGGACGCTTGTGCCACGTTTTCAGAGGGCCAAGTACGTCTGCAATCCTGGACACACAGCACAAGGGCAGGCCAGGGAGACAGGGTGCGCTAGCTTGGCCACTGGAGAGCCCTCGACATTCTCTGAGTTTCTGATTGCCTTTTTAAACAATAAAAACATAGATAATAATCCTTCCCAGAAAAATGTGAGGTTAAAAGTTTAATCGCAGTTCACAGCACACGCATTCCAAGAGGGTACTGTACTTGGGGAAATTACTCACCTAGAGTTTATATAAGTTCTGAGGCGATTAGACTCGACCAACAAATTAGAGCCAGAACACGTTTACATTCAAGGCTTAAAATGTAGATTCTACTTACAGAAAGAAAGAAGTGGGGTGGGGGGGGGAAAAAATCACCCCGCCACCCACTGTTTCTTGTTAAGGGAGCAGGCCCCAGTAAGTGTCAGGCCATCCTCAGAAAGAGGCAAAAGATGCCAATCCCCAGCGCCACCTCCCCGGGCCTCCACGTGTCACTCTTAAGAAGCACATGTCACATCTGCTTGCTATCAGAATTTATCTCGCAGCGTGCGCCTGACTCACTTGGAAAACTCAAAACACATGTTTATTCCTGCCGAGGAACCAGCCATTACTACACAATTTACAGGCCCTCTGTGGCCCAGAGCTCACGGTGTGACCACAGAGTGTCGCCAAGGAGCCGGCCTGGGTACTCGGTGCCACTTGGGGACGCCGCGTACGTCCCTGGCAGCTTTGTACAGGAGCGGACGCCTCTGGGCCTCCAGGGAGCCCTCCAGATGTCACTTTCCCAGCCCAAGTCACAACTGGCCCTCTCCTTAGCTCAAGTGTGTTCAGGAAAAAGGGTGACAGGAGGCTGGAGAGATGGCTTAGCGGTTAAGCGCTTGCCTGTGAAGCCTAAGGACCCCGGTTCGAGGCTCGGTTCCCCAGGTCCCACGTTAGCCAGATGCACAAGGGGGCGCACGCGTCTGGAGTTCGTTTGCAGAGGCTGGAAGCCCTGGCGCGCCCATTCTCTCTCTCTCTCCCTCTATCTGTCTTTCTCTCTGTGTCTGTCGCTCTCAAATAAATAAATAAATAATTTTTTTAAAAAAAGAGGTGACAGGTAATGAATGAAAGACACATGGCTCAACAGTTTATGGAAGCACATGACATTTGTGGAGCAGCCCCAAAAGTCCTGGTCACAATACAGAAATCTGTGGCCTTTCTAGCTGCACTCTCAGGTGTGGGTCTTAGTTATAACAAGACATTGCTCATGCCGGGCTTTTTTTTTTTTTTTTTTTCCTCACCACCCAATGTGGCTTCAAGCATCTTCCCAAACAACATCAGACCTATATAACCCGTGGACCTAGTAGGTGGCTTCTGTAACCATGGGAATATGATTGATCAGAACCATATTCCAGTTACAAAAAGAAAATTCATCAAACTTAACATTTTGTCTCCCAGGTTTTTTGTTTGTTTGTTTGAAGAAGTGGCTCTGTCCTGCTAAAACTCATGGCATGTTCCTGCCTGTGGCCAGTCGATACAGATGTCTTTTTATTGTTGTTGTTTTGTTTTTTCAAGGTAGGGTCTCATTCTAGCCCAGGCTGACTATGTAATCACAGAGTGGCCTGGAACTCATGGCAATCTTCCTACCTCTGCCTCCCACCACGCCCGGCTAATACGGACATCTTGGTATGAGTTAGGGAAAGGTGTCCCCTTCAGACATAGGAGCCTCTTGGAGTGCCTGTAGACAATAGCCTAAAGAACTTGTCTTTACAGAAGCCTTTCAAAGCGACAAAGATGCTGAGGCCTGGACTGGACAAGGCCTCGTTTGGGTGGCTAAAGTGCCAGAGGCCAAAGGTTTGGATTAAAGCCCACTGTAAGCCGGGCGTGGTGGCGCACGCCTTTAATCCCAGCACTCGGGAGGCAGAGGTGGAGGATCGCCCTGAGTTCAAGGCCACCTTGAGACTCCATAGTGAATTCCAGGTCAGCCTGGGCTGGAGTAAGACCCTACCTCGAAAAACCAAAAACACAAAAAAATAATTAAAAAAATAATAAAGCCCACTTTATATCTGTGCTTATAGAATGCTGAGCCACACGGAGGGTGGCATGAGTGTCACATGCCACGTGAACCTCACCAAAGCACCTCTCAGTGCCATGCCTCCAATCAAGCTTAGAATATGGACAACTGATCCCTCAACCAAGACTTTGTGTTCTAGTTTGTTTCAAAACGTCTGAATATGATCACATGGAAGATTCCAGAAATAAGCATGCTTCAAACATACTGTCCGCACTAGTGTGATGAAATCTTGCACTATTGGCTTAGGTTGCACCTAGGACACGATTACTCTTCTCTGCCCTGTGTATCCACTCTGTATATCCGACCTGCCCGTTACTTACTCAGTAGCCCTTCCCACTGACCAGATCAATGTCATGTGACAGTCGCCCTGTTTTCACACAACCTTTATTATATTTAATAATGGCCTCAAACTGCAGGAGTAAATACACCTGCAACTCAAGAGAAGTAATGTGCTTCCTTGAATGAAAAGGTGAAAGTTCTATTGAGGAAGATGGAAGAAACCATAGCATGTATAGGATGCATTAATATCCAGTTTCTGATACCCACTGGGATCTTTAGAATGTATACAAAAGAGGGTTGCTAGGGCTGGAGAGATGGCTTAGCGGTTAAGGCACTTACCTGCAAAAGGACCTCAGTTCGATTCCCCAGGACCCACGTAAGCCAGATGCACAAGGTGGTGCATGCGTCTGGAGGTCATTTGCAGTGGCTGGGGGCCCTGGTGCTCCCATTCTCTCCCCCTCCCTCTTGCTCTCAAATAATTTTTTTTTTTAAAAAAAGGAGGGTTGCTAGACTTAGTTGACTCTACAACCAACTTCTAGGTAGAATTTATCACTCTGGGACTGGAGAGATGGTTAGGATCAGCAGTTAGGGTACTTGCCTGTAAAGCCTAATGACCCAAGGGTTTGATTCCCCAGGATCCACGTAAAGCCAGATGCACAAAGCAGCCACTGTCATTACTTAATAGCTCAAGGCATAAAATATACTCATCCCTGGGATGAAAAGATGGCTCAGTCATTAAAGGCATTTGCTTGCAAAGACTCTTGGCCCATGTTTGACTCCTCAGTACCCACGTATAGCCAGATGCACAAACTGGTGTGTGTATCTGGAGCTTGTTTGCAGTGGCAAGAGGCCCTCACATGCTCATTCATTCTCTCTCTCTAATAAATAAAATATTTAAAATAAAATAATATCAGCTCTAGGCTAACTTATAATATACAATGTAATGCAAATGCTGTGCAAATAGTTATTGTAATGTGTAATTTGAGGAAATACAAGAAGTCTGTGTGTTTAGCACAGATAACAGTTTTCCCCCCAAATATTTGTTTGTTTGTTTGTTTATTTATTTGGAGGGGGGAAGAGAGTCAGATAGAGAAAATAGGCATGCCAGGGCTCCAGCCACTGCAAATGAACTCCAGACACATGAGCCACCTTGAGCATCTGGCTTACATGGGTCCTAGGGAGTAGAACCGAGGTCCTTAAGCTTCATAAGCAAGCGCCTTAACCGCTAAGCCACCTCTCCAGCCCCTCCCCTCCCAAAGTTTTTAATGTAGGGTTGTCCACAAATTGAGAACTTTACAGATATAGAGGCCTGACTATGCATCCCTAAATTCCTTATTTTAGTTGTTCACTTTTAGTTTTATAAATCATCTGTAATGACACCAAATATTCTTTGAGTGAAATTTGCTACAATAGCTTTCTATGTAAATCTTCATTCTCATTTCTAAGTAAATGTTAAAGCATTCCAAAGGGTGAGTTTTGTTTCATCAGCTCCAACAAATCCCGGTAGACTATTGCTATTCCCATCTTTCATGGCAGCTGGAAGAGTCTGGGGGAGGGGTAGCAGAGATTCCACACTGCCGTTTTGTCTGTCTGCATGTCTAAGACCTGGTAATTAGGACCATGTTTAACCTATGGTTCTTCATAGTCTTTTTCTTTTTCTTTTTTTTTTTTTTTGGAGGGGGAGAGTGAAACGGGGTCTTATTCTGCAGCTCAAGCTGGCCTGAAACTTGCTATCTAGTCCAATCTGGCCTCAACTTCATGTTCCTCCTACCTCTGCCATCTGTGTACTGGGACTGAAGGCATGTGCCACGATACCCAGCTTCAGAGGGGCCTTTAAATTTTTATTTTTCTTTATTTGCAAGCAAAGAGAGATAGAAGAGAAAAAGACATAGAAAATGGGTGTGCCAGGGCCTCCAGCCACTGCAAACAAACTCTAGATGCATGCTCCATTTTGTGTATCTGGCTTTACGTGGGTACTGGAGAATTGAATCCCGGTTGTTAGGCTTTGCAAGCAAGTGCCTTATCTGCTAAGCCAGCTCTTCAGCCCCTACAGGAATCTTTTAAAGTCAAGTATCCATTTTATGCAGGTGACCACTGAATACACCTGGTCAATCCACTTAGCCACGTTAAAGTGACCAGACATATTATACCCTGTGCTCTTATATTTTAGAATTAAAGATTGGCCCATTTATTGATGGTTAACAAAAGGATTCTGGCTGCTAGAAAGCAAGTTTCTTAATCAATTGCCCATCTATCACTTTTTTGCTTTGAAGTAACTATTTATTTAAGAGACAGAGAGAGAGAGAGAGAGAGAGAGAGAAGGAAGGTGCTCTGGGGTCTTTAGCCACTGCAAACGAATCCCAGATGCATGTGCCACCTTGTGCATCTAGCTTTACATAGGTACCAGGGATTCAAACCCAGGTCCTTAGGCTTTACACTCAAGTGCCTTAATCACTGAGCCGTCTCTCCAGCCCCTGGAGTACCTTCTGAAAGAGGGAAAAGGCGTTACAGAAAGGAAATATACCTGTGTCTTAAATACTTCCATGAGGAAGGGCTATGACCTAACTTTCTGGTGACCAAAAAGCAGACAGACAGACAGACAACAACAAGATCAGCAGAGCCAGCCTTCACACATCTTCTCTCCACAGGCACTTTCCAAATCAGCATGGAAGTGATCAAAGATTGGAGATTATATTGTTCTCTTCCCATTAGTCCACACTGCTTTCTTGTTGAGCTATCATCATCTATCTATAGTCTTACTGTCTTCCCTAACTTGATTTTTCCACCCCAGTCTAGGTTTGCAAATTCTGCTTTTCACCACTTACACAGTAAAAAAAGAAAAAAACAACAACAACAAAAAAAAACAAAAAAAAAACCAAAAAAAACAGCACAAGATGAGTGTATTCTCCAGTGTTGCCAATGAAGATGTCCTGGGGCCATTGGACCCCTCTCCTTGCATGAGCCTCTCTAGGAGACAGAACAGCTCTGACTTCAGTGGTCCCCGATAAAAGAAAGGGGGCCTGAGGCTAAGGGCTGACTGTAGCATGCGAAAATGTCTCATGTGGGAAAAGAAGATTCAGCGTGTGGAAGAGGCAGAAGAGTTAGCGTCTCCCTAAAGAAGCAGGGAGAAACCTGACAATCTAGCTGAGGACACCGGCTGCAATAATCGGAAACCTCCAGGCTTTTTTTTTTGCCGGGCGGGGGGGGGGCCTGGGTAACATGAGTGGGCAGCTTTGAGCCTGTGTTCCACATACTTCCGCTTTTCACGCCACTTGGAGATGTTTATACAGCGGTTCTAAGTGCCCGTGGATTTAAACAGTACAAGAAGGCAAGAGGAATTAAAAGCGGGTCTGTATGTCCTAATCCAGATGCAAATCCTAAGCTAAACACGTCCGAATTCCTCCAATCTTCTTGCTTATCTCAAGACAGCATTGTGGGCCACCCAAGTATTTCAGGCCACTGGGGCAGCTCTGCCAGCAGCTGAAGGAACTGTTTGCAAAGCGAAACTAACAAAAACAACACACACACACACACACACACAGCAGGGCTAACGTATAGAAGCTCCTGGTGGGCTGAAGACCCAGGGCAGGTGTCAAGGGGGAAATGGGTCCTGAAAGCAGGTGGGAGCCAGGTTACCCCACAGGAAAAGGGAACCTCTCAGCCCACTCCAGCGGGGGCTGGGCCCCTGCACGTGCTGCTCTAGCATGCAGGCCTCCTTGCTTGTCAGAGAAGTCTAATAAGCAGCTATGCTCTGCCTCCCCACACCACTAACTTACCATTCAGCAATGATTCGTTGACCTCCCTTGAAGGGTCAGGAGCGAGGATACACTGGGGAACGGAACACACATGATCTCCATCTTTATTTGAAGCTTTCTTGACCTAAGCCTCCCTGGGGATGCTTGCTTGGGGGTTTATTTAAAAATATATATATTTTATGTATTTATTTATTTATTTGACAGAGAAGAGGGAGAGACCAAGACAGAGAGAGTGGGTGTGCCAGGGCCTCCAGTCACTGCAAACAAACTCCAGATGCATGCACCACCTTGTGCATCTGGCTTATGTGGGGACTGGGGAATCGAACTGGGGTTCTTAGGCTTTGCAAGGCAAGTGCCTTAACTGCTGAGCCATCTCTCCAGCCTTTGCTTGAGTCTTGATTTGGGCTGAAATGCTTTGGAGAAAAAAAACTATATGCTGCGTGGTATTATCGGTTGTTAGTTCCATGGAGCTGTTAACAGGAGTCGATGCTGAGCGCTTGGGATCACACGCCCTTGTTTCCTCAAACATCACCCACAGGACAGGCGCTGAGGACTGTGATGCAACACTTGAGAAATCTGTCATCTGCTTCTTAGTGTGTCTGGGACTAGCTCACCCTATAACAGATTCTAGCATTTTCTTCAACACTTAAACTACCCCTATGGAATAGAGGGTTGAGCTGGGGTATGTGTGAGGAAGATGGGGGGACAAGAAGGTGAGTGAAGAGCTTCAGTGCATTCAGCATGTACAGAAAAATCCTGTGAAGGGCTGGAGAGATGGCTTAACGGTTAAGGCGCTTGCCTGAGAAGCCTAAGGACCCATGTTCGACTCTCCAGATCCCACGTAAGCCAGATGCAGAAAGGTGAGGAAAGTGCAAGGTTGCACACGTCCACTAGGTGGCGCAAGCGTCTGGAGTTTGACTGCAGTGGCTGAGGCCCTGGCCTGCCAATTCTCTCTCTCTAAAAAAAAAAAAAAAAATCCCATGACATCATTTTAGTAAGGATATTCAGCTTTCTTGTAGTACTAATGATCAACCCTTTCATCTTCAACTATCCCCCGGTCCAGTTTAGTTTGTGTTGCAAGAGAGGAAAGAAACAAGATGTTAGGGGTCCTGACTACCCAAAAGACAGAGAAGGCCCAGAAAATTCAAACCCAGATTATCTGTGGATATTGGGTAACGAAGCACTGGTATGCTCTAAACAATGAAGCGAGACAGCTCATGAGCATTCCAGGCTCCACAGTGTATGGAGTAAAAAGATTCTTTCAGGCTATCAGAAGTTCATGCACTGCGAATGACTGAAAAAAAAAAAATGTATACTTAAACATGTCATAAAACTTAAGGGAAAAGAAGGCCCAGGGCGTGCAGGGGAAATGAGCGATTATTCCTCTGGCGTGGAAAGGCTGTTGTATTTCATGTGTGATTCGACTATTGCCTCAGTAAAGTAATTTCAGCTTTAAATGGCACATTTCCTTTCTTTTTTATTAGGCTTCCTGAAGGGTTATTTCACCCCAGGTAGTTTCTTACATGGAGTACTGTTTCAGCTGGGGGACACGCGGAGACCTCGCGGACACTCGATATGTCGCTGGTGGTCAGCGCCAGCCACTTGCGGGGCTGAAGTCTGGCGACGCATACTTGGATCTGTGATGGACGTTTACGAGGACTGGAATGCGCCTTTGAGTCACTGCAGAAATGCCTGGGCCCATGGCTGTCAGTTATGCAATGTGAAGACGTGACCAACTTTGTTTTCTAAGATGGGCACGGGTGTCATTATTTATTATTGTTCTGGTAACATTGACTATTTTGGAGGTTTTGTTGTGCTGTTTAAAGAAATAACAATTTGAGTGTGTAGTTTTTTAAAGAGGCCTAACCTTCTTCTTCTTCTTCTTTTTTTTTTTCCTTCTCTCTCTCTCTAAGCTTTGGAGCAAAACAGCATCTGGGAACATATGGTGCAGCTTCCTGAAAAAATAAACTTTCTTTCCTTATTTTGTTAGGGTGCATTTTTTTTATCCCTAGTAAAAGCAAGTCCAAACTAATTACTGGATGTAACCTCCCGCCCCCCTCCCGTTGTGGCTTATCTCCATGAGACCACCAATCTCACTGGTGCATCTCATTGGTGTAATCTCATCACAGCATCAAGGGCAAGAGCCAGGCCAGGCAGACGGCCATCAACTTGGACATCTTCTGATCAAGACCCACCAATTCTGACCTCAGAAGTGCCAATACTCTTTTCCATACACTATCTGCACTCTTTTTTTTAAAAAAAAATTTTTTTATTATTTTTATTTATTTATTTGACAGTGACAGACAGAGAGAGAAAGAGGCAGATAGAGAGAGAGAGAAAATGGGCGTGTCAGGGCCTCCAGCCACTGCAAACGATCTCCAGATGCGTGCGCCCCCTTGTGCATCTGGCTAACATGGGTCCTGGGGAATCGAGCCTCGACCCGGGATCCTTAGGCTTCACAGGCAAGTGCTTAACCACTAAGCCATCTCTCCAGCCCACTATCTGTACTCTTGAGATACTACCTATGTTGGATCTGCGGACCTGAAATTATTCTTGAGCAAAATAAAAGACTTCAGTAGCACTCAAGTCCTTCAGATCTATAACCATTCATAGTGCCTGGTCTGAGGAGCTAGAGATTCAGCTCAGAGGTGGAGTACTTGTCTGGCAGGCCTAAGTCCCTGGGGTTTAGTTCTCAGGACAGAGGGAGGGGGGTGGCAGAAGGGAGGGAGAGAAAAAAGAAGAGGGGAAGGAAGGAAACAAAGGAAAAAGAGAAGGAAGAGATGAGAAGACAAGGACACGATGCGCGAGCATGCCTAGCGTTCAGGAGGCTGAGGCACAAGGACCGCCCTGAGTTAAGGCCAGCCAGGAATATGTAATATGGGGGCTTGAATTAGATGTCCCCCATAAACTCAGGTTTTGAATGCTTGGTTCTCAGTGGCAAGCAGTCTGGGAGGTGGTAACACTGGGCATGAAGCGTTCCGAGACAGCACAAACATGGTGACGCTGGGAGACCTAAGTGATGGGCTCTGGGTCCGACGATGGCATCGTAATGGTTTGTTTCCCCATCTGTAAGCTGGGAGTCCCTGGTCACCTTGAGAACCCTCCCTATGCTTGTGTGTGTTATTCTGTAAGTCTATTCTACTCCAAACTATGCCCAGAAGAACCTTGACAGGCAACTGCCATACGACACTATGAAAGAAAGTGTTGTTAACAGGTCGACGTCGCTAACCTTGTGATGACATGACCTGTGTTGTCTTCTCCATCGCAGTCAGCGTATGTGGCAGAGATGCGAAAACATGCCTAAGTCCTGCCCTGTGAGATCTTCAGCCTTTACATAACAAAAGGACTTAGCAATAGCTGAACTGGGACCCGCCCCCCCATGGCTACCCACTGCCTGCACCTCAGCATCATGCAGCAGTGGAAGCTTGTTTCTGGCCTTTGGGTATATGTTCTGGAACATTCCAGGGGGGTTGAATGTGTGCCTACAAGCAGCAAGTATGGAAAACAGGGCCTGAGGGCTGGAAAGATGGCTTAGCAGTTAAGGTAGTTTCCTGCAAAGCCAAAGGACCCAGGTTCAATTCCCCAGGACCCACGTTAGCCACATGCACAAAGGGGGCGCACGCATCATCTGGAATTCATTTGCAGTGGCTGGAGGCCCTGGCACGCCCATTCTCTCTTTCCCTCTTTCTCTGTCAAATAAATAAATAAATAAAAATAAAGTATTTTGTTAAAAAAGAAAGCATAAGCATTAGGGAACAGGCAAAATTCTGATGGCCAGGGAGGGCAAATTGAGGGGAGCAATAACCTAGCTGCCCCCAGCTTCACTACAAAGACCATATTAGTGGGACATGTTAATATCACACAAATTGTCTCACCACACTGCGTTGAGAGAGAGAGAGAGGCAGAGAGAGAGAGAGAGAGAGAGAGAGAGAGAGAGAATGTGTGCGGGGTGTCTGTCTCCTTCCCTTTCAGTGACTCCTTACTATCCAGCCTTCTGAAAACACAGCTTTGACGCAAAGTACGTTCAAATGGGAATTTCTATGGGGACTTTCCATAGGGGGAAAAATAAATAAATAAATAAATGGAGTGGAACAGTATTAAAATTCTATCTCCATTAGCCAGCCAAAATGGAGAGCCAAGGAAATGATACAATTTGGGCAAAAGTAAGAGAAAAATTATCCTTCCCAACCTAAAACATGTACACGGTGTCCACAGCCAAGTTCGCCAGGTCACTAGGCAGCCTCCGAAGCTCCCGGGACCAAGTGGACGCGGAAAGTGGCCTGCTTGTTCTCACGTACCCATGCGACCAGGAGAAGGGTTGGAGGAGATTTTAGTCAGCTGCTTTGGAACTGGAATAACTCCAACATCCAATCTAGGACATCTTCCTTTTTTTTTTTTTTTCCCCTCAAATGTATTCCTGGTTTATTTTATCTAATTTTTTCAAAGTATTTTTTAAATTTTATTTATTTATTTGTAAGCACAGAGAGGAGAGGAGACAAGACAAGACAGAGAGAATGGGCGCACCAGGGCCACCAGCCACTGCAAACGAACTCCAGACACGTGCGCCCTCCTTGTGCATCTGGCTGACGCGGGTCTTGGGGAATTGAACCTGGGTCCTTTGGCTTCACAGGCAAACGCCTTAAATAGAAACCCTGATTCTTTTATTTTTGGCCATGATTCCACTGACATGTGAGGGTCCTCTGGAGCTGAAAGCCCCGCCACATGCACTTCAATGATGGCCTTGATCCCTGAAATTTGTTTATGCTCTTTTGCTAGAATGATTTCCGTGGCTTTGTTTGTTTAGGAGCAATTGCTTTTCAAAGCTAGGAAAAATTGAGCAAAACCAAAAGGGTAAACCAAGAATACCACTCCACTGTCTATTTACAAGACAGTAGAGTGAATGAGAATGAACAATAAAAGAATTCCCAAGTGCCAATTCATAGAAGCAAAAATACTTTCAATGTGATAACAATTTATGGCAATTTATAGCTCGGGGCCTTTTTCACAAAGCCATCCTGTTATGTTACTAAATAAAACAAAATATTCAATAGAAAAGATGGAGCAGGGCTCAAGGGATGTCTCAGCAGTTAAAGTGCTTGCCTGTGAAGCCCAATGACCTGAGATCGATTCCCCAGTACCCACTGAAACCCAGATGCACAAGGTGGCACGTGCTTCTGGAGTTTGTGTGCAATGGCTAGAGGTCCTGGTACACCCATTCTCTCTCTCCCTGTGTGCCTTTAATCCCAGCCCTTGGCAAGCCAAGGTAGGAGGATTGCCATGAATTTGAGGTCAGCCTGAGACTACGTAGTGAATTCCAAGTCAGCCTGGACTACAGTGAGACCCTACCTCGAAAATCCAAAATAGATAAGTAAATAAATGGAGCCACATGTGAATTTTGAGTGGGACTAAGGATAAGTCTATATAAAGTGAATGGGGAAAAAAAGTCATTCCAACACAGGCTTTCCAACCAGGATACTACTTGCTCTGTTGTGGTCATATGGCTGGCAGCAGACATAGCAAGTCACAGGTGTGTGCCGTGAGAGTTTCTGATTGCCTCTCTATTCTCACCTTTCTCCATCCCACTTTCTCCTAGTTATATCAATGGAGCTTTTTTTAAAAAAAATTATTTATTTATTTATTTGAGAGCGACAGACAGAGAGAGAAAGACAGATAGAGGGACAGAGAGAGACTGGGTGCGCCAGGGCCTCCAGCCACTGCAAACAAACTCCAGATGCGTGCGCCTCCTTGTGCATCTGGCTAACGTGGGTCCCGGGGAACCGAGCCTCAAACCGGGGTCCTTAGGCTTCACAGGCAGGCGCTTAACCGCTAAGCCGTCTCTCCAGCCCTCAATGGAGCTTTTGAGCCTTTATTTCTGCCCCCTTCCCTGTTTTGACATCAGGCGTACATCTAGGATGACCGGTAACCCCACTTTGGCTCATCTTTCAGTAGTCACCCTTTACTCATTGCTGGTCTCCAGAGCCCCAACTCCAGCTTTGACCATGTGGCCGGTAGCACAAGTTAACCCTAGTCACCATGAAGGGTGAATGAACAAGGCACGTGAGTGCTGGCTGGCTTTACTCCCCAGGCTTAGGGTCAAGGGGCGGCTCCAATCAGGCTCACAGGGAAGCACAGAGGCAAGAGAGGGACTTCTTGAGGCTGAGCCACAACGTCCCTGACTTAGGGCTGAGGTGGAGCCCTAACAAGACATCTATCCAAAATCCCACTTTAAAGGCGTTTTCTTTGATACTGTCTCTAGGGGCATGAACTCTGGAAACCCTGAAGGGCAGCAAGGATGTCTCAATGGCTTATGAAAAGGACATACAGGAGCTGACTCAGTGGGGAAAGTGCTTCTTGTGTTGGCATGAGGGGCTCAGTTTGACCCCCAGCACCCACATAAAAGCGGGGCATGGCAGTTAAGTTCTTGTAATCCCAGCGCTGGGGAGGCAGAGACAGGAGGCTCCCTGGAGTTCAATGGCGAGCTACTCCCCTTGATTCAGTGAGCGCTAGGTTCAGTGAGAAACCACGTCTCAAATGATAAGGCGGACAGAAGCTGAGGACACCTGGTGTCACCCTCTGACCTCCACATACACGTGTACATGAGCACTTACACCCACATGTGCCCACGCACACGCACAAGAGAGAACGAATGTTGGTTAGTGTTCTCCAAGGAAACAGAACCAATAGGATGTGTGGATACAGAAAGACACAAGGACATGTAAGGACTGGGTCACAGGATTGACGAGTCCGAAGATCTGCAGTTGGCGAACTAAGAATCAGGAAAGCTGCCAGTTTGTGTTCCTGGCTAACAGCCAATGGACTTGAGATCTAAGAGGAACCAATGTTCAGTTCCAGTCTAAAGACAGGAAAAATAAAAAATTCATTTCCCCCCATCAAAGACAGGCAGACAAGAAGAGTCCCTCTTATTCAGGGGCAGTCAATGTTTCCAGCGGACTGCAAGAGGCCTAGCCACATTACAGAGGGCAGTCTGTCTTTGCTGAGCTACCGATTCTAATGTTCCTCTCTCATGCCAAAACGCTTGATGAAATGTTGGGGCATCCCCACAACCCAGGCAAGTTAACACAAAATTAAACATGAGAGAAAGCAAGGTATGACATTCAAGGGAGCAAGGCCACTGCAGCGTGTCAACCTCAGGGACAGATCAGTCACTTCTTGGGGGCTTTCAAAATAGTTGCCTGAGCCCCCCAAGACAATGGTCAGACTCTCTCGGGAGTGGGGCTTGGCACTTTTAATTTTTTAAAAAAGATTTATTTTTATTAATTTATTTATTAGACATGGAGAGTGGGAGAAAGAGAGAGGGAGACAATGGGCATGCCAGGACCTCTAGCCACTGTAACTGAACTCCAGATGCATGTGCCACCATGTGCATCTGGTTTTTGTGGGACGTGGAGAATCGAACCTGGATCCTTAGGCTTCACAGGCAAGCACCTTAACCTCCCAGCCATCTCTCCAGCCCCCGGCACTTATGATTTTTGAAGGCTCCCTGGGTGACTATAGTATGCAGTCAGGATTGCAGCACTCCAGACTAAAGGGACACAATAAATGACCGGATGAATGACGACTGTGACTCAGGAACAGAAGCGCCTCAGCTGGCACTAGCCAAGGCAATGATTTTTTTTTTTTTTTTGGTTTTTCGAGATAGAGTTTGACTCTAGCCCAGGCTGACCTGGAATCACTATGGAGTCTCAGGTGGCCTTGAACTCACGGCAATCCCCCTACCCCTGTCTCACGAGTGCTGGGATTAAAGGCATGCGCCACCACGCCCAGCGTAGAGGCAATGAATTTTTAACAGTTCTTGTTTACAATGCCAGAGGCCATGTCAGAGGATGGTGTGCTGGAAGGAACACAGGCTTTTAGGGCCATTCTGGGCTTCATCACCCCACTTATATAAGCCCCATGGCCTCCAATTTCCTAGTCAGGTATAGCAATACCCTAGACAATGTTATTACGAGGCTGGCACAGTGCCAGGTCCCTGATAGGATACTAGCAATATCAGTCTTTCCCTTCTAACTTAAGTATTAGTAAATATCTGAAAATCAAAAATATTCATCACAGGGCTGGAGAGATGGCTTAGCGGTTAAGTGCTTGCCTGTGAAGCCCAAGGACCCTGGTTCGAGGCTCGGTTCCCCAGGACCCACGTTAGCCAGATGCACAAGGGGGTGCACATGCCTGGAGTTCATTTGCAGTGGCTGGAGGCCCTGGCATGCCTATTCTCTCTCCCTCTCTCTATCTGCCTCTTTCTCTCTCTGTCACTCTCAAAGAAATAAATAAAAATTTAAAAAATTATTAAAAATATATTCATTCAAAGAGGAAAATGGGGGGGGGGAGGGAATTACCATGGGATTTTTTTTATAATCATGGAAAATGGTAATAAAAATTAAAATATATATATATTTATATATATTCATCACAGGGCTAGAGATCTGGCTAAAGGGTTAAGGTGCTTGCCAGCAAAGCCAAAGGATCCAGATTTGATTCCCCAGTACCCACATAAAGCCATAGGCACAAGATGGCACACACGTCTGGAGTTCATTCACAGTGGCTAGAGGCCCTGGCATAACCATTCTCTCTCACTTTCAAATAAATTTAAAAAAAATATTTTTTAGAAGTATTCATCACACATAGAATCCCATCTACATTTTCAATAAATATCATATACTGTATTTCCTTTAGCGTTCCTTTCAATCACTGACTTATAACAAAAGCTACTATGATTCAAAAGCAGAACAAGCTATCACATTTTGAACTTGGAAAGGAATAAATAGAAGATTAAGCTTGAATTACTCATAGTTGTCTTAAAGGTGAAACCTTCAAACGAATTCAAGTATTGCCAAATACTGAGAATAAGAAAATATATGGAAGACCAAAAAAAAAAAGTTGGGGAAGAAGGAAAGAGATTTAAGATTAGCTCTTTAAATGAAATTTCACAGACAGGAAATAGGTCTAAACTCATTCATGTGCATACAGCTTTTTAGGAAATAATTTTATCACACAAAATATTTCACACTAAAATAGGGGTTGAAAAGTGTGACTTAAAGAATGAAGGTGAGGCTGGAGAGATGGCTCACCAGTTGAGGTACTTGCCTTGCAAAACCTAACAAACTGGGTTCAATCCCCCAGTACCCATGAAAAGCCAGATGCACAAAATGGCACATGCATCTGGAGTTCATTTGCAGTGGCTGGAGGCCCTGGCGTGCCCATTCTCACTTTCTCTCTGCTTGAAAATATAGTATGTGTGTGTGTATACATATATGTATATATATATGTACATATTTAGTGGCTGGCTGTGGTAGCTTCTGTTTGTAATTCCAGAACTCTAGAGACAGAGGCGGGGGGGGGGGGGCTGCTATGTGTTTTGAGACCTGTTGAGACAGAGAGATGGAGGGTGGTGTGGGGAAGCAATGTTTGTGTCACAAAGTTATTATCAGCGCAGAGAATAATTTGCATGAAACGCCTCTCTGCCTCCTTTCCCTAAGAAAGCATTCCTATAAAATGCAGTGAAGTTAGCTGCTCCATGATTTTATACGTATTTGCTCACCTATGGAATTAGCATATAACATTATGGGCACAGTTTCTATAGCAATACTGGAATGGATAAGTATTGGGCACTGTTTCACTAATTTTTTTTTTAAAATTTATTTATTTGAGAGCGACAGACACAGAGAGAAAGACAGATAGAGGGAAAGAGAGAGAATGGGCGCGCCAGGGCTTCCAGCCTCTGCAAACGAACTCCAGACGCGTGCGCCCCCTTGTGCATCTGGCTAACGTGGGACCTGGGGAACCGAGCCTCGAACCGGGGTCCTTAGGCTTCACAGGCAAGCGCTTAACCGCTAAGCCATCTCTCCAGCCCTGTTTCACTAATTTGATACGTGTATTATCTACAGTGGTGCCTCTGTGGCTGTATGGTCATACCTACATGGGCACACCTCCTACACACACGATTGTGTCCCACCCAAGAAAAGTCCGCCTTAGAGCGTCATATGTGTCCTAGACATGGCATCACGCAGGGGCAGGAGGAGGCAGCGCCTCTGATCTCACTGCATTAACAAGCTCCCCGAGGCATGCAGTGGGGAGCACACCATGGGCACAGCTGGCAGGAATCCTGGCCCTGCCAACCACAAGCTGTGTGATCCGGAGTGGGCGCTTGCGTTTCCCGCCGTGCCTCAGCTCTCACCTCTGCAAACCAGGGTTCACGAGACCCTGTCCGCGGCATTCTTCGGAGGATTAAGTGAAATTATTCACAAAGTGCCAAACACATGGCAGGCGCTTTGCCTCTTACATAATTTCTGGAAGCGAATGCTTCCTGCAGGTGCCTTGGTGTCCTGGTTTAAGCAGGACAGTGTGGCTTTAAAATACCGAGCTCCCGGGCTGGAGAGATGGCTTAGCGGTTAAGCGCTTGCCTGTGAAGCCTAAGGACCCCGGTTCGAGGCTCGGTTCCCCAGGTCCCACATTAGCCAGATGCACAAGGGGGCGCACGCGTCTGGAGTTCGTTTGCAGAGGCTGGAAGCCCTGGCGCGCCCATTCTCTCTCTCTCCCTCTATCTGTCTTTCTCTCTGTGTCTATCGCTCTCAAATAAATAAATAAAAATTTAAAAAAAAAATACCGAGCTCCCAAAATGGACTTGACTGGAAAAGGAAGGCTCCAGGACTTCTAGTACTGGATACAGTGGACAAAAACATGCTACACTTAGACAGCAAACCAAGAGAGGACTGACAGGTGGAGAGAAGACAGCCTGGCTGGAGATCTCAGGTCTGACAGAACCCCAGATGCCTCATCTGGCCCAGACTTGCGGCTGTAAACACCAGAGGAAGGGGCTGGGGGCGGCCCAGTAGTAGCTTGCTTTCTTTAGGAAAGGGACAGCTAGTAACTGGAAAACTTTTCCTTTTTACACTTAGAAGCAAATGGATTTATTTTAGGATAACTATATTTGTACAATAATACGCTCTCATATCAGATCATGGGCAAATAATACACTACTATTCTAGAGCTTCAAGAACTCCAGAAAGCCAGGCGTGGTGGCGCACACCTTTGGTCCCAGCTCTTGGGAGGCAGAGGTAGGAGGATCATCATCAGTTCAAGGCCAGCTTGAGACTACAGAATGAATTCCAGGTCAGCCTGGGCTAGAGTGAGACCCTATCCCCCCAAAATATATATTATATTAATTATTAATAGATATTAATATATACCATGAGAAGAAAATTTGATTTGATTTTAAATGCCTTATAGAGATTACATCCAACATTCTAAGCTATAGTTACAACATGTGATTTTCTTCATTATATTTATTGTTTATATATGTATATATAAATATATATATTTACATATATTATTCTTATTTGCTCCCCCCCCCAAAATCACTGCTTTTCACCTTTTTGTGGTTCCTCTTCTCTCCTCAAACAGTCCCTGCTTTTGTGTTTCATGTAAAATCTTTAAAAATATATTCTATTTATCTATTTATTTGAGAGAGTTGGGGAGAGGGGTATGGGCACACAAGGACCTCTTGCCAATGTAAATGAACTCCGGACACATGAGCATCTGACTTTACGTAGGTACTGGGGAATCACACATAGGCTGTCAGGCTTTGCAAGCAAGCTTTAAAAAATTTTTCTTTGTTTATTTTTATTTATTAGAGAATGACAAATAGAGAGAGAAAGTGGCAGATAGATAGAAAATGAGACTAGTTGAAAAGACAAAGTGGTTCAGGGCTGGAGAGATGGCTTAGTGGTTCAGGCAGTTGCCTGTGAAACCTAAGGACTCAGGTTTGACTCCCCAGACCCATGTAAGCCAGATGCACAAGGTGGCACATGCATCTTGAGTTAATTTGCAGTGGCTGGAGGCCCTGGTGTGCCCATTCTCTCTCTCACTTCCATTAACTCTTGCTCTAATAAGTAGATATATAAAAGTTTTAAGA
The DNA here is from genome assembly GCF_020740685.1 of Jaculus jaculus. Classification (NCBI taxonomy): domain Eukaryota; kingdom Metazoa; phylum Chordata; class Mammalia; order Rodentia; family Dipodidae; genus Jaculus; species Jaculus jaculus. The sequence goes on along the minus strand of NC_059116.1, from coordinate 21,209,061 downwards.
AAATATACTACATGATGTTTAAAAATGGGGTTTCAGCCAGGCATGGTGGCATGTGCTTTTTTTTATTTTTTATTTTTTTATTTATTTTTTTTTTTTGGTTTTTCAAGGTAGGGTCTCACTCTGGTCCAGGCTGACCTGGAATTAACTCGGTAGTCTCAGGGTGGCCTTGAACTCATTGCGATCCTCCTACCTCTGCCTCCGAGTGCTGGGATTAAAGGCATGCGCCACCATGCCCGGTGGCATGCACTTTTAATCCCAGCACTCAGGAGGCAGAGATAGGAGGATTGTGGCGAGTTTGAGGCCACCCTGAGATGACGTAGTGATTTCTAAGTCAGCCTGGACCAGAGTGAAACCCTACCTCGAAAATAAAAAGGTGGGGAGGGGAAGTTCAGTGGAAGGCAGAGGGGGTGGGGGACACAAGAAAGTAATGGGACATGATCATGATCAAAATAATGTCATGTGAAAGTATACAAATTGTCAACAGAAAGTTTTCTTAAAACAAATAAATTTAAGATGAGAATAGAAAAGCTATTTGGAGGATGTCTTTCAAGTGACCAGATGTCTGAAAGTTAATGTTGGGGCTTTCTGTGCTGCATCTGGGTGCGTCCCTTTATATCTATGTAAGTGCAAAGAGATGAGGGAAGGGCACGTATGTTCCCATAGTCTCGGTAAGTATTTTATTAGTAACTACTCCAATCTTCAACATAGTAAAATGCTGAAGTTTTAAAGAAATATTTTATCTCATTGTTTGAGGCAGAGAAGGGGGTGGGGACAGATAGAGAGAATGGGCATGCCAGGCCCTCCAGCCACTGTAAACCAACTCCAGACACATTGTGCCACCTTGGGCATCTGACTTACGTGGATACTGGGGAATTGAACCCGGCTCCTTAGGCTTTGCAGGCAAGTGCTTTAACCACTAAGCCATCTCTCCTGCCCTGAATTAAAAGCATTGAAGTACAAAGTAATGCTCCAAAGGTGCCATCTGGTAAAACCAGGAAAAGCAGGTTCAGACAAGAAAACAAACTCTTATGCCAACAGAGATCGTTAAGGCTGGAGGAAGCCTTCATTACTACCTTGCGTGACTTGTTCGTCTCAAATGGGAAAAGGGAAGCCCACTGGGAAGCGAGCATGTCCAAGCACAGAGACGCGACTGTGGCCCACCCCGCCCAACAGGCTGGTTGTCAGACAAGCAGGCTGCAGTGAACAGACCCGACTTCCTCACAGTTCCTGGCCGAGGCACAGTGACACATGCATGAGGTGGCCAAGTGACTTCCTGGATCCCTTTCAATCACTCAAATCTCCTGAGCAGCTAGGAGGGATTTTCGGAGCTTTTTCCAGACTCTTCCACCGTTTCTCTGCACCTCGTAAAAACAACTGTCATGAAGAGAGTAGCTTGATTTTCCAAAGGTTGAACCCCAAACTGTACAAACCTGAATGAACCATGGCTTATTGTCTCCCCGGGATTATATACGTGATACAGCCTGGTGATGACAAGCCTACGGTGAAGCATTACTGTTTATTATTTCACTGGATCAGAGCAGTAACTCAAACTGATGTCCTCTCCATTTTACAGAGGTAGCCACTGGGGCCTAAGGATGCTCGGCGACCAACCCCAGATCAGAATGTGAAGCATACCTCAGGGTGCACGCTCTTACCAGGGTTTTCTGCCCTCAGTCGCTGCTGTGATTTGTTTGCTCATGTTGCCATGAGATTCTGTTCTCCCACACCTTGGGGCCAGATAGTATCTGGCTCCTTACAAAGCTATCCCAAGGACTGGAGAGATGGCTCAGCGGTTAAGGCACTGGCCTGTGAAGCACAAGGACTCATGTTCGACTCTCCAGGTCCCACATAAGCCAGACGCACAAAGATGAGGCAAGCGCAAGGCCACACGTGCCCACTAGGTGGTGCAAGCGTCTGGAGTTCGATTGCAATGGCTGAGGCCCTGGCGTACCAATTCTCTCTCTGTCCTTCTTGCATAAAAATAAGGCCAGTTTGTTGGGCTTGCCTCAAAAAAAAAAAACCAAAAAACAAACAAACAAAAAAAACAACAACCAAAAAAACACCTACAAAGCTATCCCAGATGTAAATTCCAGTCTCTGGACCTCCAAGTTAGAGCTCACTTCTTATCACTCTGCTCCAGGTCTTATCTATACCAAATCATTTGGCACAATGAAACCATCTTTTTTTTTTTTGGTTTGGATGACTGAATTACAATTATTCCTCACTTATCATGATCTCCTCTACATTAAAAGTCTACTGAACTGAATTACATACAAAAGTTGATTTGCTGGTTGTTTAGATCCAGCACCCGGGAGCCTGAAGCAGGAAGGTTGCAAGTTGGAAGTGAGTCTAGGCTATGTATGAAGTTCAAAGCCAGCCTCAACTGGTGACTTCTCTTGACATTTAAAAGACTTCATGGAGCCGGGCATGGTGGCATATGCCTTTAAACCCAGCACTCAGAAGGCAGAGATAGGAGGATCACCATGAGCTTGAAGCCTCCCTGAGAATTCCAGGTCAGCCTGAGCTAAAGTGAGACCCTACCTTGAAAAAAAAAAAAAGACTTTGCAGGCTGGGGAGATGTCTCAGTGGCTAAAGGCACCTGGCAGGTTAAGGGTAATGCTACCTCAGTGCTTGCAAAGCCTGACGGTCCAGGTTCAAATCCCCAGGACCCATATAAAGCCACATTAACAAAGTGGTGCATGCTTCTGGAGTTTGTGAGAAGTAGCAAGAGACCCTATTGTGCTCATCTCTCTCTCTCTCTGCTTGCAAATAAACAATAAAAAATATCTTGGGATGGAGAGATGGCTTAATGGTTAAGGCGCATGCCTGTGAAGCCTAAGGACCCATGTTCAATTCTCCAGGTCCCACATTAGCCAGGTGCACAAGGGGGCACCTGCGTCTGGAGTTTGTTTGCAGTGGCTGGAGGCCCTGGCGCACCCATTATCACTCACTCTATCTTTCTCTCTGTCTCTAATAAAATATATATAAAATATACAAATATATTTTAAATATATTATAAAAATATAGAAAATAAAATAAAAATAAACCTTTAAAAATATATCTTTTAAATAATAAAATAAGATAAAAGATTTTACACTTAGACCTCTATAATACACTGGGGTAAGCAGGTATGGGCCATTAGGGGGGAAAAAAAAAGAGCACAGATTCTTTAGGCGCTAAGGGAAATGAGTAGCTTTTCGGTTTTCCTGGCTGAGTGCCGCAGTCACACAAGCTCTGTGCAGCTGTCTGTCATAGTGACATATGAACCTCATTACATTGTACTTCACATCTGTCTCCCTGCAACTACTTGAAGCTCTGGCATTGAACGTTAGGCTCCAAATAAGCGGCAGGAAAAAAAAAATGTAAGAAAGAAAGAAATACTCATCAACAGCCCTGATTCCTGGTCAGATTGCTAATGCCCCATCTCCTGAGTTATTAGGCACTAGATATGGGCAACATGTCTATGGATTGGAAGGGGAATTTTAATTCTTTCTGTATCTCCCAGTTAAAAATATAGTTTTATTTATTTGAGAGAGAGAAAGAGAGAATAGGCACACCAGAGCTTCCAGCCACTGCAAGCAAACTCCAGATGCATGCACCCCCTTGTGCATCTGGCCTCTGTGGGTCCTGGGGAATCAAGCCAAGGTCCTTTGGCTTTGCAGGCAAGTGCCTAAACCACTAAGACATTTCTCCAGCCCATATCTCCATATCTCCCAGTTTTTAAAAGTGTATTTATTTGTATGTGTGTTTGTGTATGTGTATGTGTGTGTGAGAGAGAGAATGAGAATGTGGACATGCCAAGGCTTCCTGTCACTGCAAATAAGCTCCAGATTTTTATGCCACTTTGTGTATCTGGCTTTTCCTGGGTACTAGGGAATCGAACCTGGACCCGCGGGCTTTGCAAGCAAGCGCTTTTAACTGCTGAGCCCATCTCCCCAGCCCCCAGTTCTTTTCTTAAACCCAAACACACAACACATGAAGATACTAACATGTCACTTTATATAGGTATTGAACACGCACACCCCAGCACTCCAATCTGGGGATTATCTCATCAGAATGTAAAAGAAAACTGAAACCAGTGACGACCAGCCAGGACTGCCTGGTGATGACATTGTCACATGCCAGTTTTTAAGACAATCAAAAAATTGCACAGAACTATGCTTTGTGAGATTATCTGATGGGGAAGACAGGAAGGAAGGCAAGAAGAAGCAGGCCAGAGGTGACCAGAGACCCAATGGTAACATCGCTGCAACGCCGCCAATGAATCAGGCTTCACTGCGTTCTTCATGGTTTAGCTGAATGACTTGTTACTATATCTTCCAAGAAATCCGCACCTCGTGGGACGATGGTTACAGTGGTCCTGCTTTGGCTAAGGAATCTCTTCTGTTAGGCATAGAGAAGAGCTTCAAATCACCATTCTGAAGCTCTGTGGCCCTGTGGGTCTCCCTGCCCCTGCATAATCAGATACCAGGCCAACTGCAGGAGAGACTGATGTCTGATTAGTTGTCTCTATTTAAAGTGTCTTTAAATTTTATTTATTTTTTTGTAAAGAGAAAGAGAGGGAGGGAGGGAGTATGGATGTGCCAGGGCCCTCCTACAGCTACAAAAGAAGCCAAGACGCACGCACCACTTTGTGCATCTTGCTAATTTACATGGGTGCTAGGGAATTGAACGCAGGCCATCAGGCTTTGCCAACAAGCATCTTTTAACTGCTGAGCCATCTCCCCAGCTCCCCTACAATGTTTTCTCAAAACTAATATGTAGTAATTCAAATAAGAAGTCCCACAATCCGAATAATGTGACACACTTTGGCAAGCTAAGCTCTCTGTACCTCTTTTACACACTTGGAAAAAAATGATGTTATTAATAGCATCTCTCTCATGGGGTCAGCATGTGGATCAGTAGATGACAGGTGTGAAAATCCTAAGTAAAAGGGCTAAAAGGGCAACCAAGTGGTGGCCGGAAACAGAAGACACGTACTCACTCCTAAGAGAGAAACATCCGAAGTAATATTTCTGTGAGGGCGTCACTATAGTCATCTTTCCAGATGAAGGAATTGTAGGAAACTGTCAGTGAAAGAATTAAGCTAATCCTGGTCCCGCCTTGGACACTGGTGGCAGCTAGTCCCATGTCCCATGTCACATGTCACATGGGACAAGTTGTTTAACCACTGCAAGCCTCAGCTTCCTCAGCTACAGAAAATAAAGATAATGCCCAGAGTGAGGTAAGATAGATGATTCTAGACAATATCTGAGAAATCTCTTCTGCGTGAGAAGGAAAATACTTAGTAGCAAAGGCCAGTAAGTTAAAAAGGAGACATAAAGGGAAGAGAAAGGAAGGGAGGAGGGTACTTAATAGGTTGATATTGTATATATGTAAGTACAATGATTAACATGGGGAGGTAATATGATGGAGAATGGAATTTCAAAGGGGAAAGTGGGGGGGGGATTACCATGGGATATTTTTTTATAATCATGGAAAATGCTAATAAAAATTTAAAAAGAAAATATCTGAGAAATCTTAGGTACCATACACACATTTATGTGTGACCATGTGTACATATATATGTAATAAAATCATAATATATAATGATATATCATTAATATATTTAATGATGACAGGGATACAATTTGAGTTAGGGGTCAAAAAAGCTCTGCCACAAAGAACTCAGAAATAATTGCAGTTGAATCTATTCCCCTTCTTTTAAAAAGTATTATTTATTTATGAGACAGGGAGAGAGGAATGGCCACAGCAGGGCCTTTTACCACTGTATATGAACTCCAGATGCATGTGCCACCTTGTGCATCTGGCTTTATGTGGGTTCTGGGGAAATGAACCCAGACTAGAAGGCTTTCTGAGCAAACCACTTTAAGTGCTGAGCTATCTCCCCAACCCTATTCCTCTTCTTTTCAAAGATATTTTATTATTTTATTAGAGAGAGAGAGAGAGAGAGAGAGAGAGAGAATGGGCATGCCAGGGCCTCCAGCCACTGCAAAGGAATGCCAGACACATGTGCCACCATGTGCATCTGGCTTATGTGAGTCCTGGAGAATCGAACCTGAGTCCTTAGGTTTTGGAGGCAAGTGTCTTAACTACTAAGCCATCTCTCCAGCACCCTATTTCCCTTCTTACTGCCTGTGTATATGTGCCAAATTGCCAGAGATTATTGATTTGTTATCTCCTCATAGAGACATAAAAATCCATGTCTCCTTTCCTTCAATCTGCAGAAGCAGGGGTCTCTATGAAAACTTAACAGACTAAGACGCAATGCTGTGACAATTTCCAGGCTAAGCCTCCTGCGAGGAGTGGCTCCCATGTTCTGAGACTTGGCAGTCTTGTCCTTGGAGCCCTTGGAAAGTACCTGGCTTTCCGGAGGCTGCCATTCTGTGAGGAAGCCCACATGGGTGAGCTGGGAATGGCATAGGAGGAGAAGAGGGGAGGCTGAGCTGCCCACAGCCATTCCAACTCTCTGACTGCTTGTGCCACCAGCTGTGAGCTGAGACTGTGGTGCAGAGGGTCCGAACCTACGATGCCAAACTCCCTCAATGCCAACCCCCAGGGCCAAGGGACAGCTAAAAAAATTTCAAGAAGAAGCTGGCAAGATGGCTTAGCAGTTAAGCGCTTGCTTGTGAAGCCTAAAGACCCAGGTTCGAGGTTCGATTCCCCAGGACCCATATAAGCCAGAAGCACAAGGGGGCGCACGCGTCTGGAGTTCATTGGCGGTGGCTGGAGGCCCTGGTACGCCCATTCTCTCTGTCTCCCTGCCTCTTACTCGGTCTGTTGCTCTCAAATAAGCAATTTTTTTTTAATCCCAAGAATAAATTTTAATTTTAGAATGGCTTCATAGCAACAGACAACTGGGGGAAAATGTCCAAATATAAAGAACATTTGATAGCAATTAGAGTGCATCCACTAAAGTGAAATTTCAGCACCAAAACTGCTTGTTTAACAAGAAGGCTTGTTTCCTCTGACCAGCTACCAGTGGGTATCTGAGAAATCATGGCCAACTCCAGTGATTCCTCCATATTTCCGAGGACAGTGAAAAGGACAAAAGCCTCACTGGGCTGTATGAGCTGACAAAATGTAAGAGGACTAAGTATCTTCTGTAGAAATACAATTGTGGCAGTTTGAGTCAGGTGCCCCTATAAACTTAGGTGTTCTGAATGCTAGGTTCCCAGCTGATGGAGATTTGGGAATTAACGCCTCCTGGAGGCAGTGTATTGCTGGGGGCGGGCTTATGGGTGTTACAGCCAGTGTCCCCTTGCCAGTGTTTGGCACACTTTCCTGTTGCTATGGTCCACCTTATGTTGGCCAGGAGGTGATGTCCACCCTCTGCTCATGCCATCGTTTTCCCTGCCATCGTGGAGCTTCTCCTTGAGTCTATAAGCCAAAATAAACCTTATTTTTTTTTCCCCACACAAGCTGCTTTTGGTTGGGTGATTTCTACCAGCAATATGAACTTGACTGCAACAACAATGGAAAAGAAAAACAAAAGTCTAAAATTGAAAAGGAAAAAAAAAACCTTCAAAAGTCTTTAAGAGAATGAAGCCAGACATGGTCACTCACACCTGTCACGTCAACACTAGGGAGGCAGAGGCAGGAAGACTACCATGAGATTGAAGCCAGCCTAAACTGCAGAGTGATACTCAAAAAAATCAAGACTGGGCTGGCAAGATTGCTTAGTGGTTATACGCACTTACTTGCAAAGTCTGCCAGTCCGAGGATTCATGTAAAGCCAGATGCACAATGTGGTGTAGGTGTCTGGAGGTCCTTTGTAGTAGAAAAAGACCCTTGGTATTTTCTCTCCTGATCTCTTATTCTTTCTCTATTTCTCAAAGATATAGATAGATAGATAGATAGATAGATAGATAGATAGATAGATAGATAGATAGATAGATGGAAGAGAAAAAAATCAAAGAATAGGGGAGGAGGGGGAAGAGGAGGGAAAAAGAGAAAAGGGGGAAAGAAACAACAAGAAATGGGCCCTGGATAACCCTCCAAAGTAGAAGTTTCTCACTGGATAATTAGAGGACTGTATGAATCAAAACATTCTTAGCAGCTGATGGCACAACTTCATGAGAAGTAACAGAGAAAGATTCAAACAGGTTACACTCATCTGCATTGTATATCTTTAAAAAAATTATTTATAGTTTTTTGTGGTAGGGTTTCACTCTAGCTCAGGCTGACCTGGAATTCACTATGTAGGCTCAGGGATGATTTGAATTCATGGCGATCCTCCTACCTCTGCCTCCCCAGTGCTGAGATTAAAGGCGTGCACCACCACACCCAGCTGGGCAGGTGATTTCTAATAGCCTTTCAGCCCTACATATCTATTTTATAGTTATATGATATAGTTATGTATTATATATTTATATTATATATTTCTCATCTTTTCTGTGCTGTGATGTTTTTAACTTTTTAACCTTTCTAGCTGAGGCTAGCTAATTCTTAGAGCTGGTGAAGGCCACAGCTGGAAGCGTGTCTTTGATAAGCACACTAACCAGTGTACATCCAGACATCCTTCATCTGCCCCTTGGAACGGAGAAAGTGGTAATTCCTCTGCATGGCTCACACCAGGGCTGGGGAGCACACCCACACTTCACTGTTCCTCACTGCTTGCCCTCCTGCACCCTCGCCTTTCTTCCCTCACAAAGCCTGTAAAGGCCATGGCCCACCCCACACACTGGCATAGGTTTTAGTGAAAATAAGATGAAACGGAATCTTTTTCGACTAGTGATAAAAACCAAATATGCTGTTTAAAATTTTTTTTTTAATATTTTTTTAAAATTTATTTATTTATTTATTTGAGAGTGACAGACACAGAGAGAAAGACAGTGGGAGAGAGAGAGAATGGGCGCCCCAGGGCTTCCAGCCTCTGCAAACGAACTCCAGACGCATGCGCCCCCTTGTGCATCTGGCTAACGTGGGTCCTGGGGAATCGAGCCTCGAACGGGGGTCCTTAGGCTTCACAGGCAAGCACTTAACCGCTAGGCCATCTCTCCAGCCCTCTTTAAAATTTTTTAAATGTTTATTTATTTATTTGCAGGGGGGACAGATAGAATGGGCGTGCCGGGGCCTTCAGCTGCTGCAAACAAACTACAGACACGTGTGCCACCTTGTACATCTGGCTTATGGGGGTCCTGGGAAATTTAACCTGGGTCATTTAGCTTTGCAGGCAAGTGCCTTAACCACTAAGCCAGCTCTCCAGCCCAAGTATACTTTAAAAAATTTTTATTTATTTAATTGAGACCGAGAAAAAAAGGCAGAGAGAGAAAGAGAGAGAGAATATGGGCATGCCAGGACCTTTAGCCACTGCAAACGAACTCTAGAAGTATGTCCTACCTTATGCAACTGGCTTACATGGATCCTAGGGAATTGATCGTGGGTTCTTAGGCTTTGCAGACCTGAACCACTAAACCATCTCTCCAGCCCAAAATATGCCTTCTATCTATCTATCTTTTTGTTTTTTGAGGTAGGGTTTCACTCTAGTCCAGATTGAACTGAAATTCACTATGTAATCTCAGGGTGCCCTTTAACTCATTGCGACCCTCCTACCTCTACCTCCCAAGTGCTAGAATCAAAGGCGTGTGCCCGGCCAAAAATATGCTTTCTTAATAGCCTATCTTAGTAGAGAACAGATAGAAATACACACACACACACACACACACACACACACACACACACAGAGAGAGAGAGAGAGAGATTTTACTGCTATCCTGAAATTCTTTGCTATTCTTATTCTCTATGACCAGTAGAGGCCCGCTTTCCTATCTTCTGAACTTTCAAACATGGTGCTTTTTCCTTTGAGAATAACGCAGCAGGGATGAATGAGTCAGGGCTGGTCAACCCTTGGCAGGCCCTCCACGGCACGCTCCGTGTGCGGCTGAACGCGGGAGGCAAAGGGACCAATTCAGAGGAATGCATGAGAAAGATCAATGTGTAATTAAAAGAATTGCATGTCTGCCTTCTTGTGCCTTTAATTTAGGAAGCCAGCGGCTTGAATCAGCTACTTTGCAGTGTGAGTAACACCGAGCGTCTCTGAGTGGCCACATTTCAAAGGACTCCACCACCCAGACTGAGGCTGAATGGCACGTTGCTTATTCAGTCACAAGGCTTAAATGATTCCAAGGACTGACTGATGACTGACGTCTTATCTAGACATTCCTGCCCGCGAGGTTTTTTTTTCTACCAGTCTCCGCAAATAGGCTCCAAGCTGCCACTCAGGCATCTTTGGATGTCTCCAGCCCCTCCTGTCCCAGATGACAAGCCAAGAATTGGGCTTCGTGTGCTGGGAGGAAACTAGAGCTCTCTCAGCACTCCGCCACTTCCTAGACATCCATCTACAGGGCGTCGGCCAATCTTGTCTGCCCTGGGAGAATTACAGGTGGTTGAGTCACCAGTGTGTCCCTTTCTAAGACAGCCTCGTCAGCTCTTCAGTCACCTGTCCTTGGCTGTGAACACAGGCCTCCCAGAGACATTTGCCCAATCAGATGAGCAGATCCAGCAGATTATTTGTTAGTTGCTACCTGGCCAGGCTGTTGGACTGTTTTTCAACCAACAGACAAACCTATGGTTAGGACGATGGTTTGGTCAATGGCAGCTAGTTAGTTAGTTTGGGACAGTTTCTAAGAGTAAAAGACTGCAGCTTGGTGACGGCCACTCAAAAGTCTTCCTTGAGGTCTGACAGCCTCTTCCAGCATTCCACTGAGTTCAAGTTCTCCTTCCTGAGCCTCAGCTCAATTTCTTTTTCTAAAAATATATTTTATTTATTTATTTGTTTATTTATTTATTTGAGAGAGAGAGAGAGAGAAAGAGAGAGAATAGGCACACCAGGGCCTCCAGCCACAGCAAAGAAACTCCAGATGCATGCACCCCCCCTTGTGCATCTGGCTTACGTGGGTCCCGGAGAATCGAACCAGGATCCTTTGGCTTTGCAGGTAAATGCCTTAAGCACTAAGCCATCTCTCCAGCCCTCAGCTCAATTTCTTTATCATCATTTCTCTCATACACTTCTGAAGCCAAACATACAAACAAGATTTCTCTCCACTCTGTGGTCCGCCCCATTCAGCTAGCTGTTGAAGACTTTTTTTTTTTTTTTTTCCGAGGTAGGGTCTCACTGTAACTCAGGCTGACCTGGAATTCACTATGGAGTCTCAGGGTGGCCTCGAACTCACGGCGATCCGCCTACCTCTGCCTCCCGAGTGCTGGGATTAAAGGTGTGCGCCGCCACAGCTGGCTAATACTATCTTATTAGGCAGCAGACTGTGTGTCAAGAGCCAGAGATAAACAAATGCATGTTCATGATAAGAGGAATTCAAAGAATGAAAACCTTGATAAAAATGTGAAAACGTTCTTTCTCAAATTTTACTCTCCCCCCCCCCGAAATAACTACAGTTGAAAAATCTGCGTTTTCTATAGCATTATGTAATATGTAACGTCGATTACATATGTGTGTGTGTTTGGGTGTGTATACACACACAGTATATTCACTACATTCTAAGCATGTACGTGTGGAAATGATGGAGGAGCTGAACAGTTTCAGATATGGTACCCATGAGGCAAAAAGCACAAATTATTAGAAATTAGATTAACTGTTGTTTTTAAATTTCCACTCTGATGTTTTTGTTTGTATAAACTTCTTAGAGTTTGCAGAGAGAAGACACCAGTGGCCCCATAGCCAGCTAGCCCGGAAATTTTGCCCTATAAGTAATTCTGTCCACTCAACTATTATAAACAGTATTTACTGAGCCTCAGTCATGTGACAAACCCTGTGCTACCTAGAAAATTAAAAAAAAAAAAAAAAAAAAAAAGATGTGGCTTGTCCTTCGAGTCCAGAATACACAGGGTTAAAACTAATGTATGTACTTTAAAAAAAATTAATTAATTAATTTGTAAGGAGAAAGAGGAGAAGAGAAGAGAAAAGAGACAGGCAGAAAAAGAATGGGCATGCCAGGACCTGTAGCCACTGCAAACAAACTCCAGATGCATGTGCCCCTTGTGCATCTGGCCTACATGGGTCCTGGGGAATTGAACCTGGGTCCTTTGGCTTCACAGGCAAATGCCTTAACCACTAAGCCACCTCTCCAGCCGTAATGTATGTACTTTTAAATCTTCTTTCTTTTCAACAAAATAACCTCAAAAATCATTTTTAGGTATTGGGGAGATGTTTCAATGGTCAAAGGTGCTTGTTTGCAAAGTCAGCTGGCCCAGATTCAATTCCACAATTACCCACATAAAGCTGGAAGGGTATTTGTTTGCAATGGCAAGAGACCCTTGAAAACACACACACACACACACAAATTTAAAGAATCATTAAAAAAAAAAAGAATCATTTTTAGTGATAAACAGTTCAGTAGCATAACAATAGTTGTTCAGACATGAGCCTTCCCAATGGCAGGGCATGCCTGTTCAGAAGGACCTTAAGAAATGAGTCTTCCTTGGGCTGGAGAGACGGCTTAGTGGTTAAGGTGCTTGCCAACAAAGCCTAAGGACCCAGGCTTGATTCCCCAGTGCCCATGTAAAGGCAGATGCACAAGGTGGCGCATGCACCTGGAATTCATTTGCAGTGGCTGGAGGCTTTGGCATGACCATTCTCCCCTTGCCCCCTCAAATAAATAAAATGAATTTTTTTAAAAAAGTTAATCTTCCTAATGGAGAAACAGGCAGGTGAGACTGTGAGGCTGGATATCCCGCAGACACCACCTGTGCCCAGAGCTGGCTTGATGGTTGGTAAAGATGGCTTCAGAGCACCCATCGCTGTCACTCATCTGTAAGGAGGTGATTCATTCAGAGGAAAAAAGAATCTTCTAGAAGCAGTCTCTCTCCAGAAGGAAATTACGCAGCTAAGAGAGCTGCAATTATCTGTCTTTGTTCTTGTCAGTATGGAGATGGGATCCAGGGTCTTGTGCTAAGCAGGTACGCTGCCATTACATTTAGTCCTGAAGAGTTTATCTGAAGTCAAACTTTCTTTTTCTTTTTTTTTTTTTGGTTTTTCAAGGTAGGGTCTCACTCTAGCCCAGACTGAGCTGGAACTCACTATGTAGTCTCAGGGTGGCCTCGAACTCATGGTGATCCACCTACCTCTGCCTCCCGAGTGCTGGGATTAAAGGCATGCGCCACCACGCCCGGCTTTATTATCATTTTTTTAAATTTATTTGAGAGCGACATAGAGAGAAAGACAGATAGAGAGAGAGAGAGAGAATGGGTGCACCAGCCTCTGCAAACGAACTCCAGATGCGTGTGCCCCCTTGTGCATCTGGCTAACGTGGGACCTGGGGAACCGAGCCTCGAACCGGGGTCCTTAGGCTTCACAGGCAAGTGCTTAACCGTTAAGCCATCTCTCCAGCCCTATTATCATTTTTTGAGAGAGCGAGCGAGCGTGTGTGTGTGAGAGAGAGAGAAATGGGTGCACCAGGGCCTTCAACCTGCTGTGAATGAATTCCAGATACGTGCGCCCCTTGTGCGCATGGGCAACACTGCAAGCTTACATCGCTGTCCATCTGGCTATACGGGACCTGGAGATTTGAACATGAGTTCTCAGCCTCCACAAGCAAGCACCTTAACCGCTAAGCCATCTCTCCACCTCCAAAGCCAAATTTTCACATCATCTCTTCTCCTGTATTAGACAGTCTCTCGATTTGTCTTCCAGATGGGGACAAAATAAAAAAAAAAGTGTCCCTGGAATGGACTACAGATGTCATTTATAGCTTCCCTTAAACAAGCTTTCAGAACGCCATCTTCCTATGAGAGAAAAGTATTATACCACGTCCCCAATCATCTTTCTATGTGAAACAAAAGCCCCGTTATAAATTACAGTGAAGACTTAAATTATGACGTGACCTACAAGTGACCTTTTTGCCTGGCACAGTGCGGCCAGCCCTGATGGCTCCCTCCGCCCCCATCACCACGGACACCGCACCACAGAAGGAAGGGAGATTGTAGGGGACTTACGTCAGCCACGGCCCGGGCTCCGCACAGACCTCTGCGCGTATTAACACTAAGCAGTGTATGATTTAGAATGGGGGGGGGGATGCGATCACAGCGCTTGCCCCCACACTGCTATGAAATTCCAGGCTTTTATGTGCAGGAAGCTCCCTGTTGATCTTGGCGTCCCCATGGGTTAAAAAATCTTGTTTAAATGTTGCAGCCTTAGAATAGTCTTTGAGGTTTTTCCTGTGTTGTTTTATAAAAGGCTTCTGCCTGATGATTTACAGATGCTGTCTCCAAGAAAGCTGAAAATAGTCTCGCTACGAATGCTGAGATTTGGACTTGGGCTTCCCTGACGACTTGTTCAATGGAGCTCTGGCCCCAGGACTGGCTTGCAACACTGGACTGAATGGGGATCCCCTTGACCAGGCAAGGAAGGCATTCCTTGATGCCCTCATTTAGCACTTATTTCCCAAGCTCTACGTGTCAGTTGTGTGCCAGGGGCTGCGGGCACAGGGACAAAAACCAAGGTGCTGCCTTAAAGGAGAAGCAGCGTGTCAGCCAACAACTAGAAGATGGCTTGAGAAGTATGAGGCTGCAGATTAGCCCAGTGTACCGGGGTGGCTTTACAGGGACAAGAAGGGGAGGCAGGTGGGCTCCTTGACTCCAACTCTCTTACTCTATTTGGTTTCCTTTCTCATAAAGAACAGGGTTGGGACTGGAGAGATGGCTTAGCGGTTAAGCGCTTGCCCGTGAAGCCTAAGGACCCTGGTTCGAGGCTCGGTTCCCCAGGACCCACGTTAGCCAGATGCACAAGGGGGCGCACACGTCTGGAGTTCGTTTGCAGAGGCTGGAGGCCCTGGCGTGCCCATTCTCTCTCTCTCTGCCTGCCTCTTTCTCTCTGTGTCTGTTGCTCTGAAATAAATAAATTAAAATTTTAAAAAGAAAATGCAATCAGAAAAAACCAGAACAATGTTGGTCAAACACAGGTTTTGCTTGTTCAAGTTGGAAGCAGGCCTCTACCTCAGGAGAAGCAGGGACTGTGTCTCTCAGGTTCAGTTATACTCCTGCTTGCTCATCAAAGCCTCCACAGGAAGAGACGGCTTAACAGTTAAAGCACTTGCCTGTGAAGCCTAAAGACCCACGTTTGACTCT